>NC_047660.1:108895478-109217978 GCF_011762505.2 Arvicanthis niloticus
AAGTTTCTAGCCCAGAAGAGCAGCTTGTACTTAGTGCCGATCCTGTCCCTGCCATCCAGCTATGAGGATGGGAAAACCAAAGAGCAGGAGGATGACCTTTATGGGAAGATGACAGAGGCACAAGAGGATGAGGAGGAAGAGGAGGAGGAAGAGGAAGAGGAGATAGAAGAGTTGAGCAAGGAGGAGGAGTACATAGACAAGGATGCAAAGTTGACCTGGTCAGGGATAAAGGCCACAGAACCATCATCCCAGCAGTCTCTGCAGTGGCAATGGCAGCAGGATCTGAAAACCATAATAAAGGAGGAGACTGAAAACGACGAGAAGGAGGCCGTTGGGAGGTGAGCAGCGGGGACCGGAGGAGGACTGGGGAGAAACTGACACTGAGGCTGGCCTTGGCTTGTGTATGACTCTCTTCTTAACTCAGGTTCTAGTGACAACTTCTTGGTGTAGTGTAAGATTTGGGTGGGAGGATTTTCAGAGGAGCAGAACCCAGCTTTGTGTAGTGTGTGATACCTGATTGATAGCATTTACCAGCACAGCACTACCGGGCATGGAGTGGTTGTCTTCAAAGTCTCTTCAGTGGACAATTAGGACCAGTGAACAAGTACCACTTCTGACACCACTGTCTCCTGGGGCCTCTTGGGGGGGGTGCATTCTGTCTTTTGGGGATTCCTTGGTCCCACATAGCTTCTCCTGCATCCTCTCATCCCTACCATCCTCCAAACCTAGCTCTGGGGTTGCAACTACATCACGTAGGTTTGAACCTTAGCCACACAGCTAGCATCACAACAGGATGCCCCCCTCCCCCGAGTGTTGCCACGGGAAGCAGGGCTTTCTGTGGGAATCTGTGCAAAGCCCATTGCACAGTACACTTGCACAGAGATAAGTGGGGAGGTGGCTTGCAGGTCTGTAACCTTGATAACAAGAGCCATATCCTCCCCCGCCCCCCCCCCCAGGCTACCAGCTTTTGCCAACCTGCAGGAAGCAATACTCGAGAACATGATCCAGAATATACTGGTAGAGGCAAGCCGTGGAGAGGTGGTGCTCACCTCGAGGCCCCGCATCATTGCCCTACCACCAGTCAGCATGCACAGGTTGGGGTCTTAGGGTTACCCTCATTGGTTGGTGGAGTACAAGTGAGGAGAGGCATTCAGATGCCATTGAAAGCCTCACCCTCATTTCTACTTGTGACTTTCTCTTTTGCAGGACAGACACCCTCTTGCAGATGTCACAAGGGGAAGTGCTCTGCTCTGGGATACAGCATCCTGACTGTTTGCTGGCGTCAGCATCCAGTCCTTCTTACATGACTGCCTAATTTGCCCCTGGTCCCTTTTTTACTGTTCTGCAAGTAAACCATTTAGTTCCATGCCCCAGTCTACCTGGATTTTATTTCCTCCTGCCTGGAGAAGTATCTTGAGATATGTAGAGGGTGAGAGCTGTGGGTGTGGACCGCAGAGACCCATCCATTTAGAAATAGGAAGGGTGCATTTCCCCTTGACAGGCAAGACTTCTTCATACTTGCAGCGAGGTGTTATTCTTAGTCTGGCCAGTGGAGGGCGCCTTAGGAGCTGCATAGCTGATCTTTGCTACAGTGTAACTTGGTTGACAAAATATGAATCCCTAGGCCTGGTGGGCTAAATGGGTGGCCATGTAGAGAAGATCTTCACATGTGTTCACCAGCACCTCCAGGGCTAACCTGCTTCCCTGAACTATGCTAAGTGGTTAAAACTAAGCTGGGCGGTGGTGGCACAAGCAAGCCTTTAATCCATGGGATGCAGCGAGGCAAGCGTATCTCTGTGAGTTCGAGGCCAGCCTGGTTTACAGATCCTAGTTGTAGGACATCATAGCTACAAAAAGAAACCCTGTCTCAAAACAAACAAAACAGGTCAAAACAAAACAAAACAAAATTGAGGTACACTGTAGAAGCCAGAATTATGATCTTGGGCACTTTTCGAAGACAAGGTGTAGTGGGCTACGGATGTTACTAAATAACCTCCATTACAAACCACTCCTGAGACCCAAAGGTGTTCTTCCTTCCCTAGGACACCCGCCTGTTTTCTCCCTAAGCCCTGCCAGGCAGCCTCTGTCTTCTGCTCCTCCCTGAGCTCAGAGCCAGGTGGGTGGAAAAGTGACATCTGGTGTTGTTCCAGAGGCGCTCCTGGTCCCGGCACCCTCCCCTGCACCCCTGTCCCTTCCTCCCCCCTTCCCCCCTTTCTGCTGCCAAGGCCTCTGCAAAGGCTGGCTCTTTGAGCGCGGCGGGGGGGGGGGGGCAAGCAGTGGCGGGGAGGGGGGAAACTCCGCCTCCATGAGTCAATATTTGCCCCGAGCAAACGGGCACCCGGGCACCCGGACAGGTGTGTGTGTGTGTGTGTGTGTGTGTGTGTGTGTAGGGGCGGGGACTGAACTGGCAGTATAAGAGTGCTCTGAGCCCTGGCTCGGGCACAAGCTTCGGGGCGTGGGCTGGGGACGAAGCCAAGCCTGGCTGGTTTGGGTGGAGGGGCAGAAACGCTGTGGCGGGTGGCCCGGGAGGGAGGGGCCGGCCAGGTGTGCACCTGTGGCGTCCGCCGCTGCCGCCGACGTGTCAGCCACCGCGGTGCGCAGGTGAGAGCGGCGGCTAGCGGAGCGCTGTGCGGCGCCGCACTCGAGGAAGCTCAGCCACCAGACACCTCCGACGACTGCCGCCAAGCCCCGGGTCCTCCGCTCCGGCCCCGCGACGAGCCCCTCGCACAAACCGGACCTGAGCGTTTTGTTCGTTCGGCTCGCGTGAGGCAGGGGTGGCTTCTCAGCATCAGCCCCGGGGCCGGCCAGATCGCCACGCAAACACCGGTCCGCCATCGCCACCGTCACCATATGGGTCCCAGAGACAACGCACTGTCCCCCATGGGGGAGGGGGACAACTGGCTCCCATCAGGCCACGCCTGCCCTGCCCCCCTGCCCGCAGAATCTGAGCTGCCAGACATAGCTCGCTGCAGGGTAATGCGGGCTCAACAGGCTCCAGCGGGGTGGATGGAATGGGCTGAGGTCCGAAACAGATCCCCTCCTGAAGGTGGAAACTGGGATTCTAGTCCCGCTCGGTCCCAGTGAATTCTGTGGCAATTGGGGGAGTGTTATCAACGCGTCTTGGTTCTCCCATTCGCAAAATGAGGCAGGCAGACTTGTTTCTCACTATAGTCAGGGCCTCCACTAACCTCTCTATTCCGGTTCCTGGGCCCCTAGCAACTCTGTGGAGTTCCTTTAACCCTTTAACCTCACCGTGCCCGGGCCGTGAGGTGTGGAAAACCTGGGGGTGGTGAGCTGAGGTCTTCTATGCAGACTCAAATCCACCCCCTCAGACACTCTCCGCTGCCATGCGAAAACTTCACCTCTCGGGTCCGTCTTCCAGTCCAATCATATCTGAGATTAGCAGACACCAAAAAGGGCAAACAGGGTCTTCAGGCACAGGAAAGAGCTCACCACCTTGCTCAAAACCCCTAATCTTGTATTCTCTGCAGCCCAGTCAGACGGGCTAGACTGGGTCTAGGTAGCACACAGCTCAGCCAGAGCTCGCCGTGGATCATTAGCCACAACTGAGATCTGGAATGGGCCACCCCCATTCCAGTTACTTAAAACGCTGTGACCTGGCTTGCAAGTAGGGGATTGTCTTACACTCTGGCAGAGGAGCCCAAACCAAGCGCTCCACACAAGGCCTGAGAGGCCAGGGGTGAGCGAGCCTGTCCTGTGATTCCAGGTGCCTTCCACTGCCCCTCATGACAATGTATGGTGACAAAGGCCAGCTGTAGGTCAAAGGTAGACAAAGGGTCCTCATACAGAAGCAAGGGGTCCCTGACTAACGGTTTCCCGTTAGGGTTGGGAAGCAATGGTGGAAAGCAGTAGCCCACACACCAAGACAAAGACAATGCCAAGGGAGATGGAAAGTACAATCATAAATCAAATTTTCCTAGAGCTGCCATCTTGTCTCATAGCCACCATATGCTCTACTGTCCAAATCCCTAGCTACCAGGAGGTCCCGCAGGATCTGCTGAGTTCCTGAGGAATGTTTGCAAAGTGGCTCTGATGAGGCAAGGGTGGCTTCTTGACTGAACTAGTCCCAAGACCAGGCTAGACCCAGCTGTCCTGGGACGGGCATGTGTAGCCTCCATTCTGGCCCCCACGACCAGGTTCTTCCCGTGGTGCAGCCTTTCCCCTTTGCCCTTGCTGGCATCGAGCCATTTAGCTGGATCTCCTTTCCTGTCCCTTTGACAGCACACCTCCCAGCCATGACATAGAGGTAGCACACCTTGTGGGGCCAGTGGTGGGGTGGTGGTGGTGTGTGTTCAGATCCTGAGTCTGCACCACTAAAGTCTGTCCTTGGAACGGTCCCAGAACATACAAAAGCAGCCCTTGGAAGTAGGGTGGCAACAGAGAAGCCCCTCAGTGGGCTGAGGATCTGGTCTGGTGCCACCTCCTCAAGCCTCCTGCCCCATATCCCCACCCCTAACCATTTCCAAGATTCACTTTTCCAGGCCATCAAGGGGCATCTGGCCTCTCCTCTGGGTCCCTCCTCCCCCATCAGGCTGAGGTGGAGTCTGTAGGCGCCTGGCTTGCCTGCAGGTGCTGGGACAGAAGGGGGGTGCTGAGCAGCTGGTGTGCGGGCTGCCCCTCCTCCTTCCTGCTCCAAGCCAGAGCCTGCTTCCTGTCTTCCCTGTCAGCACTCCTGGTAAAGGGAGGGAACAGGTTGGGGGGGGGGGGGGATGATCAGCTAAGTGCTGCCCTAGGGGAAGAGGTGGGGGCTGGGGGACAGCAGAGGAGGCAAGGCCAACGGGAAGGCTGAGGAGGAGACGAGAACAGGGCCGAAAGGCAGATAGTGTGGCTCGGAGTCTAGTCTGGTACGGAGCAAAAGGGAGCCGCTCAGGCAGGGCAGGGGAAGCAACAGAACAGGCAGAGCAGAGGCAAGACCAAGGGAACCGGAGGTAGAGACAATCAGAGACAAACCATACACACGCCACATGCGCGAGGGAGTTAGAGGTCCTATGGACAGACATCATGTGGAGGGGAAAGAAAGTGTGAAGCAGGGTGTGGTGGGGAAATGACCCCAAGGGAGGATGGGGGGGGGGTCACAAATGGCAAACCCCAGTGAAAAGCCAGAAGAAGACTTGAAGGCACAGGGCTCACGCCTACAGCCCCTGAACAGAGATGGGCTTGACTCCATCTTTCCCTGAGCAGGTGCCCTGCCCCCACCCACTCTGGAGCATCTGGCTCAGCCTTGGAACCCCTGGGCTCGGAGGCCTCTCAGGGTCTGTGTGAGAATGGAGAGGCATGGGAGTGGGGGTTCACATCCAGGTGCTAATCCCTATGCAGCCAGGGTAGTACCAGGGCCTTGGTGACCTTCTTGGAGATTAATCCCCATGGAGACAGGGCAGCTCGCCCCCTCATTCTGCCTAGGCCAGGTGGGTAGCTAGCTGGCAGGGCAGGTGGGGCAAGCCAGGAGCAGGCTGAGGAGGGAAGAGAGCCTACCTCAGACATGGCAGGGTCAAAGGCAGGCATGGCTGAGAGGCCCCCTCCAGCAACCAGATTAGTTTACAGGTTAAAAACAAGAAAACAAAAAACTGAGGTTTCAAACAGCGGATGGGGTGGAGTGAGGACAGGCAGAGGCCATTTATGGAGCAAAATCAGAGGAACCAGAAGCTAGGTCTTCAGGTCTACGCCTCCATCTTTTTTTTTTTTTTTTTTTTTTTAATTGTTTCTTGACACCATAGGCCTGAGAATGAATAGGGGACTGTTAAAACACCTACCCTGACCCTGTCAAACTGAGCAGGCAGAGTGGCTCCCGGGAAGCAGAAGGCCATAGTGGAGGGTGCTCTCCTGCCTTCCTGAGAACCAGGATAGGGTTAGAAAAAGAGGCTAATGACCAGAGGGTTATGCTTTCCGCCTTGACCCCTCCTAATCCAACCCCACGCCATTTCAGAGGACGTGGGGAGAACCTCCCAGACCAAGACATCTATTACCTGAAAATATACCAACAGTAACTGCTACCATTGAGTGTATATTGCAGGGTGGTTCTGCGTTTTACATACATTTAAATCTTCACTGTAGTCAAGACAATGATTCCCATTTTACAGAGGAGAAAATGCAAAGGTAAAGTGGGGACTAGCCCCACTTTTAAACAGCTGAGCTGGGTCTGCTCTCAGGTAGCCGTGTGGCTCCAGAGACCACCTAGCCTTCAGTACCCGGGTGATGCCTCTCTGGGCAACTGCAGAGGGGGCATGTGTGCATGTCAAATCTCATGAGGGTGTGCTCCAGTGTGAGCCCTCCCCCCGATGCTTGGCACATGATAATATAAGTGACTGGACATAGTCACTTTGTCTCTTCACAAAGGAAGTGTCTATTGAGTCCTGAGACAGGGCAGTTAACATATCAAGTTTATAGGATCCTGCCCATGTACCTATTACTGAGGACGACTCTACCTACACTCAGCTGTGAACCTGTGTGCATGTGTCCTCTCCCTGGCATCCTAGAGGAGTCTAGCAGTGGTCTTGTGTCTAGGTGAGGGCATAGTAAAAGCTGCTTCTCTCCTCTCTGGATGGGGATCTATCAGTTCTCCAGCCTTACTGAGGGACAGAGAAGATGGTGGGATAATAGGTCTATGTGGGTGGGGCTCCCATCTGCATGATGAACTGAGTTATCTCTGTCTCCTGGGAGACAAGGCTTGTACAGCCCCAGGGAAGGAGCTCACCAGTCTGTTCCAGACTTGGAACAGGGTGGGGACAAGAGGAGCCAGGCTGCACTGAAAGGCTGGCAATGGGACTGGGGTGGGTGAGGGCACACACAGAATTTGCATTTTCAGCCCAGAAGGCCCTGGATAATTTCCCTGTGAAATGAGGGGAAGAGGTGGGATCAGAGGAGGAGCCTAGCCACAGGCACCTCAAAACTGTCCTGCAGCACTGAGAAGTATCCTTCTTCATGGAGTGGGACTTTATTTAGGGGCAGTGACCTTTCCCTAGGCATTCTCTGGACATTTCCTGAGATGGAGATGTGAGTGGGAACCAGGATTGGGTCTGGGCATTTGTCTGCAGAGTCTACTGGTCCCCACATGGGTGAAGTATAAGATCCCTACAGAAGCCTGGAGGTTTCTTACGGATCTAAGGGTCAACATGGAATGAATATTTTCTTAACATCATGGAGCCGGGTAGCCAGAGTAGAGCGGGATGGAAATGCATGCGGACGAGGTCTTCAAACTTCTGGGGCTTGTGTGTCAAATAGCCCCTTATATGAGATGATTACCTCAGTGGGGGCCACGGTGGACATTGTCATGATGAGATCTTGTGAGATCTCCAGATGACCTGGGGGTACAGATCTGAGGTTGCTCCCCCCCCCAGGCCCCCCCCCCCCCCGCCTATTCCCTGAATGTCAAATCTGTGCATGTGGAGGAGGTGACGGGGATGGTACTGAGCTGGCAAACAAAGCCACCTGGGCATCCATCCTTCAGGAAGCTCTAAGCTCAACTGATCTGGGAGAGCAAACAGGAACAGCTGCTGGGGGTAGGAGGGGGCACCAGGAGCTGGAATTAAAGCAGCCTGGTGAGGAAGGGATGCTAGGAGTGAGTCTCCAGCACAGAAAAAGAGTCTCTTAGCTGTTCTGGCACACCAGGGTGTGGGGGCTGCCTGAGAGTCTCTTGACCTTTGTCCTTTATTAGTGTCCTTTCTTGATCTCTGAGGCTTGGGGTCAGGTGGGGGGACATGGACCTCAGTTGCTGTAGGCAGTAGCAGTAGGTGTAGTGATAGACAGATATAGACAGATAGGCCCTTTAGCTAGTTGCAGATAGAACTAAAAGCCATGGATGGGTGGTGAGATCCGGCTTCCTGATGAGGACACGCAGGTGCAGACAGAGGGGAAAGTCTGGCTGCTGCCAAGACAATTTCCAACTGGAAGGAGTAGACTTCTTGTATAAATCACCACCCCCAAACCCAGGTGACACCTAATTCTAAGGAATCTCTCATTTTCCCTCTGCCTGAAGTGAACACGCATATCTGGGGAATACTGGCCAACACACAGACTGGAAGTTGCACACCCCCCCCCCCCAGGCTCAGCTCCTGATAAACATGACAAACACAGCCCCACATTCACCAACAACACAGACAGTACAGCCTGTTGTCAACACCTCAGCCTCTTCTGATCAACCACCCCCCCACACACCCCCCACACCCCCCACACACAGTTTTCTGGTCAGAGCAGACTGGCCCTGCCCCCTAGTGGCCACGTCTATAATTGTCTGATGGAGGGAGAAAAGAGAGGGTTTTTGTTTTGTTTTGTTTTGTTTTTGTTTTTGTTTTGTTTTGTTCCGTTTTTGCCTAATCCTCACTTCCGTTTCAGCCAGGACTTGTGAGGCAGAGCAGAGGCTAGAATATTAAGCATCCAAGATTAGCTGTTGCCCGGTATGGAGTCTGGGCTTTCCCCTATGTTCTAGGAAAAATTACAGCCCTTTTGTTTTTGGCTAGCTCTCTTTAGAATAGTCAAGTGGCTAAAAGCTAATTCTGGCTCCTCCCTCAGTCAAACGTACTCAGGTTTGTCCCATTGTCTATCCTTGTGGCCCCAGCTTGGCTTATAGACTCTCTTCAAGTTTGTAGATGTGAAACCAACAGCCATTTCTCACCAGGGAATGGAGAGGCCTGAGAGAGGGGCTGCCTGCCCCTCCTCCCCTCAGAAGCCCCAAACTTCAGAAATGTAATTAGTGAGATGGGTCCCCACCCCACTGGAGACTTTCTTATACACTCCTCCGTCGACATTTGGCCCACAGTTGGCCACCTTGTTAGTCCACTCCAGTTTATGGGGTTCCTACTCTGTATCCAGCACCGTGCTAGGTTTGAGCGTAACTGGGAGCAAGGCAGATGCAGTTCCTACCCTTTTGTGTGGGACTTGCAGTCTAGTAAAGGAAGCACCGGCGAATTCACAAACTAAGAGGAGGATATCTTGAAAGTGACAAACTCTAGAGAGGAGACAGTTGTGATGTGATGGGTGGCATTTTGTGACTAGAGTCATCCACAGAGTGGCAGGGGAGCTAGCCACACCAAGATTGTGTGGTTAAAACATTCCTGGGAATTCCAAGAGCAAACGTAAGGGCTCGGCTGGGAATGGGTTTGGCAGATTGGGAGAAAGCAGGTGCCAGTGGATAAACTTCCAGGAGTTGGGGTGGGGGTTGGGCAACAGAACAAAAAGCCTCCTGGATTCTCTTAACTCTGAAACTGGCCAATTACGAATTTGAAGAAGCCCACCCCCCCCCCCCCCCCCCCCCGCACCCGGTTGAGTTTCAATTTTTATGTTTGTGTGTGCAAACTGAACCCACCCGGCTGTTGAGTCTACAGAGGAGGCATTTGGCAAACAGGAGTAACAACATATTTCCCACCCACCTCCCTCACTCTCCTGCTGGGTTAGCTTTTCTCATCATTAAGGATCTGCAATCAGCCTGCTTTCTAGATGACCCCTAAAAGGGTGAGGAGATCGCCTTTGGGGTTCTAAGCCTTTTCTGTTCCATCTCCCCACCTCCCCGCTGCTGCGGATTCTGGTGCTCTGGGAGCCTCGGTAGGTAGTCTCGAGAGTGGTGGGGGAAGATTGAGAGGCCGTTTCTACCTAGGACAGTTGGCCTCTCCCTTGGCACTTGTATTCTTAAAATCCACACAAACTCTGCATTCCCGGGTGCTTTCCTGTGTTTAGTGCCGCCTGGTGGCGAGGCCTGGTCTCGACCTCAGAGCCAGAGAAGACTCGTTGGGAAGCCCCGCTCAGGAAGAAAAGGGTAGCAGCGGACAGACCTTCCAACGAAAAGAGGCCTGAGGGGCTTGGCGCAGCGTCGTTAGAGAAGGATCTTCTCTTCCTCCTCCCTAGTGTCTCCCAAATGAAAGATTTTCACCTAGAGAGTTTTGACTTTGGGAAGAACTGTGGTGGGCCAGGCTCACCGTGGTCTTAGAAAAGGCTGAACCTTAGGTTTTGGGTCACGCCTGAAGGTCTGTGCCGGGGAGTGCTTGTTCTGCCCCTAGGCTAGGAGACTCTATCAGGCTTAGGGCACATTGAAAGAAAGCGCAGAGTCAGCCTGGGCTCCGGCAGACACGCGATGTGCGCCTCAGCACTTTCCGTTGTCATCCATGCGGGCTGGGGGACCAGATCGGTGACTCCGCTGCCTATGCAGACCAGAGCTGACCAAAGCCTGCCAGCTGACTCAGCTCGCACACCCCACCCGGATTCCACAGGGAGAGGCAGCCAGACATGACTATAAAGCAGCTAACTCCAGTCTCGCGCGCAGCCTCTCCATTTTCCGTAGGTGAGGTGCTCACTCACTCGGTGAGTACTGGGGGGGAGAGAGGGAGTAACAAGGGAACCTCCCTTCAGCCCACCCCGCACATCAGCAGCCTGTATCCAGAGCCAGGCCGGTTCCTCACACCCTACTGGGGATGGGCAGGCTTAGGCTAAGTAGGGGGGTCCCCGAGAATTTAGCCGATGATCCTGCCCTTCTTTTCTGCAGCGACATGAGCAGCGCCCCCGCGCCGGGCCCGGCGCCCGCTTGCCTCACGCTCTGGGACGAGGAGGACTTCCAGGGTCGTCGCTGCCGGTTACTGAGCGACTGTGCCAACGTCTGTGAGCGGGGAGCCCTGCGCAGGGTGCGCTCAGTCAAGGTGGAAAACGGCGCGTGAGTGATCCTGCTGTGGCACATGAGCTAATTTGGGGGGTTTCAGGCTTCTATCCCTCCCACCCTAGCCCAAGTCAGAGCCCAGGACTTCAAGCTACACTCCAGTACGCCATAGACAGACCCATCAAGGAGAGAAGTCTTTGTCCTCTCCAATACTCCCAACCCTCCCCAAGACAAAAGCAAGAAACAATCAAGGGGCCTCCCTGAAACCTCAACGTTTTCTTTGTGCAAAATCAGGTGACTTTGTGGAGACAGATCCTTTCTGGCATGCCTATCTGAGCATCCTAAAAGCCAGCTTAGGGTCCTTCGGATAGCTGAGGCTCCTTTACCGCTATAGCAGAATGGAGAACGGTTGGCTGCCTGCGTATGCAGTTACATAAAACCCAGAAGAACGTCCTTGTTCCGGTGATCTTTGTAACCTGAAACATTCTTTCTAACTTCGGAACATAAATGAAGCCTAGGCTTTTCTAACCTCAGAGACACTGGGTTTGGGGCTTTCAGTTTCCAGAGGAGCTGGGTGTATCTGGGAAATGGTCTAGCGTTGGAGAAATAGTTTGGGATCTTGGATTTTTTTTTTAAACCAAGATGATGATGGAGGGGAGGGAGATGCCTCCCAGTTCTTCTTCTTCTTCTTCTTTTTTTTTTTTTTTTCAGATGGGTGGCCTTCGAGTACCCCGACTTCCAGGGACAACAGTTCATTCTAGAGAAGGGAGATTATCCTTGCTGGAGTGCCTGGAGCGGCAGCAGCGGCCACCACAGCAACCAACTGCTGTCCTTCAGGCCAGTGCTCTGTGCGGTGAGCACAGCCCACTTTCCCCCACCTCCTGCTGCCTAGCTCCAGGCCCCAACCAACGTGTGGTGCTTTGAAATACCTACTGCTCCCGATATATGAATACACTCTTGGGTGGGTGGTAGTGGCATTACTCCAGAACCAAAAATATCTGAAAATTGGGATTGTGGACACAGCTCTGGATCAGCACCATGGACAGCACAAAAGACCAGCGGGTTCTGAGCACGCAGTCGTCCTTCTGTTTCAATCCACCACAGGTGTTAGGCGCCTAAGCTATAAGATGTCACGCTGCGGTTGACCCCATGCACAGTCTTAGGACATGCAGTTCAGAGGCATAATGTGACTTACCAGGGTCAAACGTGTGTGTGTGTGTCCTAGAAAGGAGGTCCTCACTCTACATTGGTTCTCAGTTAGGTATTGATGAGTCCTGGGGCTTGTGGTGAAGGTCAGAGGACCCGGCCCAGTCCATTTTCTCTGTTCCAAGAGACCGTGAGAGACCATAACCTCTCAGGAGGAAGGCCCTTGTTTTAGGCCAGATGCAACCAAACTGCCACACCCGCCTGTTCTGTTCCATCCAATACCCTTTAGCAGAGTCCCAATTTGTGGGAGACATCAATGGGGAGCTGAGCAAGGGGTTGGGTTGGGGAGTCAATGAGACCTTTAGAGAAATGTCCTAGTTAATAGGCTAGATCTTTTTTCCCAGACTCATGATTTACTCCTAAAAATAGGCTCAAGGGAAGATAGTGGTACAGGCCTATATTTCCATCTACTTTGGAGGCTGAGGAAAAGGGATCACAAGTTGAAGGCTAGCCTAGCATACTCAGGATCCTGGGTTTGATCCCCATCACCACAAACAAAACAAAGAGCTTAATACAACAAAAAGGTTCCTGTCACAGGAATCCCTTTAGCATTGACCTCAAAGAATCTCCAGGAAGTCTCTAGTCTTCACACCTAACACAGTGTCTTGGTAGGATCCAGGTAGGATCTCTGAGCATGGCAGCTGGCTAGACTCACTAGGAACTGATGAAGCAAACTCCTGAGGCAGCATGATATGTGCTGAGCAGAAAGTGCATGGCTAGGGTAAGACTATCTGGGAACACCATTTTGGAGGGCCTGATATATCTATAAACCACCCCCACCTATTTCTGTGTCTCAGAACCACAGTGACAGCCGTGTGACACTGTTTGAGGGGGAAAACTTCCAGGGCTGCAAGTTTGAACTCAATGATGACTATCCATCACTGCCTTCCATGGGCTGGACCAGCAAAGATGTGGGTTCCCTCAAAGTCAGCTCTGGAGCGTGAGTCCTGGGGCTGGAACAGAGGAGATGTGAAGAGTGGGAAGTCCATGAGAACAAAAGAGAAAATGGGGGGGGGGTGGAGGATGCTAGAGGCTAACTGAGAATTTAGGAGATGAGAGGCAGAGAGAGTAAGAGGATAGAATGAGAAGAGGCAATACAGACCAGGAGCCAGGGGAGTGTGGTGAGATGTGGGGGTTGAGTAACGAGGAAATGAAAGGTACACGCAGAAACCAGGCTAAGACATCACAGGAAGTCACAGAGCAAAAGGCAAAGAAGTTGAAACAATGTTTTTGGAGTTGCCTACCCCCTACCATTTTCTTTGCCATCCTAGGTGGGTGGCCTACCAGTACCCTGGCTACCGAGGCTACCAGTATGTCTTAGAACGAGACCGGCACAGTGGAGAGTTTCGTACCTACAGTGACTTTGGCACACAGGCCCACACTGGACAGCTGCAGTCCATTCGAAGAGTCCAGCATTAGGCTCCACATTCCCAGTCATCACCAGACAGACTCTCAATAAAAGCCCTAGAATCTACCTGCCTCTCCTGCCTCTTTCCTGGTGTCTTGCTGTGTGTGTGCATGTACATGTGTGTTGGAATCTAGAATGTTGTGTATTTGAGCTAAGTAATCTCCATTCTTACACTTCTGAGGATTGTTCCCTCCAACCGTGGACTCTCATAAGGCCCCAGAACCCTTACCTAACTTAGACAAGCGATACACTCTTGGGATCTATAGGGGAACAGTTAACGAGAGCTGTGGGATCCAGTGACATGGAGCCAGTTCCTCATCTTGCCCTGGGACAGACCCATCAATATAGGTCAAAGCACTGAAAGCCCAGATGGTACCTTTGCCATTTTCTAGATAGATCAACAACCCTACCCTAAAGTAGGGTCCACAGCTGAATTTCAGCCACCACACAGTCCCTGGACCAGGAACCACCATGTAGGATGGAATATCATCAGCTGTATACAAAAGCTCTGCTTGGTCCTACAACTCTCCTCCCCCCACACACATCACCAGCACCCAGGCCATCTTCAGTTTGCATCTTTACCCTGGCTTCCAGACAGCCAGGGAAACCTGCCAATGTCTTTCAGTTCCCTTTCTTTCACTCCCTTGAAAAGAATTAATGGGAGGTCTCAATCTCCACTTCTACAGAAGAGGCTTCATCGCTCTGTGCAAGCCCCCAGACTATAATAGCAATCACTTGTATCTCCTATGATATTAAACTTTGACATATACTTGTAAACAGAAGCTATTGGTTCTCTCCCCACCCCCGTGTGTGTGTGTGTGTGTGTGTGTGTGTGTGTGTGTGTGTGTGTGTGTAGGGGTTGAGTATATAATAAGAACCCCCTGAGAATCTGTGGGATGTTATGAGAAAGCATTAAGCAGTGGATACAGGACCCTCCACCTGCCCTGCCAGTAGTCTAAGAATCAAGGATCCACACTCTCAGTGGGTATGAATTTTGCCTAAAATTCTGAATGGACTCTAGAGTCCATGGCTCCTGTTAAATTTGATCCTCCAACTATCCTCCATCCTTTATCTATCCATTAGCAAAGAAATTGGGGTTTAAAGGGGTCACCAATCCAATCAGTGACTATGCCAGGTTTTGAAGATAGGACCCCAAATGCCCAATCCAAGTTCAGTTAAGGCTAATTTGAGCTGTGATTAAAATTTTCAGTGTTCAATACATACACACCCACAGTGACACACAGAAACACACACACACACACACAGAGACACACATACACACACACACACATATCAGAGAGAGAGAGAGAGAGAGAGAGAGAGAGAGAGAGAGAGAGAGAGAGAGAGGTGGGACCACAAGAGTGGGAGTGAGGCAGAGCCTGCTCACTACTCTTTTCTTTGCTATCCTAAGTAGGTGGCCTACCAGCCCTGGCTTCCACTATGTCTTAGAATATATATAATATATACACAAATATTGGCTAGTGCCTCACTCCTTTCCTTCAGCACCCAAGATCCCGGTCAGACCGAACACAAAGCCTGAGCTGAACTGGTGATACTTGCCCAGCATGCAGCTAGTGTCTCTGGGTAGACACTCCCTCTGACCTCTTCTCCCTTCTGTCTCAGCTTCCTGCTGAGAGTATTAACGGGTGAACCTCGGTGTCTCCCAGCTCTTCCCACTCTCACCCTCTTGCTGTTTCTTTCCGTCAGCAGTATTTGGAAGGAGCACTAAGAGAACACGGAAGGAGGACTGAGATCTTGGCAGCACACCAAGGCTCCTTTCCATGGTGTCCTAAGCTTGTTCCCCTAAAACATTGCACCCTCTCTGCCTTTGCTCCCTTCAGATTCCACCTCTGCATTCAAATCTCCATCCCAGTTTCGATAGGATTCTGTTGACTATATGTCTCACCCTTCTCATCTACTCCTTGGTACCTTTGACTGGCAAAGATGAACTCTTACTGTGATTTACAGCCAGTGGGGGTTGCACAGGAACCCTGGAGAACACGTGTAGGATATTTGCCGCAGCCCCTCATATAAGCACCCTAGGAACAAGGACCCTGCAGGAGATCTGCCCATTTCCAGCTCCCCCTCACCCCTTTATTTAAGCAAGAGAGAGGGGGACCCAGAGAATAGCAGGTCTGACAGTAGCTACCCCACTTCAGTCACAGATCTAGGAAGTCTCACAGGTACCCAGATACCCTGGTTTACTTGGAAGCCGCATCATGAATTAGGGAGGGCACAACCCTATTGTGATTCCTGTTAACCCTGCAGTGTGATTCAGCCATAAGGAGCATGGGAGTGTTTGTGAGGATGGGGAAGGATGGTAGAGAAATTGTTGTGGTGAGAAGCGGGGAAATGAATAGGAACCTGCAAGAAAAGCCGCAGCTTGTATTCAGCACATATTGGTAGCCAATTTATAAGAACTGAATAGATTTTTAAAACAAAGTAAAATAAGGACGGAGGAGAGGAAGAGAGGAGACGAGAAAACAACAGGCACAAAGCAGAAAGGAGACCTAGAAAGAAGGTGAGGAGAATAAAGAAGAGAGCTACTCAGAAGTTGCCAGGAGAGATACCCCAGTGCCCTGCCTGAGGCCCGGGGCCAAACAAGACAGGAAACCAGAAGATCGAGGAGGGGATCGGGTCTCTAGGGACCTACAGAGAGTAGGAAAAAGGAGGGAGAAGGCACCGGGGTGGGCAAAGATAAAGGGAGTCACGGCAGCGCGGCAGCGCGGCTGGGAGCGCAGCGACAGGCGAGAGGGAGGGAAGCGGAAATTTAAAAGTGAAGATGCAGATAAGGCAGCCTGGAGACGGGGACCCGGGTAGGGGGAGGAAAGGGGCGGAGAGTAAGCAGTGAGAGAAGGGAGGGAGATGGTTAGAAAGAGGGCTCTGGGGAAGGGACTTGAGGCTGTGGCCTCAGAGATCCAAAGTGGGGCCAGCATTCCCGCCCCACCGACGTTTGCTGAGAGTCAGGGAGGTAGAAAAAGACACACACACTCCTGGTCCCTTCTGAGCTTCGAACGGGAGCCCATCCCCCGCGTGTCTCCCGGGCTGCGGGGCGCGGGGGGCTGCCGGGTGCGCTTGGCTGAGGCGCCGCGCAGCGCGTTGGAGACTTTATTGCGATGGGAAGATAAGAGGGGCGGGGGCGGGGTCTGGGGGGCCGAGGCGGCCGCACTTTAATTAAAACGGAAATTGCGGCCCCTGCCCGCGCGGGGCCGGAGGGTTGCAGGCGGCCTTGTAGCTGGGAGCAACGCTCCAGGACCCCCTCCCTCCCCGCCACACCCTGGCTGCCCGCTCCCGCCAGGCCTTGCCGGACCTGGTGGCGTCTACTCTTCCCTGTCACCCACAGTCGCCACGGGCGGGGATCGGCACCCCAAGCGCAAAGCTGACGTGCCCCCCCCCGTGCCGTCCCCCCCATCTCCCACCGCCCAGTCCCCGGCAGCGATGAGACAGAGCGGCACCTCCCAGCCCCTGCTGATCAACATGTACCTGCCAGGTACCAGGGACCAGCCGGGGGCTGGAAGCACCAAGACCCTGGGCGGGAAGTCTAGGCCAGAGCATGGGGCAAGTTCAGTGGACAAAAGGAAGGGGACGCTTCCAGTGACTCGCTTTGTGGGTGTGTGAGAGGGTCTGCTGGTTGCAGTTTGGGTCATTCGGGGAACCTGCAAGGTGGACAGCGAGCTTCGGGGTTTCGGTGTGGGTCTAGAAGACACGCAGATTCAGCATCCTAGCAGGCTGAAAGCAGGGGTCTTTGGCGCGGTTGACTCCAGGCTCCAGCCTTGCCCGAAGGCTGTGATCCGCTGGGCGTCGCCCCTGAGCCCTCAAGGGTCCTCACCTTCGTCCCCAAGCGTTCTCACCGGCCAAGACTTCCAAGCATCCCTTTCCTCTTTACAAGGGGCTCCGCTCGCTCAGACTCGGGCTAGCGCGATCCCCTCTGGGTTTTATAAGGCTCCAGCCGGCCCCTTCGGAAAGCGGATTTCCTTTTTCCTGGACGCGTTTCCTGACTTGGGCGCTACAGAGGGGCTCTGCGCCGGCTCGCGTCGCAGCCTAGCTTGGGGAGGAGGAGCTGGTGGCCTGGACCCCCAGAACACTGCATCCCCGGGCCCTTTCGGTCAAACCCTCAACTTCCGCCTAGGTCTGCTTGACTGTTTTCTTCTGCGCCGCAGATCCCGTCGGAGATGGTCTTTTTAAGGAAGGGAAGAGCCCGAGCTGGGGGCCGCTGAGCCCTGCGGTACAGAAAGGTGAGCTAGCTGATACACTGGGCTGATGGAGACGACGGTAGTAGATGGGGCAAGGGTATGAACCCCAATAAGGCGGGGACTACTGGCACTAGACAGAGGGGCAGAGCGGTGTGCATCTCACGTTATGGAAAATATAAGGCCGTGGTCAGATTGTGCAGAGGTCTTGAGGAGACATTGATTTTTGTCTTTAACTTGTCCATTTTCTGAGCCCCGGTCTGGTGCTAGGTTTTCGGGACAGGTCAGGCAAAGGGGATCTTGGCCTCCAGTCCTTTTTCTTTCAAGTATGGTTTTCCCAAGCTTTCATGCTATGAACGTTGGTATTCCTTTTGTGTCGGTTGTGTTTGGACCAAAGTCGTCGCACTTCCTGGCAAGAAGACCCCAACTATTACTCTCCAGCCACCCTGGGCCTAAACCCTAGCCTGTACTTCATGGTACCCCTGCCGACCGTGCTGTCAGCCCTGGTGTTGTGTTTGCTGCAGTAGATGACCGGCCTGTCACTCAATCACCCCGTCGGTGGGTGGCATTTCAATTCTCTCCCATAGCGCCTGCCCCAGCCAGTACCCAAATCTCACAAGAAGGCAGAAAAGATGAGATAGGCAAGTGCTTTTCTTTCCCAGAAGGAGGGAGCTGTATCACCCAACAGGGACGAGGACCAAGTCTCTGTTGTTGCTCCGGCTTGGTCTCAGATGCACCTTTTAGACCAGAGCATCCCATGCTCTGCTCTAAACCGAAATCCTGGCTCCAGGGAACCAACTAGCTCTTCACTGGCTTGGTTTAGAGGAATTGGGGTAGAAACTGTGGGGGGAAAGGAACTTTTGGGGTTCTGAGTCAGTGACACTGAATAGAGAGGAAGCGGGTCTGTTTTATTCTAGAGAGGAATTATGGGAGGGGTCAGTTTGTCTGCTTAAGGCTTCAAAACAGGAAAGTGTTAGTTCTGGGTCATTCACCCCCTCATCGCCTGCATGTGGCACTTGCCACTATTAGTTCCCCTGAGAGCTGTAGGAAAACCAGCCTGGAATCCAGCATAATCCTTTCACAATCCTACTTCTTTCTTCGGGATTGCCCACCACTCTTCCCGTCAGAGTTCTGGCATCTTCCCCAGCAGTACAGAGATCAGTGCACCTGGAGGTGGTGAGAATGGGGGACCTCCTAGAGTTTGTCTTTTTTCTCAGTACACAGGGCCTCTCTCTGTTCTTCTTGTCTGACATAGTGCTTCTTCAAGCTGGGCCTGTTTTACTATAAGCCTTTGGGTGGTAGGGACTGTCTACTGCCTGTATAGGTGGGGCCAGAACATTCGCCTACGTGCATGACTGCCTATTCTGTCTGGATCCCTGGTCAGGACCTCAACTGATTGGGCAGTTCAACCTCTCACACCCGGCTGGCTGGCTTGCGCCACTGTGCAGTCTTTGCCTTGAATAAAGGAGACTGGTCAGGAGGGTAGGAGGGTCTGTGTCTGCTCCTTACCTAGGAGAGCCCAGAGCTGGTTCACCACCGCTTCTCCACGAAGGAGACAAGGCTTCCCCCACATCCAAACAACCACAAAACAGTGTGCCCTAGGTCCTCCACAATGAAGACGTTTCCGTTGCGCTCTGCTGGTCTACACTGGTTGACCAACTGCCTTCTGCTACACACAAGGACGCAGTCAGACATTCCCTTACCCTCTCCGATGTGGGTTGCTACTGGTTTGGGTTGTTTTCTTGTTTCCCCTCCATCCCCCTAGTTCCAACCTGCCCAGTCGGTGGCTGACTGCTCCCCTTCCCCACAGGCAGCGGGCAGATCCAGTTGTGGCAGTTTCTACTGGAGCTGCTAGCAGACCGCGCGAACGCCGGCTGCATCGCGTGGGAGGGCGGCCACGGCGAGTTCAAGCTCACCGACCCGGACGAGGTGGCGCGGCGCTGGGGCGAGCGCAAGAGCAAGCCCAACATGAACTACGACAAGCTAAGTCGCGCGCTGCGCTACTACTACGACAAAAACATCATGAGCAAGGTGCACGGCAAGCGCTACGCCTACCGCTTTGACTTCCAGGGCCTGGCGCAGGCTTGCCAGCCACCACCCGCGCACGCCCACGCCGCTGCCGCCGCCGCCGCAGCCGCCGCCGCCGCCCAGGACGGCGCACTCTACAAGCTCCCGGCCGGCCTGGCCCCACTGCCCTTCCCCGGCCTCTCCAAACTCAACCTTATGGCAGCTTCGGCGGGCGTCGCGCCCGCTGGCTTCTCCTACTGGCCTGGCCCGAACGCCACCGCCGCTGCTGCCGCCACCGCCGCGCTCTACCCCAGCCCAGGCTTGCAGCCCCCTCCCGGGCCCTTCGGCGCGGTGGCAGCTGCTTCGCACTTGGGGGGTCATTATCACTAGACGGGACGGCCGAGGGCAGCGGGGCCTCTCCCACACGGCCAGTGACCGATCCCATCCTCGTCCTCGGAGAAGCCCCGAAGCTTTCCCCGACGTTCCTTTAACACAGATTTCATTGCAGCAGCCGCGCCCAGCCCAGGGAAGAAAGGATGGGAAGCCTCTGAGGTCTTCCTCGAACGCCGGACTTCCAGGCCCCCACTATCTTCACCCCAGGAAGGGTGCATGTGCTCCCCTTTTAATTTTTCTCTGCCAAATCTCCAGATTCTGGAACTTCTGTGTCTTTTTCTCTTCTCATCTGCACCCCTGCCTCCCTCTTTATGACCTCCAGTTTTCTGGGTTTTTTTTTCCTCCTCATTTTTTTTCTCTCTCTCCCACGACCTACTCCAAACGGTAGTACCTCGAGGCTTCTTACACTCCCCTTTCCGGGATATGAGAAGGCTCTATAAACATCTCTGCTGTCCCCCTATCCCAACACTCTGGTTTCCCTTTATTCTTACCGCACTCTGGCCCAAGGACCCCAGCCTGTATATATCTATCCCTTCTATCTAGCCCCATTAAAGCTCCCAAGCTCCCTGCTGCCTCCTCTCTCTGTTCATTGCTGTACCGGGGCTTCTTTCAAGCAGGCCAAGAAGGTTAAAGGCTCGGAGCAGGCAGAGCAAAAGCGTGAGAGTGAGGGCAAGCAAGCCTGGGCGTGGGGAGGCTTGCAGTGAGAAGGATCCGGTGGGTGGGATCCTGAGAGGGTGCCTCTCTCACCCTCACCCCATCCCATTTCACTCCAGCTTTCAATCCAACGAGCATCCCCCTCCGCCTTCCTCCATCTCCTCCATCTTTCTGCCATCTTCTCGCAGCATCTCATCCAACTTCCTTCTTCATTCCATCTGAACCTTCTAACAGCCACTCATCATTTTGCCCTAATTTAACACCTTTCCCAGCCTCCACTCCCTGCTTTGTGCCTTTCTCATAAGACCATCTCTCATTTTCCTTCACAAATCTCCTGCTGCTCCCAGTAGCTTTGGCTCAGACCCTTCCTTTTAGATGCCTCTGCTCTTTAAAGGCTCTCTTGGACTGTGTTTGGCGACCGGTCCACTCTTTTCCCGCTAGTGGTGCGCGCCCTCTGCTGGTCCGAGAGAGGTTAAACCGAGCTACGGTTAAGTCTAGGGAAGATTTGGTGGAAGGCCATCAGGTGCTTTACCTACTAAGAAAAATGGACGAGTACCGGTTGCCTTCACATTTCCTTTAGGCTTCAGAGTGAGGGGCAAAAGGAGGGACCCAGGCCCTTCGCCATGGATCCAGCCTTGGGAAGTCTAGGAAGTGGGTTGGGTGATCTTTCTGAGGCTTCCGGGCTCACCATTCAGAGGCACTTGTGACCCTTATCTCTGTTTTGTATTACAAAAACCTGTTGTCTGGGAAGCGACCTTAGATGAGTTCCCTCAGAAGAAAACTTTCAGGAAGATAGCTGTAGCTCTTTCCAGAACAACAAAGGGTCTTCTTTATTTGTGGGAGAATGCCTTGGTGCCTTGGTGCCTTGAGCCTCTGGCAGGCAGGCAGGCAGGCAGGCAGGCAGGCAGGCAGGCAGGCAGGCAGATTTCCCTGTGTTCTGGACCGAAAGGAGAAATGAAGGTAGAAGGCTGGCTAGTTAGAGTTTGGAGTGAGTATGGGTGAGCATCCTTTCCTAGATTGCCTATGAACCATCCAGGCCCAGGAATATCATCCTCCTCTTCCTCCTCCTCCTCCTCTTCCTCTTCCTTCTCCTCCTCCTCCTTCTTGTTCTTCTTCCTTTTTAAAAAATTATTTATTTTATGTATATGAGTACACTGTAGCTGCCTTCAAACACACCAGAAGAGGGCATCGGATCCCATTACAGATGGTTGTGAGCCACCATTTTGTTGCTGGGAATTGAACTCAGGACCTCTGAAAGAGCAAGCAGCCAGTGCTCTTAGCCACTGAGCCATCTCTTTGGCTCCCCTCCTCCTCCTCCTTCTCCTCCTCCTCCTCTTCCTCCTCTTCTTCTTCTTCTTCCTCCTCCTCCTCCTTCTCCTTCTTCTTCCTCTTCTTCCCCTTCCCCTTCTTCTAAATAGTACATGCTTACTGTAGGAAATCCAGTGCCTATGGTCCTAACACTGAGAACTAAGAAGCAGGAGGAGCCAGACTTCGAGGTCAACTTGGGGTCAAGCAAGACCCTGTCAAAGTAAACAAAACAAACAAAAACTTGAAAAAAAAAACCATGCAAAGCCTCCATTAAATATTTGTTAACTAAAAAGTAGATTGAGGCATGGGGCAGGGAGAGAAAGCACTGTACCTCATGTAGAGGCCTTCCTTTTCTCTATGCCTTTTTATTTGTTTTTGTTTTGTTTTGCGAGACAGGGTTTTTCTGTGTAGCTTTGCCTGTCCTAGAACTCGCTCTGATAACAGGCTGGCCTCAAACTCACAGAGATCTACCTGCCTTTGCCTCCTGAGTGCTGGGATTAAAGGCGTGCACCACCACTGCCCCATTTTCTATGTTGGTTTTTTAAATTTTTATTCATTTTATTTTATGTATATAAGTGTTTTGCCTTCATGTGTGCATGTACCCCACACTAGGGCCTGGTACCTGACAAGTTCACAAGAGGGTGCTGGATTCCTGTGAAACTAGAGTTATGGGTGACTATGAGCTACCATGTGGGTGCTGGGAACTGAACTCTGGTCCTCTTCCAGAGCAACAAGTGCTTGTAGCTGCTGAACTATCTCCCCAGCCCCTATCCATGGCATTTAAAACATCAGAGTACTCTGCTTTTTCCAAGAACATCCTGGCAAAGGCATGCTCCACGCCATGTCCTATAGAGCTCTTGAATTGGAGAATGGACTCATACAGTCCAGACAGTACATGGGCCAGGGGCAGTCCTGCCTGCTAGAGGCTTAAGCCTTGCAGAGGGTGCTGGAGGAACAGCATGCTCACAGAGACAGAGCTCACCAGAGGAGACCAAGGCAGGATGGAGAAATCTGAGCTGCCAAGAATTTCCCAGGAGCCGGGCAGTGGTGGCACACGCCTTTAATCCCAGCACTTGGGAGGCAGAGGCAGGCAGATTTCTGAGTTCAAGGCCAACCTGGTCTACAGAGTGAGTTCCAGGGCTATACAGAGAAAACCCTGTCTCAAAACAAACAAACAAACAAACAAACAAACAAACAAAAATTTCCCAGGAAGGATTGAGGTCCCATTCTTAAATCTTTTAAAATGTATCTTTAAAGATCTGTTTATTTTATGTGCACTGTTGTTTTGTCTGTGTGTCTGAAACTGGAGTTATACACAGTTGTGAGCTGCAATGTGGGTGCTGGGAACTGGACCAGGTCCTCTGGAAGAGCAGCCACTGCTCTTAACCCATCTCCTCAGGTCCCTGTACTTAGATCTTTATATGAAACAAAAGACAGAACATGAGTCACAGCAAGGTTGGGTCTGGTAGAGGCTGTGTACAAAGTCGTTGTGATTTAGGAAACAGTAAAATGCAGAAAAACTGGGTTTGGGGATTGATAGGGGTATGGCATTTAGGGTGGAGGAAGGGAATCCACCTCCTGGAGCATCTGACTGCCACCCCCACCCCCAGAATGTGATGCCCAGTGTAAGTAAGCATTTCTAGAAGGACAAAGGGAAGTCACACAGTGTAGCGGACTAGAAAGTGAAGAGCAAGAACCCTGGAGAGACAATGGCAACACTTCTGTAGTCTGGGAAATCACCTGGGGTGTGAGAACTGACCTCACTTATCCAGAGAACAGTCCCAAGGGAGAGGACCTGCAGGAGGATGGTTGAGGGCGTTGCTGGGCATGTGCACAGAAGCTGCAGTGGTACTCTGAGCTAAGGAAAAACCTCAGGCATGGCACGTTCAAATCCCTTTGGGAATGGTTGAAAGTGGGCAAGGATGGGCCTGGTGGCTTGTCCAACCTTGATCTCCTTGAGGTCGCTGTAAGTTGCTGAAGAAGGGATGTCAGTCACTGCGGAATAGCTGGAAGATGGTCAGCTAACTGATCTCACTTATGAAATCTCATTTTTATATCCACCCAACGCTCTTCTTTCCTGTTCTTATATCAGTCTGGGAGATTGATACAGACTGGGGACAGTTACAGCCATGGCTTATCAATGAACTTGCCACGTGATCCTCAGATACACCTCTGGATTTCCATTCTCACCTTACAAAAAGTCGGCAGCAAACCATGGTTCTGTGGAACCTCGGGGGTCACATGGACTCTCTCGAACACATTTGTGTGAGCTGATCATAGATTAATCCAGCCTCAGCATCTTAGAAGTCTATGTCCGTCACTTTCCCTAGCTCATCTCATCCCTGGTAGTTCCCCTGCTGTCTGAGTCTCGAGGCCACTGTTTTACTCAAGCCCCAATGAAGACATAGTTTTGCATTGCTGAAAGTTGAACCCAGGGCTTCCAGAGTACTAGGAATTCTCTACCACATTCTCAGCCCCAAGAAGACACACTGTAACCACACCCAGCATCCTGATAATCCAGGCCTTTATTGACTGATGCTTAACCCCAAGGTTCTTGGCCCTCCGAGGTACTGTTCCCGCTATTGTTTCCAAGAGCTGTCCAGAGGACAACTCTTCTTTCAATCATTAAAGTTCTGAACCCTTTATTGGTTACCTCATCCACTTGACTAATGACAAGATGGCATGCCCCCATGCCTTTCATCATGAGCATCCAGCACAGCATTTACAAAATATTTCCAAGACATCCTTCCCCTACGGTTAGGGAGGGGAGAAAAGGGACCGCTATAACTTCAACAGCTTGGAGAATACAACCCAAGCCCCGCCATGTTAAACAACTTGGCCAAAGATGAGGAACTGTTCTGGGACCCGTGTGGTCTGGTTCCTCTGCCAGACCATTTCTCATTCCTTGGATGACTTCTTCCTTAGTCCCAAACACCCTCAATGGCCTGTGCACTGACCCATGTCTTCTCTGATGCCCCGTGTGATTGTGGAGATGGTATCCAAAGCCCTGGTAACGTGGGAGTGCTGTCTGAGACGTGAGCGGCACAGAGGACCCATACCACCTAGAGCACTTAGTCTGAGAGAACACTGTCCCACCAGCCATCTCTTCTGACATAGATGCTTCCATACTGGAACACATGTTCCTCAGAGCCTCTGCTCTTCTGGTTCCATATTTTGTTTTTCTCTAATATGTCCTTAAGATTCCTGAGGTGCTCTTTAGCTTACCTGTATGAGCTGCTTAGAATTCAGTCACTTGGGGCTGTTGATACTAGAAGCACACCCCACTCTTCCATGAATCTGGCCTGACGCCAGTCTCTGATTTATGTTGATGTTGTCCAAGTCTTCTGCTGTCTGGCCTGATCACACCTTGATGAGTCACCTCAGTTTTCAGGTGACCGAGGCTTGGAAGAGTGAAGTGAATGGGCTAACCTGTGGACCCTGAGCCAAATTCCTCTTCTGCAAGCTCTTTTCATGCTGGTCCTGTCTGGATTGTTTCTTCATGTAAATGTGTGTTGTATTAAATGTTTAATCTCCATCAGGGGTTTGTACCCCTGGTTGATCATTCAGTTCCCAGATAAAGGACACACAACCTTTATATTTATAATAAGCCTTTAAAGCAGTAGAAGTGTGGATATCTACCCTCTATGCTATTCTGACCACTTCCCTGTCAATAACCTGAAGATATGACTTGCCATGCTCCCTCTGGCAGCTGTAACTCCAATTGGCCAGCCCTCAGGGCCATGTTTTCATAACTCACCTACCCCATGGCATCTTCTTCTCTCTCTACTTTCTTCCTCTCCCTCTCTTCTCTCCTCATGGTCCCCTGCTTCAGACCCCAAGTCCAGGAACCAAAACCCCACCTATCTGTCTTCTGCCCAGCTATAGGCTAATGGCATCTTTATTCAACCAATAGTTTTAAATTAAGAAGCAAGGTCACATAGCATCACTTTGATGATTCTCTGGTTCCTGGGGACAACCAGGCTTGGGGGACAGTATTTAGCATTACAATACACAACAACAAACCAAACCTCAGCAAGTGTGACCTGCACTTGCCCATGGCAGAGGTGTCATCACAGTGTGAGGTACTGGGTTAGAAAGGATAAGCCTAAAGGGCAGCTGGTCTCCTCAGCACCACCTCTTAGGCTTCTGATAGGAAAGAACTGAGCTCTCTGGCAGCTCATGGCCTTCTGCTAGCCTTCACCCCACCTGCAGTCCTCCAGGCTTGGAGTGGATCACTGTGCTTTGGGGGTGAGGTGGGGTCTCACTCTATTTGATTCTGATGGCATGTTCTACCTTGTTTGGGTTAGTACAATTTTCCATGACTTTCATGGTTAAAGGAAAGTGGCTCAATGCCCTATTGATTGTGACTTTTTCTTTTGTTGAGCATTATTTCTGACTAGAGACAGTTTTCCATTTCCTCTTTTCCCATTTTACTACTCTCGTAATTAAAAAGTGGTATAATATTGCATCTGAGCAAAGGCCATGGGCTTAGTTTGAGTGCTGGTTTTCTCACTTCAAGCAACTCATGTCTATGTGCCTCAGTGACCTCATCTAAAAAAATGGGTATGAGGAAGCAGTACCTACCTCATAAGTTATTGTGAAGATGAAATGACCATAGAAGTACCTCTGTATGTCTATTAATGCTCTCTACTATTTAAACAAACAAATAAAAACAACACCAAGGCCAGTGAGGTGGTACAGCGGGTAAAGACACCTGTCACCAAACCTGAGCTGAGTTCAACCCCCGAGATCCGCACGGTGGAAGGAGGAAACTGACTTTCTCAAGTTGTAGTCTGACCTTCATATAGGGTGGCAAGCTTATAACACTTCCAAACACACACACACACACACACACACACACACACACACACACACACTAAGTAAATAAGAACGTAAGTAAGTTGCCTCCTTCTTTTCTAGTCCCAACCAGCTGCCCCAGAAGGAACTTGAGTGGCCACACCTACTTTCCAATGGCAGTCTAGACCTGGCCCTAGATCCAAATGGTGAATCCTCTTGACTGGTAATGGAGCACTTGGGTTGGCTTCCTATCCTCAGAGCATCTTCCAGTTTCTTTGTGAGCTAAGCAGAGAACATGCAGTATTTAGAACTACAAGATTTCACCAAAGCTGAAGCTGTATGACTTTGGGGAGCTGTCTCACCACTCTGAGATGCTTTCTACAGGGTGAATAACACTACTGCTTGATTCCCGTTGTTATTATGTGGAAGACTACATAAAAGCCAGAGGCCGGTAGCTTCCACATTCACAGTGACTCACATCACCACAACCAATATTTAAAATCGTGTTTGAGTTTTAAAAACCTTCTGTTTTTTTTTTTTTTTTTTCTTCTCATTTTGTGGATGAAAATGCTGAGGTGCACAAGGAACAAGTAACTTGTCTCATGACAAGGAAGGATATAGTGCAACATCTGAGGTCATCCCGATACATCTCTTACCTCAGGAGAAGTGCTTCATACACCTAAGACTTCCCAGAAGTCAGAATAAGGCTGATACTGAAAACACGTTCTAGGTACCATTTAACGATATTTACGTTCTCTTTACCATCAGAACACTCTGGGGTTGGTTCTAGCACCAGTTTTAATTTATAGACAAAGAAAGCCAAGGCACAAGATTACAAAGAACTCAGAGTTTGCCAGTGGCAGGGATGGGATTCGATTACCATACACTGTTTACTCTATTCCTGACCCTTTGGTTATCACATTCATGGCAGAGTGAAGATTCTGAAAATCAGAGTGTCCGCAAGTAACGGGCCAAAATGCCCACCCACCGACTGCCCAAGGACTGAACAGGTTCTTAATGCCAGCATTCACCAAAAGTTCCAGACAAATAGCAAGGTGAGGAAAGCATGCTGAAGCCTGTAAGCACTGCACGTCTCTGCTGGCATGATCTAGCAGAAGTAGCCTCGCAGGAGCTGCTGCAAACCTCTCCACCTGTTCTTTGGAGATGGTTAAGGCTACTTATTTTTCTGATCCTCATTGACATCATTATAAAATAGTGGTTCTGCTGAGACACCTGTTAATGGAGGACAGCCTGTGTCTGAACAGTTCAGCTCAGAGCTCTAGGCAGTCATTGATCAGTGCAGAAGCAAGACTGAAAAATCATGCCATTCTCAGCATACTGTCTGCACCCCAGCTTTCCCATGAATCACAGAAGCACAGAAGCATATATCTTTCTGTCTGTCTATATCTGTCTGTCTATCTATCTATCTATCTATCTATCTATCTATCTATCTATCTATACATCTATTTCTGGATGTGTATTTCCACTATTTATTTTTTAATTATTTTTTATTTTTATTTTATTTGTGTGGGTGCTTTGTCTGCATGAATGTCTGCACATCACTGGCATGCTGGGTGCCTGCAGAGTTACAAGTGGCTGTTAGCTGTCACGTGGATGCTGGAAAATGAACACCAGTGCTCTGTGCTCTCAAAGGTTGAGCCATCTCTTCAGCACCCCCTGCTTTCTTGAGGCTGGAGGAGGAAAATGTAGCTAAAAGAGGCTGGAAGGCCAGGGAGCACCAGGTTCCTCTTTCTGGATCAGGATGCCAAGTTGCTTAGCAACACAGTAGGAATTGTCAAGGAGGCTCCAGGCAGTACTGTCTTTTTTTTTTTTTTTTTTTTTTTTTTTTTTTTTTTTTTTTTTTCCCTCTTCATACTGCAGCATAAAGTGATCTGGGAGGCACAGGGTGGGAAGATAAATGGAGAAAGTGCTGAAGGGTCTCGGGCTTGGGTGGTAAGTAAGATCTGGAATGCATGCTCATGCCCTGTGATTATTTTCCCAATCCCCATTCCCTGCTATTTCGCCGTGGTTCTCTACCTTTGACATAACCCCTGTTCTATATAGGATCTGTTCTATATATGTCATTTGTATAACAGCCACATTTGTGATGGGTACTTGAGGACTAGAGCCAGGGCAGGGCCATCTTGTGTGATTTACAATGTATAAAGTATATCCATTTACATGATTTCATCTAACATTTGCAACAGTGCATTTTTATTATATTGTATTGTATTTTACTTAGCGGATGTATGTGTACATTTGCGGGCAGGGGGAGGTGACTCAGTGGGTAAGGTGTTTGCTGCATAAGGGAAAGGACCTGAGTTCAATCCCCAGCACCCATGTAAAAACAAAACAGAGCAAGCATGGCACACACCTTAACCCCAAGGGTGATGGTGGGGACAAGTGGGTCCTGGGAGCTTGCTGGCCAGTTGGGCCAGCCAAAATGCCAAGGGAGAACTTGTCTAGAAAGAAAGAAAAAAAGAAACAAACAAGCAAAGGGAAAAAAGAAACAAAGAAAGAAACAAGGAATGAAGGACTGAATGAGAGCCAGGGAGATTGACACAGGAAAACATCCCAATGTCAACCTCTGGCCTCCACATGCAAGCACGGCACCTACATGGCAAACACACCTGCACACACATGTAGACATGTAAACACCACACACAAAAAAATTGGGGGAATCACATATGTACTGAACATGTAGATTTTTCCCTTATTGGTATCTCCTCTCTTTAAAGTAAGCACAGCAGCTACTAACATAGTATTTACATTGTACCAGGCATTATACACAACCTAGAGATGATCTAGGGCATATGAAAGAACGTGCATGGGTTCTATGTAAGCACCATCTGTATATTTTGTTATAGAAGGAAGGTCATACTTGAATACATTCCCACAACACTAAACAGTGTTTCTTTTCCCTATATAACAGCTTAGATTTGGGGGCACCCCAAGGTCTTACAGCGAAGAAATAGCAGAGCCCAGATTTCCTGCAAACCTCAGGTTGTTTTTACCACTCTAGAGTCTAGTGTCTAGAGTGGACAGTCATTTCAACAATAGTAGCAGGTATGAACACCACGTTTAGGGTCAAAATTCACCTCTCTTCAACATTGATCATAAAGTAGGTGAGTAGGTCAGCCCATGGCCCACTTCTTTAGTCCCAGAATTTAGGAGGCAGAGGCAGGAGGGCTTCTATGAATTTGAGATCAGCCTGCTGTACATAGAAAGTTCTCAGCCAGGGTTACATAATGAGACTCTGTCTTTAAAAAGCAGGTGAGTTGTGTGGATTGGGACTCAGCTCTCAATCCCTTTGCTCTCAGGAAGCTTGGAGGGATTCCTGGAGTGAGGAGACCTAGGATGAGCCTGTTGCCCACAGGCCTAGCCTCAGGAATGTTGCTGTGCTGGTCTAGGTTGATGGGAGTCCCCACACAGCAGCAACTGAAGCAAGTCCCCTGCCCGGCACTCCAGAGAGAGTCACACAGGTCCCACTGGGCTTCAGGCTTGGCAGCAAGAAGTAAACACATGTTACCCAGGTCACAGGAAAGCTCATTGGGGATTCAGTCTCCAGGGTCCCCAGGGCCTCAAGGGCCAGCAGAGGTGATGGGAGCATCCTGGGACACCATACTGAGCGTTGTCTCTATCCCTTAGGCCCCTGTCAATATTTATTAATAGCTCGACTACTATAGCAATAGTTATCATTTCAACAACAGCCCCATTCCCATTACAGGCATTTGATTGACACGAGAATTATGAGAGTCTTGCTTCTCCTGAATGGATTTAAAATAAAACCAAACAAACCTGAAATTCACAGGTGCTGGTAACTGTCTGGGATCAGCAGCTGGAGATGCAGCCCCTGCACAGGACAGGACACCATGCTGTCTTTAAATGTCATGAGAGATAAAGGAACCGTAAGGACATCCCTCAGGCCTCTTCTATTGGCAATCTGCACATCTCCAGGATCATGCCGTCACGCGGGATTCAGCCGGTGCTCAGCCCAAGACGAGAAGCTCGAGGGATTACACTGATTAAGATCGCATCAACTTCTAAAGCTTGGCCCGAGACAGCGTACTGCCCACAAATGTACACGAAACTGAATATTCAAATTTAAAAGACAAATAAGAAGGCAGTTGTTGAAATAGGAGAAACATTGCCCAACTTAAGGCTAACGTGCTGCGTGTGGGAGCTCATGGCTTTCACCTCAGCACTTAAGAGGCTGAGGTAGAATACGAGTTTGAGGTTAGCCTAGGCTACAAAGCAAATTCTACGCTATCTTGGAGAACATAGCAAGACTGTCTCAAACAAACAAACAAACAAACAAACAAGGCTAGAGCAACATCTCAGTAGTTAAGAGTACATTTTGCTATTGCAAAGGACCTTGATTCAGTTCCCAGGTTCCTCAAGACCACGTCACAGTCATCTGTAACTCGCGTTCTGCAGGGATCTAATGCCCCCTTCCGGTTTTCTCAGGCACTGTGTGAACATGATTCCCATCTGCAGGCAACCAAACATATAAATAAATTAAATAAATACGGATTTTATTTTATTTTATTTGAAACAGGGTTAGCCCTGGCTGTCCTGGAACTCTGTCTGTAGACCAGGCTGACCTTGAACTCAGAGATCTGCCCACCTCTGCCTCCTGACTGCTGGGATTAAAAACATGCAGCACCACAGCCCTGTCCACTTTTTGTTTTGTTCTGTTTTGGTTCTTGTTTTGTTGTTTTTTTAAATAATTATTTTAAATGTCTCATTTAAAAACAAAACAAAAACAAACAAAACTATAAACAGAAAGTTTGGAGCAAAGAAAGAAATTTTCAAGTCTTTTATTCTTGTTCTACCACAGAGCACTGTACAGTCAATGCATTAAGACAAGAAAAGGCCTGGAGAGAGGGCTTGGCAGTTAGGAGTACCCATCCATCACTCTTTCATGGTGAGCTAAACACGTGTGCGTGTGCATGTGCGTGTGTGTGTGTGTGTGTGTGTGTGCAGTTGAGTTTATTACTTTGTTAAGAATTTCATGCAACATGTTTTAACCATATTCCCCCCACCTCCCCAGATCCAGCCCTCTCTGTTGCCTACCCTTTTTTATTTTTTTAAATATTTGTTTATTTATTTACTTGCTTATTTTACATGAGTACACTATTGCTGTTTTCAGACACACCAGAAGAGAGAAATTAGATCTCATTATAGATGGTGGTGAGCCACCATGTGGTTGCTGGGAATTGAACTCAGGACCTCTGGAAAAGCAGCCAGTGCTCTTAACTGCTGAGCCACCTCTCCAGCCCCGCCTACCCTTTTTTTAAAAAGCCCTTTCAAGACCAGTTTGTGCTGCCTACATATTCTTGGATGTGTGGTCTTCCACTGGAAGGTGACCAGCTTACCAAAGGCTACAATATACTGTTAAAAAAAAAAAATGTCTCCCCCTTCCTACTAGCAACCAACTGCCAGTAGCTCCAAGGCTAGGAATGGGTTGTGTAGCATCTCCCATCTACATCATGTGATCTTGCAGATCAATACTAAGTTCTTGGCCTCAAGACAGGTTCTTAGCACCCAAGTCTGCCTATAACTCTAGCTCCCTAAGACAATATAAAAAAAAAAAAAAAAAAAAAAAACTTTCACTTGCTCACACACACGTACACACATACACACATACACACACACAAAATAAAATAAATCTTCAAAACAGACAAGATAATATATACACATTAGAGGAGCTATTAAAATGGCCTTGTATGCCAGAGGTGGGGGTTGGCACATGCCTTAAGTCCCAGCACTCAGGAAGCAGAGGCAGGCAGATCTCTGTGATTTGAGGCCAGCCAGCCTGGTCTATAGAGTGAGCTCCAGAACAGCCAGGGCTACAAAGAGAGAACCTGCCTTGAAAAAACAAAACAACAAAAGAACAAAAAAGACCCCCCCCTTTTTTTTTTTTTTTTTTTTTGGACAGTGGTGAACTGTCTGCCTAGAAAGTTTAAAAAAAATTAAATTAGAAAACAAAACTAGGGCTGGAGAGATGGCTCAGCAGTTAAGACTGCTCTTCCAAAGGTCCTGAGTTCAATTCCCAGCAACCACATGGTGGCTCACAACCATCTGTAATGGGATCTGATGCCCTCTTCTGGTGTGTCTGAAGACAGCTAACGGTGTACTCACATAAATAAAATAAATAAATCTTTTTTTTTTAAAAAAACAAAACTAACAAAATTCTACTAAAATATAAACTCAACATTGTTAAATCTATTCCTTTCCTATAACTTTGCATGAGAAAGAAAAAGAAGTGGGAATCAGATTTATAACAGTAGTAAAAATAATACTCCCAAATCCACGTAACAACAAGCAGGAGAAAATTCCAGCATCAGTCTCCACCAAGGCCCAGCAAAGGCTTAGGAAACAGAAAACAGAGGGTGTTTCTGGGTAGAATGACCAAATACTGTAAAATTCTCAGATCTTTCCAAATTGATCTGTGAAAGCGATAAAGGTTTCAACTCAACTATCAAAGAAATGTTATAAAACCGGACAAGATCCGGTTTAAAGCTCTTTTACCAAAAGAATAATAAGGTCCAGTGAGGTAGCTCAGTGGTGTGATCCAAGGACTAGGAGTTTATCCCTGGAGCCCAAAAGATAGGAGGAGAGAGGGGCCTCCATGTGTTGTCTTCTCATCTCCATGTGTGCAACACATGCGTGTGTAACACGCATGCGCCCTCCCCCCCACCGAGATAAAGAAATGTTAAAAGAACAATGAATATAATGCAAAACTAAGTCTCTTTTCTTTCAGTGCTAGAGTCAAACCCTGGGTTCTGTACATACTAGGCAACTGCTCTACCACTGAAGTATAACCACAGATAAAACCACAACACACAGACGTAGTTATTAAACGGGTAGCTCTGTCCATCAGTAGTTGGAGCAGAACACAAATACGGCAGCACTCTGAAGTGTATGCACGTGAGAAGTGAATACCTGATAGCAGTTGGTCAGGATGGCACACACCTGTAATCCCAGCATCCGGAGATGGAGGAAAGAAGCTCACGAGTCTGAGGCCAGCCTGGATAACACAGCTAAACTCTACTTCAGAGTAATTACAACAACGGTGGTGGTGGTGATGATGATGATGATGCCATTATAAGGCATTTACTATGAAATAAAAGGCTTCAAAGTTGGAAAAACATGCTCTTAATTTGGGAAAACATAGTATATTTCAACTTCCCACCATATAAAAATAAATTTCCTGGGGCTGGAGGGATGGCTGTGCAGCTAAGAGCACCTTTTGCTCTTACAGAGGACCTGGGTTCAGTTCTCAGTGCCTACATGGTTGTCTAAACCATCTGAAACTCCAGTCTCAGGGGATCTGGTGCCCTCCTCTGGTCTCTGTTTGCACTAGGCACACATTAAGTAGGCAAAAGTCTTACGCAAATAAAATAAAATATAATTTTAATAAAAGTCCACCAAATAGATCAATTAACGAAACAAATATACTATAAGGAAACCAGAAAAAAAAACTTAAAGTTATATGCAAATTTTTAATGCTCTGCCAGGCCGTGGTGGTGTACACCTTTAATCCCAGCACTCAGGAGGCAGGGGCTGACAGATCTCTGAGTTCAAAGCCAGCCTGGTCTATAGAGCTAGCTCCAGGACAGTAATGGCTACACAGAGAAACCCTGTCTCAAAAACAAAAACCTCAGTGTTCAAATATAGCATAAGAAGAGAGAAATCTGAACACCAGGGAGCCATCCCCATGGTTATGTTCTAAAGATGCATTTAGTCACGGGCTCACTGGCAATGAAAGAGAATGCAGGTCGCTTTTAAAAGTGCATTTAGCGGTTGCTCTAAGGAAGTAAATGGGAAATGGATGAAGCTTGCTGGTGTTTATCACACCTGGGTAAAAGCTGTATATCAGTTCTCATTTATTTACAGCCTATCACATCCCAGGTGCTATGCTGCCCTTTAAAAAAAAAAAAGACAGGATATCAGTGGCTCACCTGGAGCTCACTATGTGGCCCAGAACTCATAGACGCCATTTCCTTTGCCTCTGGGATGTTGGCATTAAAGGTGTGAATCACCAAGCCCAGCCTATATACACGTTTTTACTTTAATATTTACTATTATGTGTTAATTTCAGTTCTCTCTCTCTCTCTCTCTCTCTCTCTCTCTCTCTCTCTCTCTCTCTCTCTCTCTCTCTCTTTCTTTCTTTTTCCCTGAGACAGGGTTTCTCTGTTTCTCTGTATAGCCCTGGCTGTCCTGGAACTCGCTCTGTAGACCAGGCTGGCCTGGAACTCAGAAATCCGCCTGCCTCTGCCTCCCGAGTGCTGGGATTAAAGGCGTGCGCCACCACTGCCTGGCTTTAATTTCAGTTTTCTAACTGTGCAGAATACTAATAAAATTTACTGTAGTTATAATTTTATTTTATTATCTTGTATGTATGGATGTTTTGGCATATATGTGAATTACTGTGAATGCAATACCCCTGAAAACCAAAAGAGGGCATCAGATACCCTGGGACTGGAGTTACAAGACCATTGTGAGCTGCTGTGTGTGTGCTGCAGATCCAACTCCAGTCCTCTGGGTGAGCAGCCAGTGAGTTTAACTGACGAACCTTTGCCTTAGTCCCTATTCTCTATCTATCTATCTATCTATCTATCTATCTATCTATCTATCTATCTATCTATCTATCTGAGACATGGCTTTGCTATGAAGCCTAAAGTGACTTCAAAGTTATGATCCTCCTGTCTCAGCTTCATGAGCACAGAACTCACTGTTGTGTACAGCCATGTCTGGTTAACTCATTCATTTTAACTGAATAATGTAAAATTCAGTAAGTGGGATATCTCAAAGTTTACTTAGCCCTGATTAAGTACTGGTGAATATTTAAATTGAGTCCTACTTTTCTCTCTCCAGGGTATAATAAAGTAAAAAAGGAAATTTAAATCCCTGTCATGTCTCTGTATTTCAAGTATTTCTCTAGCACTGAATCTATAAGTTGAAACTCATGAGGGAAAAGTCTAGATATTTAAAATATTACTAGATATTTCTGAATTACCTCCTCATCTAAGGCTGTATAGCATATTTCTTTAAATCTTTGACTGGATTTTGATGTATTTTGAGGATAAAGAATGAGCCAGGGAGCTGGGTGGTTGCATGCCTTTGATTCCAACAACTCACAAGTCAGAGGCAGGCAGATCTCTGAGCTTGAGTCCAGCCTGGTCTACAGAGTAAGTCTCAGGACAGCCAGGGCTACACAGAGAAATCCTGTCTTGAAAACAAAGGTTGACCTGTTTCCCCCTTTATCTAAATGGCTACCCAGCCCTCCTGGTCAATGAGTTCTAAGTGGTACTTTCACCCTATGCTAGACTCCCAACTTGGCATAGTTTAGCTTTGTTTAGACTATCCTTTTTCCTCGATGGTACTGTCTATTCATGTACTGGAGCTATCTATTTTAGTAAGCCCTCTATACTCTCCTCTTCCCAGACTTGACAGGACTTCCCTATGTAATCCAGGCTGACCTTGAACCAATGTGCTCCTGCCTTAGCCTCTGAGGTGCTGAGATCACAGGCATGCCATGGCTGACTTTATTCACCCCTCTGAGGGTTTCCTTGGTATTGTGTGGTTTCTGTGGGATAATATGTGTATGTGTTTGATTGGTTTTGAATTAAGGGTATCACCGTATTATGCAGGCTGTTTTGATCCTGTGGGTCAGCAGTTCTCAATCTGTGGTTGAGACTCACGGGTGTCACATATCAGATATCCTGCATATCAGACATTTACTTTACAATTCCTAACAGTAGCAAAATTACAGTTATGAAGTAGCAGTGAAATAATTTTAGGGTTGTGGGTCACCCCCACATGAGGAATAAAGGGTGCAACATTAGAAAGGCTGGGAACCACTGCTGTAGGCTCAAGGAATCTTTCCACCCTCAGCCTCCCAAATAGCTGTGAGCCTTCATATTGTCCTGCCTATCCTCTTTTTCTTGGTGGCACGCCATGCAGGAAGTTTATTTTGTAAAGAGATGCTTATTTCTCTATTTATATTTTACATCATTATTCTTCTTGACTTTTAAGTTGCCATATATAATATGTACAGAGGGGGACTAATTTTAAGATTTATGGTCTTCATGCTAAATATTAACCACAAACAGCTGACTAAGAGGTGTGAAGAAACGGGGAGGGTACTCCTAAGAGAAACAGATCATCCGTGTGGCCAATATCTTGGTGCAGAAAGAGGTCTTAAGAACAGCTGACCACTCAAGAGACAAGCTGGGAGTTGGGGTGGGGAGTTGAAAAGATGAGCCAGTGGTTAAGGGTGTTCTAGAGGCCACCCACAGCCATGACGGAGCACTGTATGTAAGGGAGGGAGGACTACTTCTCGAGGCTGAGTATGTGGTACCTGCCTGCAACAGCACTTAGAAGGCAAAGACAAGACAACCAGAGGATTGTCTCAAGTTCCGGACTAGCCTAGTCTATACAGAGTTCCTGGCCAGCCCTGGCTACATAGTGAGATCCTGAAGGAACAAAAAAGAGTACACGAAGAAGGGGGTACTTTAAGGTCACATCCTTACACGTAGCTGCCTTTATATTCTGTATATTCTGATAGTCTGACTCTGTGTGGGGGCATCGTTTTGGGACTTTATATTCTGTATATTCTGATAGTCTGACTCTGTGTGGGGTCGTCATTTTGGGAGGCTCCCTGGCAGAAACCTTCCAGAAGTACCCATCTGAATGCCTGAGGCAGAGTCCCAGTAGGCAGAGGCCATAGGATATTCTTCTCCTGGATACTGCCAGATGCTCTGGTTGCTGGGCACCCTGGCTGGCAGGCAAAGGGGTTTCCATGACAACTCCCTCCCATATCTGGGAGTTTTTTTTAACATTTCTCCTTTTCCAGAAAGTACTAAGGTATTCTGAGGACAGGCAAACATGGCTCTCAGGACAGAGTGTTCTTTGTAATGTCCAGCAAGGGGGACACAGAAGGGAGAGCACATATATGTATATAATTGAATGAACCTTTATCAGTATAAACACATTCATGTCTGCTTGGGTTAAAATATATGCCTCTGGCCGTGTAGGGATGTATGCATCGTGCAGAGGGGTGCATCTCTTGTCAGCCACCTATTTGCTTTCCCATAGCCCACCACTCTTTCTGGGCGATGTGCTTTGGTCCTTTGCAAGGAAAAGTGCTGAGTCATGGCTACAACTGAGCTTCTCCCTCCCAACCTCCGGTTCAGTTAGTCTACTCCTGGCCCTTCTGGGCTCTCTCTCCAGAGAGTTCTAGGCCTCTTTACCAACCTGGATGCATTTACCCCCAGGTTCAATCTCTGTCAGGAAAGGAAAGGCACTTTCGTTTATGTTTCTCTTTCATTTACAGTTTTTCCTTGTTCTGGGCCCTTCTTCCTATTGCCATCCACCCAGAGAAAACAGGACTCCTACCAAATGTAACCCAGAAAGCTAATTGTTCCGAGCAGTCCTGTTGACCATCTTCCAGAACCCCACCCCTAACTCTAATCGGATTATAGCAGTGTGTCCTGCTTTGGGACGTAATAGGGCAAGCTGACACCACTCAGTGATGCTTCTCCCACCCCCCTTCTCATCTGAGTTCTTCAGTGCCAGACCATAGGTTCCAGGAGGCACGCGAGGGCATCTACGTGTGCGCGCGCACATACACGCCCATGAGAGCAGAAAGAAGACGCTGTGTTCATGAGTTCGGGGCAGTAGGCAGTCACCCAAGGGCAAGATTTTTTTTAAATCTCTATCGGCTTTCGAGTCTCTTCCTCATGCCCTTTAGGCTGCTCTAACTCTGAAATGCCAATCAAGTAGCTAGTCTCCCTAATTAGTTCCAAATTAGGAAAACCAGGATGCTTTCCCCACCCAAAGGTAAGAGCTTGGAAAGGTGGCCCCGCCCGCTCAGTCTGGTTACCATAGCGACAGCCGCGGAGTGACCCGAGTGATCTTCCTTCCCTCCTCCCAAATCCAGAGAGATGACGGCACCGCGTTGACTGCGCCAAATTCCAGCCAATGAGCGGCTGCTCCCGCCTTCCCTTCCGCTAGCTTTCCCCCTCCCCCTCGGGAACTCGATTCACAAATCTGGACCGAGGATTTCCGCCTCCAGGCCGGGTGCTAGAGCTCTAGGTACAGGCCAGGTGAAAGCCAAGTCCTGTCCTCCGAGGAGGGCAAGGGTGTGGCGACACTCCTGGTTCTCGGGCAAGACTTCTGTAACTTGCCTTCAGAATAGCTTACACCCCACTCTTAAATTATTCAGAAGATCTGTGGCCGAGTCCTCCTCTCTTGCAGCTAGTGCAAGTCCCCACCCTGCACGAACGCTCCCTTCAGCACCACGGACAGCGAGCCCGAGGCCTTTCCTTTCCCATCCCCTTCTGGGACTCTCTGGATCTTCGTGGCCACGGTGGCGACCAGGTTCGCAACCACAAACGTTCTGCCTGCAGTCAGTCCTTCTCAAATGGACGCAATACTAAATGTGCTGTTTCGCTATGTAACTAAGAGGGAAATGGGCACTAAGCCGAGATTTGGAGCCAACTAGTTTAATTCCTCCCTATTTTTCTATTGGAAATGGCTTTCATTTCCCCTTTTGTTTCTGGTCAAGGGTCAAGGTCTGAGTCTCAAGCAGGAATGGGCCTCCAAAGACTGCTCTGGATGGGCCTGTGACTAAAGCAGCCTCACAGGGTGGGGGTGGTACTCATATCCCAAATGAGAGAGGTAAGCACAGGCTTAGTCAGGCCTGACTAGACTCCTGACTCAATCAATATATGGTGGGAAGAACGGAAAGAAACAATAACAGTTATCATGGCTAGCCAGCTCTGTCTCAAGGGTCACCTCACAGGAGGGGAGACTTTTATCTCTTTACCATTTGTCCTTAAGTAGCCTGAGTATTAATAAGGAGGTAGGGCGGACAAGATAGAGGCCAGGATGGGGAGGTAAATTCAACCTCAACCCTCGGCTTATCTCGCTTTACTCTAAAATGAAGGCCAGTGGGGGCTGGTAGCAGGTTGCAGATCTCAGGGACCTGACTTTCCCTCTTGATCCCTGTTTCTCGCCCTCCTGCCCTACCCCTGACAGTTTCTCTCCTACGCCCATTCCTTTCCACCCTCCGGGGACCCAAAGAGAGGCCGGCGCAAAACCATCTGTAGGCGCTTCCAGCGCTTTATAGTTCTCTCCAGGACAGACGGACAGATAATGCGGCCTGCGCCGTCGGCCCACATCATTGGCACCTTGGACAAGGCCCCAGGCCCAACCCAGTCCCTGGTACTCTCCCAGGAGGATTCCGGTTCCGCCCAGCTCAGCACCTCGGACAATTCCCGGCCCAGCCCCCTCCCCACCCACCCTCCCTCCTGAAACAGCGAAATAAATTAAAGTGTGGGGAGGGGGATATAACAAGAAATCTAAAGACAAGGGAGAGGACGCCCCTCCCCCAGATAAGAAGAGTTTTCTTTCTCTTTCTACCCATCCACAGAGAAAACACCACCGCCGCAAGCGGGGTAGTCTACCGGGTTGGATCTTGCCCTCAAATCTCAGCCTCCTAAATGAAGGCAGCAGCCCTTTCCCCCTCAACTCCCAGCATGCAACACGTTGGAAAAGGTGGGGAGAGGCCGTGGGGGGTGAAGGAAAGGATCACCCTGATCTTTGCCTGGACACTCGGGACTGCAGATTTCTGTCCAGTCTATTTAAATTAAAAAAAAAAAAAAAACCTAAGGGTCTTTTTGATTTGGGGAAAGGGGTGTAGAGTCTTGGGGGTCGTTTGGAGGGGGGGTGCAGGATGACACAAGCAGAGAAAGGGAAGGCAGACAAGAGGGAAGGTGGTGACATATGACCTGAGGAAGGAAAAGGAACAAGAAGGATACTTGGAAACATAGGTGCTGGAGAACTGGGGACGGCAACGGGGTACCATCAGGCTCGGGGGTAAGGTAGAAAAGGTAAAGCCCAGGGAATGCCAATGGACAGGCAAAGAGAGGGGGGCTGCAGACAGGAGGAAAGACGAAGACACAGAAAGGTGAGGGCCTGGACAAAACCCAGGGTGGTGGACTTTAAGATGCCCACAGCGGGGGAATGGGAGACCAGAGCAGAAATGGAAAGATGGAGGCGCAGACAGACGGAAAGGGTGAACGAAGTTGGGGGTGCACTTCCCGCGATCATCCCCCACGCCCACCCCACGCCCAGTAAATCCAGACACCGCGGCCTCTGGCGTCCTAGCCTCCACCTTCCCCTGTGGGGCAGGGGCGGCTCCTCCTCGGCCCAGCCTGGGCGTAGAGCAGCGGTAATAGCGACGGTGGCTTGATGGTCCCGGGGATTCCGGGTGTGTGTGAGGGGCTGGGGCGGGGGGCGGGCGCGGCCCCTGGGAATCCCTAGCGGTCCAAGTTCATAGTCCAATGCTTGGCTCCGGCCGCGCAGCTGTCCCTGGCGGTCGAGGAGGAGGTGGTGGACGCGCTTCCGCTCGGTGGACCCCCGGTGCTTGCCGCGGCCTCGCCCTCGTTCTTGAGGTCTTGAAAGACTTGCGTGAAGAAGTGGGGGTCGGCGTTGAGCCGCAGCATCTGCGGGCTGAGCCGCTGGATGAGGCGCAGGCAGCGCTGCCAGAAGCGCTCCTTGTCGGGCTCCACGAGGAAGGGCTTGAGTGGGTAGGAGATCTCGTTGCCCATGTAGGAGTAGGCGAGGTAGAGGCAGGTGAGGAAGGCGGCCTGCAGTTCGGCGGCCGACGCCAGCTCGTCCCCGCGCAGCGACTCGCGGCACAGCAGGTACACGAACACCAGGTTGGCGGGGGTAATGAAGGCCTGGTCTTGCCAGCCCTGCAGCAGCAGCGAGCGGTCCACGCCGCGGAACCAGCCCACCAGCTCGCCGGGACTCAGCTCCTTGAGGCGGTAGCAGCGTCGGCACACGAAGTCGCCGAGGCAGCGTAGCAGCTCGCCGGTGGACGCCTGCACGATGACCCGCCGCGGCGAGCCTCCGGGCGCCGGCGGTGCCGCCTGCGGGGCTGGGGGTGGCGGCGGCGGCGGCTTTCCCCCGCCTGAGCCCGGTGGCGGGGCGGCTGCGCTGCCCCCCGACGGGGGCTCGCAGGTGGCAGCGCTCGCGGGCACCGTGGGCACCGGCACGGCCAGCGGCTTGGCTGTTCCGCCACCGTCGGGGGCGTCGCCGCGGCCCTTGCGGAGAAGGTTCTCGCGGTTGCGTTGCTGGACCAAAGGGTCGGGACCGGTGGACGCTGGCTTGGGCGTCACCTTTTTGCTGCCTTTCTTCTTCTTGGCCGAAGCTGCCACTAGGCGCTTCCAGGTGAGCGCCGAGATGAGCACAGACGGCCGTTTGAGCCGGCTCTCGCCTTTGCCGCCCTTGCCGGCCGGCGGTGCGCCGTAGCCCCCCAGCGCCTCGTCCCCCGCGGGCGGCGCCTTCTTTTTCTCCTCCGGCAGCCCTCCCGGCCTCCGGCCCTTGGCCGAGGAAGCAGGGGAAAGCGACAGCACCGTGCCCATCCTGCAGAGCGGGGCCGGCGCCCGGGCCCCAGCGGGAACCGCGGGCGGCGCCGCTGCTGCTGCAGCCCCGGGGGACCCGGCGGTGGGGGGCCTAGCCCCGGCCCGGGCGCGCGGACGGGCGGGGGATGGAGCCGCTCTGCTGCGCCGCGGCGGCTGCTCTGAGCCGAAGCTGCGCCAGCTGCAGCGTCAGCCCCACCCCTTGGGCCCCCTCTTTCGCCACGCCGCGCCCCGCCAATCCTGACTCTATCTGCCTTTGATCGACAGCTCTTCTAACCAATAAGATATTGCATACTAATCGCCTGTACCGCCTTACCCACCGCCTGGAGTCTTCAGTCCCTTACCTTTACCCAAAAGGGGAAAGGGGGGAAAGGAGGAAAAGGAGAGAGGGAATGTGTGTGATTCTGCGGTCTCTTTCTCTGCCTGAGCAGGGGGATGAAGTGAGGTGAAAATGGTTCCCATCTCTTCCTCCGGATCCTAAGACCGTGGGTCTGAATGTTTTGATACACTGGGTCCAAGCCTCAGTATAGAGGCCATAGGAATAGCCTACCTTTGAGTTTGTTTAGTGAGCAATATGGCAGCGAGTGCCCTCATCCAGACACCCCAGTTGTACCTTCTGGCTTCTCCCAGCTGGAGGTCTGGTTGCCTCTTCATCGTCCCCCACCTTGGGGACCGCGGGGGTGGGGTGGGGTGGAGAGACTGCTGCAGGCTCATTCCTGCTCTGTGAGAAAATGCTAGTGTGTGAGACTTTGAGCAATCGAACAAATGCGCCCTTTCTCCTTGGCGGAGGGAGAGGGTGTGTGTCTTTGCTTCACGGGGCAGGAACTGGAGGAAGTCTAAAGACACCTTAATGCCTCTGTACGTGATTCCCTGCTTCTGGCTCTGGCCCCTGGACAGCTCCTTTTTGATTGGTTGTCCCAACAACACATTCATCTCATCCTTGGATGCGCGATGGATGGCTGGACTCTAGGGAACTCTGGAAATGGGATTAATTGATGACCCCAGTCTGGAAAAGCAAATGGGGTCTTCTGTGTGGAAATAGGCACAGGAAGGTTGGCCCAAGTCAAGATCAGGGTCCAAGTTGAAGTGGATTTTAACCATTAACCGGCTTCCTGATGCTCAGGTCCCAGATGCTCCCACTTCCAGCTGCTAGCTGCTAGACTGGGAGCTGCCCGTTTCTCCGGATCCCTCCATTCTTGCTACAATCCCCCCAAGCCACTTGTCCTGGGCCAGTTCAGTGTGCCTTGTCTGACCCTCCTCCCAGACTGCTGTCTGTGGCTTCCTCTTCAGGAGTCTTGGTGATGGCTTGGGGGTGGGTTTGGTGGACAAAAGAGTACCTGTCTGCTCAGTAACAGTTTTCAGAATTGTTCTTGGATCTCTCTCTCTCTCTCTCTCTCTCTCTCTCTCTCTCTCTCTCTCTCTCTCTCTCTCTCTCTGTGTGTGTGTGTGTGTGTGTGTGTGTCAGTCACACTCAAGCTGGCTTTGAATTTACCATCTTTCCTCAGCCTCCCAGATTCTGGGATTATAGGCACCATCAGGCCTGCCTCCGTTCCCACCAGACCCAGCACAGCCCCCAAAGACCCACTGCTGTCAGGATCAGTGTGTGCCCACATTCCTCTCTCTGTATGTGTTTCATCACAGACAGGCTGTTCCAGAATCCCCTTGGGTTTCAGCTCACAGCAACAGAGGCCCCAGCTTTTCTCTGCAGTCTCATAGTCACGGCTCACCCACCCCTTCCGGGAAGCTGAGCTCTGGTTTCCTCAGGTCTTCTCCCATGGTCATGTATAGACATTTTAAAAGTTGTTTGTTTGTTTGTTTGTTTGTTTATTATAGGGGAGGTGCACATGCTTGTCACAGGTCAGAGGACAGTGTTGGAGTCAGTTCTTTTCTCCTGCCATAGGGATTATGGAGACCAAACTCAGGTCCTTAGGGCTAGGCTGCAAGTGACTACCCATTGAGCAATGTCACCAGTCCCAATGTGCCCTTTCTCAGCAGGGTCTCACTTGTGCCTTTGAATCTGGTTGTTATTCTCTTGTGGACTTAGTTGTTCTGTTCAACCTCTCATTCTCTCCATAGCCACGGGAAAATTCCCTCTTTGCAGCTCCTATGTAACTGGCCCCACTTACTCCTGCAAGGCCTTCTGAGTCAGCCTTTATTTGACACACAAGGAACAGTTGGTTCACTGGTGGTTAAGGACAGGCCCCAGAGAGACTCAGCTGTGCTGGCAAAAACCTGTCACATGAATCTGAATGGCACGTGGGTCCTCCTAGCTCCCAGGAGTCTTTCATTGACGTAAGGACTATTGCTGGTACCATTTAGGACATGGTCTCTGCACACTCATGGGTATCATCATGTTGGTACCCCTACTCCAGGTCTTTTGTTATCCTGTTTGTTGGAATCAAGAACTTTTTCCTGTTTCGGGGTCTCCAGATCAGGTGCCTCTGATTGTCTCGTATCCCCTCTTTACTCTTTAGCTTACCTCATCTGAGACTCTTTCTGGCTTGCAAGCACACTCCCCTCTCCTCTCCGATTATCCTCCTGGGTCTCTGAGCCTCAACTCTAAAGCCACAACTCTCAGAATACCATATTGCTTTCTATCAAGCTCTTGGAATCCCATCTTCTCCAGGAAACTTTCCTGAACTTATTGGAAGAATCAGCCAGAGGCACTCAGAAGAGAGAGATGTATTCTATTCTACAGGGTAGAGGTCTAGAGGAAAGGTAGTGGAACCAGGAAGACTTCACAGAGGAGGTAGGCTTTATGGAAGGTTGATGACTTTCTTGCCACATTTGTATCTGTGTTTTTCTGGTTGGGTTATGTTTAGAACCTGTGTATGATTCATTAATTATGTTGATTTCTGGATATTTCTTATCTGACCATTTCCTGTATTGGCCTTTGGAATAGTGCTTGAGAACAGGCTCCCTAGGCTGTCTGTGACTCCTCAGGTTATCCAGAACAACCCACTATCATCAAGGCTAAGGTAACAGGTCCAGACTGAGAGCTACAAGGCCCAGTACAGAACTCATCAGTGAAGGTCTCTACCAATTGACCTTAGAATAGCTCCTCACTCACCTCCCTGGGCAGCTGAGCTAGGAATGTCTCCAAGTCATGCAATGCAAACTCTTCATCCATTTAATCAGCCTTCCCTTCTCCCTCTTTGACAGGAGTGAGGAGGTGTAGCCCAGGGCTTGCCAGTTATATGACCTTGGGGAAGTCATTTTGTCTCTCTAAGCCTCTGCTTCTTCATGATAAAACTCGATTTAGCATGGCTTACTTTTAGGAGAATAAAGTAGAATTGAGTTACCAAAGCCTCTTCCGATTCCACAGCTCTGACTCTGAATCAGATCTGCCCTACGAATCTGTTTCTCTCTCTAGCTCTGGCCCTGTCTGCCTCTCCCTAATCTGTTTCTGTCTGCTGGGCTCAGTCTTTGTGTGCACAGCATCCATGTGAGGCCTGCACTTCTGCAGTTCAGCCAGGGAGCTCAAGCTTTTAGCAATGCAAATTATTCCTCTGTCCCTGAGAGCTCTAGAGGAGCCCCTGGAAGGGAGGGGAAGACAAGAGAGGAGGCCTAAGCAGTTTGAGGTCCAGGGTCTCCCCAGTGAACATCAAACCCGGAGTTCTCAGACCATATATAGAGGCTAGTGACAGCATAAGTTCTTAAAACAGCCAGGATGGAGATGCTGCCTAGGCATCTGACTGCTGGAGCCTGCTGCCTACCTACCCCCCACCTCAACAGCTCCACCTCAGGCTCTTGGCTATGAGGTGTACAAGCAGAAGGTGCACCAGCCCAGAACTCCCTCCTTCCCTCCTTTTCTCTCTCCCTCCCTCTCTCCTTTCTCTCCCTCCCTGTCTTAAGGTCTTACCTCAGGAGACCTGAGTTAGTGAGGCACAAAGCCTTGGGGAGGTGATGGGGGGGGGGGAGTAGAACCTCTCCAAAGATGACAAAGAAGAGTGAAGTAGGATATGCATGGGGAAGAAATGAAACCGACAGAGGAGGTGTGCTAGCTGTCAGGGAGGACTCCCCATTTTTACCTCTGTCCTTAACAGAAGGCTCTGTGCTAGAAGGAATTGATCAAGGAGTTCACATATAGAACAGGGAATAGAATTGGGAACACGGAAAAGGAATGTGATGTTCTGGGGTAGAGATGGGACCAATGCTAAGCTGGTGGAGGGTGCAGGAGAAGGCGCAGAAAAGGGTACAGGTAAGTTGGAAGGTCCTTTGCCCTGCTGTGAACTCTGGCCATATCAGGATGGGAGGGGGAGCTTCATCCTCCCCATTAACCACATTGGCGTCTCTCATCCTGAGCCCCATTGCTAACCCCAGCTGCCTGGTTTCTGCTCCTTTGACTTCCTAGACCTCAGAGCCCTTTGAAGCGGTTCTTTCTTAGTTCACCTCCTGCCTCCAGCCAAGCCCATTCTTAGCCTCCTCTCCTTTGCCTTGCATCGCCCCACTCAATCTCCCCAGTGCTCTCAGGATAGCACTACAGATGCATGAGCAGATCAAGGAGGGCGGGGGTGGGGGCTGCTGCTCTGCTGAGATATTCTTAGCCTGTCTGGGGGCTGGAGCTGGAATCAGCGTTTCCATCTCAACCAGGCAGGTGGCTGCTGAAGGCTCCCACTGTGACTGGATCTTCAGCTAGTACCCTTTACCTTGTCCCTATTCCGCTCGCTGAAAACAGCCCCTCAGAGAACCCCACCTTCCCGTCTCTGTGTCCTAGGCTAGGAGGCTCCTAGGAAGGGCTACAAACCCCACTTCTAAGGATTCTTGGGGGAGGGGAAAACCTTGAGAACTCTGGTTCATATGCATCCCAGAGCGCCACAGAGATTTCTTCTTAAAGTTCCGAGGCCCACTTCTTCTGCCCTGTAACAGTCCCTGGGGGCTATTTGGTCCTTTCTTGTCTTGGTTTAAAGGGATCCCTCAGGAATCACTCCTGACCTCTGGGCTCCAGTCTACCTATGATACTGAATAAGAGATCCACTGGCCCAGACTTCTCTTTTAACAAAATGAACAACCAGGAAGAAATCTGACTGACTCCTTCACAAACAGCACAGAAAAGGAGACAAAGGCTCCTATGTGAGTTTCAGCGTCGCTTGGGTCTGGGTTCTAATCCAGCCCTCCACTTAGGAGCTGCAACCTGTAGAAATTGTCTTACTGCCTTTGAGATCTATAAAACTTCATCAATATTGCAATTTTTCATTCTTCTTGTTTGATTGTTTTTTGGTTTTGTTTTGGTTTTGGTTTTTGGTTTTTGTTTTTAAGATATAGTCTTATTTTTGTAGCCCTAAAGGCCTGGAACTTAGTATATTGACCAGGCTGGCCTCAAACTCAGCAAATTTGTCTCTGTCTCCTGAGTGCTGGGATTAAAAATATGTACCACCCACCCAACTATGTTATCTTACAAAGTTCAACAGTGCATTCACTTGGTGTTCAAAGTGTTAAATATTACGAGTCATATGATCTCTATTTTATAGGGTAGAAAAGGGTTGCCTGGCTCACACCACTGACACGGGCTTCTTTGCTGTTATTTATTCTCTGAGTAAGTCAATTTTTTTTTTTTTGTTAGAAGGGTGGGGATGGGTGCTCTATTATGTTTGTTTGAGTGTTTCTGAGGCCAACACATACAGCTGCTGCTAATTCTTAGCTGGTGCTCTGACAGGCAGGACAACTCAGATTTGGGGGCGGGGTTGTTTGATTTGATTTGTGGGGTCAACTGCTGACAGTTTATCAGACACTGGTAGCCTTGTCTGGCCCCACTGCAGCCCCTTTAACGTGAACATGTTCTACACCAGCCTCTGTGCTCACCCCACCTTCTATTTAAAGTGTTTCCAGCTCCCCACTCCACAGCTCACAGCCTCTCCAAAGATCTATACACACGGTGGAGAGTCTGTTCTGCTTTTTCAAGGGCTGGGAGCAAAGTGTTCTGCAAACCTAGAAAATCCATGTGAATAAAAGACTACTTGAGATACTCGAGTCTATAAAGTATTGGGCATGTAATAAAGTACAGAAAAATACGAAGTAGGGTTCAGCCTACAAAGGAGGTGCAACATGGGCAACAGAGACTAAAAAAAAAAAATGACAATAAATAGCAGTAAAATGGCCAGCACCCTGGGATCAGTTACAGAGGCCAGGATTTAGTGACTAGTTAATCCTGCCCATCCCCCTCTTCCTTCAACATCACTGCTAATCTAACTCCTGCTTGGCCTACATTCTCGTATGCAGGAGTTCAAATTAACTTCTAAGGAAAATCTAATTCCCCTCCTTGTTACTGAGTCCCCTCCAGCCCACTGCTTTTCTTGTCCAGTCTAAAGCAGGATGGTAATTTCTAAGGTCAAGTCAGAGTTTAGCAACTCCCTGCCCACAGCAACAAAGAATCTACGCTCTGAAGATGATACCAGATAGTCACTCACAGGAAGGTGATATCGGTTAGTTAGTAACTAACTCACAGGAAGGTGATATCGGTTAGTTAGTAACTAACTCACAGGAAGGTGATATCGGTTAGTTAGTAACTAACTCACAGGAGGATGATATCGGTTAGTTAGTAACTAACTCACAGGAAGGTGATATCGGTTAGTTAGTGACTCACATGAAGGGCCCTGATGAGACTGTTTATAGCTTCTACACCTTGTCTGGATAAAAGCCACCTGTGTTTACTTATTTGTTCAGCATTAGAGGCATGTGGGGAAATGAGCTTTGAATACAGATTTGATAATTTATGCTAGCCTCTCCCAGGTTCCAAAATATGACAATTTTCCCCCCACCTCCCCAAGATAAGGTCTTATCAAGTAGAACAAGATTGCAGGCATGCCACCTGTCTTAGGGTCACTATTGTGATGAAACACCATAACCCAAGTAGCTTGGGAGACAAAGGGGCTTATTTGGCTTACAGTTCCACATCACAGTTCATTATCAAAGGAAGTCAGAACAAGAACTCAAGTGGGACAGGAATCTGAAGGCAGGAGTTGATACAGAAGTCATGAAAGGATACTGCTTACTGGCTTGCTCTTCAGGGCTTGCTCAGGCTGCTTTTGTATACATCCCAGGACCACCAGCCCAGGGAAGGCACTATCCACAATGAGCTGGGTCCTCTCCCATCTAAAACTAATTAAGAAAATGCCCTGCATACTTGTCTTACATCCCGATCTCACGGAGGCATCTTTCCTTTCTTTCTTTCTTTCTTTCTTTTTTTTTCTTTTTTTCTTTCTTTTTTTTTTTTTTTTTTTTTTTTTTGGATTTGAGGTTCCCTCCTCTCAGATGACTCTAGTCTGTGTCAAGCTGACATAAAACTAGTCAGCACACCACCTCACTTTGCTAAGGACTATTTATTATTTATTTATTTTTATTTTGATATATGATGATAAGATCCAGGGTCTTGTGGAATCTTATATACAATCACTCTTGATGCTGACTAGGGAGCAGAGAGGACAGAGAAGACTGTTTGTCGGTGGGTCTCATCCTTCCTAACACTGCGACCCTTTAATACAGTTCCTCCTGTTGTGGTGTTCCTCAGCCACAAAGTTAGTTTTGTTGCCACTTCGTAACTGTAATTTTGCTAATGTTATGAATAGTAACTATTTTTGGAGATAGAGGTTTGTCAAAGGGGTGTCAGCTCACAGGCTGAGAGCCACTGGTATTGAGTTAAGTCTTTGAAATGACTCTGCTCAGCAAAACCAACTGAAGGAGGTTTGTCATAAAACATATGACCTTCCAGCTCTACCTCTGAACTAGTAAAGTATTGTTTGTTTAGGTGGGCTCAAAAATGAAACCACTGTAAGAAAAGTTTGGGAGAATATGTCTGTATTCCACCTGTTTCACTAGAGGGTACCACTATTGCCTCATGGTCTGCACATCCTAAACTGCCTTCAGGAAGCCACTTCTTGCATACTCTCAACCCAAGTGATTTACTTGAAACTAACCCCATCAAAGCCCCAAAGGTTGAGTCCTGCCAAGGACCAGGCCACCTCCTATGGTCATCTTACTTGTTTAAGGTCATGCCCAGCATTGTATCTGTTGTTTGGAGTCTTCACTGGGTCCCAGTGACCCTTCCTCATGGTAAAAACTTTGGCACAAAAAAGCCACTATGTCAACTCTTCCTTCTGGGCTGTTGCCAGGTTTCATGCCAGAGGTGTCTGCTTCCTGTTCAATCATGTAATTTGAAGCCTCCCTCTGGATCATGCTTCTGAATCTCATGTACCTGCCAGCCAGAATAACATCCAGCTGTGGTCACAGAGAACCATTTGTTGTCCTCAGGGCTATTAGCACAGGGCCTCTGAGGGTAGGATGTGGGGGTGGACTTGAGCTCAAAGCTACTCCAGAGAACTTATCCAAGACTGCAGGACGGCCTGTCTGGTTTGCATCTGGGGAGTATCTGAGAGTTTCCATCAACCCACAGCTACCTGTTTTCATCGTGGGCCACCTCTATTGTTTTTCTTTTACTTTAAATCCCCCCAGTTGTTTGCTCTGATATATCTTGTAAAGTAGCCTACAAGAAGCCAGTCATTTCCTATCTGATCTCTGGGAGTCCTTGGGTAGTTAGGCGTTGCTGTAGTTTGAATAGCAAATATTCCCCTAAATCTGGTGTGTTAAAAGCTTGATCCATAGAACAGTAGTGTTAGAAAGTAGTGGGAACATTAGCTAGTAGGAATTAGTGGGATATCTTAACTCACCGGGGACAGACTTTCACAGGCAATAATGGATTCCAGTCTTTCTTTCTTTTTTTTTTTTTTTAAGTTCCCTACCATAAGGTGAGATAAATGATTTTTCTATAGCCATGAGGTGTCACCGTGTCACCACAAGTAAAACAAAACAAACAATTTAAAACCAGACCAAAGCTATCATGGATGGAAACCCTAAAATTCTGATCAAATGAGTATCTCATATTTTATCCACTGATAATCTCAAGTCTTTGTTGCATTAGCAGAAATGTGGTTAGCACAAGCATCATCCATATTTTCCTGGTTTTGTACTCAGTCAATACAATTTGAGTGTTTAAGAAATGTTAATCTAGTAATTTCAGACTGATCCCGATGAACAGAGAAACTCCTCCCTCTCTTCTGTCTCCATCTTTGTTTGTCTGTCTTTCTCTCTCTCTCAAGCCAACATGCCTCTCTTCCCCCCTCTCTCTGTGCTCTGTGTGTGTGTATGTGTGTGTGCTCATGGGTATAAATGTGTGTGCACATTAGACCAGAAGTCAATCTTGGATATCATTCCTCCAGAGCTGTGCATCTTGGTTGTTGGGAGCCAACTCCTAGCAGAAAGCGGCTATCATCTTTGCAGCCATCTTGAGCCATATACCCTGACAAGAGACTTGTTTTTTAACAGCCTACAACAGCTGAGCACACTCTGATAAACATCTTGTTTATCTCACATATCTTATTTTGCTGTTTAGTGACCCCAGCTGCAAGGCACACATGATATCCATGCCTGCAAGATGCATGTGGTATCCACACCTACAAGGCACGTGGCAAAGCATATAAATACCCAGGATTTCCTTTCAATAAAGGAGACAGGAGATTAGAGACTTGATCAGACCCTCTGTCTTGTCTCCATTCTTCACGTCTCTTTCCCTTCCATCCCCACTCTCTCTCTTGCTAGACCCTGACCTGGGGACCGGAGCAGCAGCTCTGGCCGTTACAAAGTGGTGCCTAACGTAGGGCTCCAGTAAGCAGGATACAATGAAGGACACTGCGGGAATTGGAAACTGGCATCCTCACGCCTCCATATTATTTTTTGGTCTCTTACTCAACTTGACATTGGCTAGACAATGCCACCTGGTCATGAACCCAAGTGTGAACTCTTTATTCTTTTTTTTTTTTTTTTTTTTTTTTTTTTGACAGGGTTTCTCTGTGTAGCCCTGGCTATCCTGGAATTCACTCTGTAGACCAGGCTGGCCTCGAACTCAGAAATCTGCCTGCCTCTGCCTCCCAAGTGCTGAAATTAAAGGCGTGCGCCACCACTGCCCAGCTTGAACTCTTTATTCTTACACTGGCCTATTTAGTTAGTATAAAAATCTTTGCTAGGATTGGGAAGCCCAGTGAGTTACACATGCTTAAGGCTCCAACTAAGGCTTGTTGTGTTGTCTTCCCAGAGAGGGCAGAGATACTCTCTGGATATTGCATTAGGAACTAGACCTCTAGCCTCCCCTGGCTGTGGTGCACCTGCTCCGACCATCACCACTGGTCAGAGCCCCTGCCTCTCTGGCTTCAAAACCCTTGCAGTTTTTCCTTGACAGTCTTCTCACTGGAAGTTGAGCTTTCACAAAAGGCAGGCCAAGAGGCAGTCTAGAGCTGACATCTGGGACGTCAGCTTTCCCCAAGGTCAGGATTGCCACAGGGCAGGTAAAGCATGGAAGGTCTGAGGTCCCACTCTTCCCCGAGGAGTGCTTGGAAGTTGTTGGTGTGTGGAAGGAAGAGGAGTCCTTTTCATCATTGGTGTCGCCTCCTGTAAGTTGCCCGTGCTCCAGTCAATATTCCCCACCCATAGGAGAGGTCTTGCTGAAAGGAGGGGGGTTCTGAGAAAGCCAGAGAGGAACTGGGGTGAAATGATGCAGATGCATTATAGACACATGAAACTTCCAAAACAAAATAATAATAATAATAATAATAAAACAGATTTGAAAGTTTTTTTCCTGGTTTTATGTTTGTGGTATTTACCTATTTTTGGAATTCATCATTTATTACTGTTGCTTTTCTCATCCTAAGTATTAACTTTTTGCCTAATTTTATACTCACAATTTTGAAATCTTTCTTTAAGAAATATTTTTACTTATGCACACATATTTAATGTGTCTTGATTGTACTCCCCCCAGCTCTCCTCTCCCACTCTCCCCAGACTCCCCTAACACCTGCCCCTCCCACGCTCACAGCCTCCTTTGCATTTACTTTTTATAAACCACTGACTAGCACTGCCTGCAAAAGCATGGCCAACCCACCAGTGGCCATACCCATGAAGAAAAAACTCTTCTTCCTGTAGCAATCATCAAGCGGTACCTCAGTTAGGAGCAGGGCCTTATGAGACCCTGTCCCATCCACACCAGAATTAATGACTTTCTCTTGTGTAGGTAACTGCAACTGCTGTGTGCTCATGCGTGAAATGGCCATGTCACCTGCAGAAGATGACATTTTACAGCACACCCGACAGTATGTCTAGTTAGCAGAACGATACTTGTAAGCTCCCCATTAGGCCCTTTATGTCCTCTCCAGTCATGGACTTTGGCCAGGTTTACAGTACAAAGCATAAATTCCTGGTGTGGAGCAGGCCTCAGAGCCAACCAGAAAGCAGTTGGTTATCCCAATAAGAGCCATACCACTGCTGCATTATGAACACATCTTTCCAGGAAGATCAGTACTGCAGCAAGGTCCATGGCTGGATAAGTCCATTGGTGGCTTTTTTCCCAGCAGCCCGCATAACACCTTTCAGCACTATGAAAGCTAAAAAGCAGAGAAAAAGTTTCCAGGTCAGTTCCTAATTAATTTCTCTGTCCTGCAATCAAACTATATCATATCATCAGCAACAAGGTCTTACCATCTAATGATGGTGAGCAGCTAAAAGCAATGTCAATAATCTGTGTTGTTTTGAAGTTCCTCTGTGGTTTCCCTAACCAATATCTTATAGGAAGATATCCAATACCTGGTTCTGATGTTTTCATTTAATGACCAATGTCTTCTAGGGGAAGCATTGTCTACCCATTCAGATGGTTCAACTTTTAAATATATCTATATCTATATATCTATATATCTATATATCTATATATCTATATATCTATATATCTATATATCTATATATCTATATCTATCTATATTTATTAACTTACAAAGTAATGGGTTTGCACAAAGCTTTATCATAATCCTTAATTTAGTTATCTCATCCCCAACTCCCTGCTAATCTCTTTTTAAAGAAAGATTCTTGAGGTTGTACAACATTCATGTTCCTTAAAACTAATCCTTGTCCTAATAAGACCAAGGCAGGAGCTGGAGGTATGGCTCAGTGGTTAAGAGCACTTCTTGCTCTTGCTGAAGGACCTGAGAAAAGCTTTTATTTGCAGTAGACGATGATGAACACAGAGACCCACAATTGGCCAAAGTATAGACAACAGAGACAGTGGAGCACCCAGACCTAAGTGGGGCATCTACATCACACCCCTGCCTCCCAAGGCTCAGGGATCGTTGCAGAAGAGGAAGGCTAGAAAGAGAGTGACAGCCAGAGGTGGCGGAGGACTACAGCGCCCTCCGAGCACAGCAGGGCAACTACACTGATGAACTCACACTAGGTGTAACAGCATGCACAATCCCCATGCATGCCCAGCCCTCAGTGCAATCTCAGCACGGAATACAGAGCAAGCGTGAGGTCCCACCCTGAGCAGAGGAACTGTTGACAATTGAAAACTGCTGGAGAAGGAGAGTCAGGTGTTCCTTGCAAGTACAGTCCCTGGTCCGTTGACCACACTACAGTGGATGGCCATACATCCAAGAACATGCAGGTGGCACAGATTGGACCTGATGGAGGGAATGGGGTGGGGTATTGGACAAGGACACACCAATTGGATGGATAGGGAAGGGAGGTAACTTTGGGAGGAATGAATATGATCGAAAAGTATTGGCCAAAGTTCTCAAAGAGGTAATGAAGAATGATCTCTGTATCCAACTGATGGTGTGACTCAACCGAATCTGGGGTATTAAAAATCATCAAATAAAAGGATATGAATGTTCAAGGATGTCGATGTATGGTCCATAATGGTTTTTAAGAAAAAGCACGCCGGGCGGTGGTGGCGCACGCCTTTAATCCCAGCACTTGGGAGGCAGAGACAGGCAGATTTCTGAGTTTGAGGCCAGCCTGGTCTACCAAGTGAGTTCCAGGACAGCCAAGGCTACACAGAGAAACCCTGTCTCGAAAAAACCAAAAAAGAAAAGAAAAAAAAAGAAAAGAAAAGAAAAAGCACACCAAACTACTTTGGTCAGTACTGTGCTGGAGTATGGATTTTTTTTCTATGAATTTCCTCAAATAATTTGTTTTCTGTTTTCTTTCATCTTGCCTATGTTTCTGTTCTTTTTGTTTTGTTATGGCTGTTGTTTTGCTTTAAATTTTTCTTTGTATGCATGCACTGTGTATGGCACTTTGTAACATAAAGATGTTTTCGTACAAGAGTGTATTGTATTGAGTGTCTGCCCAATGTCCACTCGGTTCCAGTTTCCCCTACTCCCCCGTCATGATGGTTCTCTTTGTTCTCCTACACAGCTTTGTTTCTGTTTACATACATACATACATACATACATACATACATACATGATTTTATGGATCTATAGAAATCGAGGAAAAGAGAGAAAAATCTATGATGTTTGTCTTTCTGAGACTGGCTTAATTTGTTTATCGTGATTCTCTCTAGTTTTCCTCCAAATTACATAAATTTTCGATTTGCTTTAGGGCTGAAAAAATTCCACTGTGTCCGCATGCCACATTCTTCTTGTCCATTCCTTGGCCATATTGGTTCCATAACTTACCGATTGTCACCAGTGCTATGGTTAAACATTGATGTGCAAATGTCTCTGTGACATGTGGACATGGAGACATTGATGTGCAAATGTCTCTGTGACATGTGGACATGGAGACTTTGGGCTAATACAAAGAACTTTTGTATTTGACCTGTTGAGAGTAAATTGGCAACATGACACCCCATAAACCCAAACACTTTTCTCTGAATTTCCTTACTGTCTTAGTCCTTTTGGGGTACTATAATAGGATACAAGAAGCTAGATGGTTTACGCACAACAAAGGTTCTAGAGGCTGGGAAGCCTACTGGTCCTGACGGACTCCATGTCTTCCTCCTGGACAAGCATCTTTCAGCATGCCTTTACACAGAGGAAGGGAAGAAGATTTTAAAGACATCTTTCATAAGGGCACTAATCATTTTTATGAGGGCCCTACCCCGTGACCTAATGATTTCTCAGAGACACTGCCTCTTGATACAACTGTCTTGGTGATCAGGATTTTAGTGTATAAATCACAAGGAGGGACATAAACAACAAACACATTTCAAAGGAGATTAATGTTGACACATTACTAACTTACAAAGTATTTTTATATTTTTCTAATTCACCTGTCATCCCAGCAATACCCCTCCCCACACCTGGGAAGCCAATGTGAAATCCACATTGCATTTAGCTGTGTGTCACTCCCCTGATGGTCTTAACCTTATTATTTGATGCAGGTGGTCTCTGCTAGCTTCTCAGTTGCAATGTCACTCTTTTTAAATCATTTTCCCCCTTTGAGACTGTATTCCATTCCTCATAATATGTTTTAATTAATTTATTTATGTCATTGCATTTATGGGTTCCTGTTTTAGGCAGTATGTTATACTATGTTACTATCTTTATTTCCATGTTCAAATTGTCCCAGATTTAGCCAATGGGAGCGCCTTCCAGCTCGTTTCTATGCTCCTTTGATAGAATAGATATAATTCTTTGAACACTTTAAGATATTTTAGGCTCATCTTATAATTTCCCTGTCTTAGATCTGGAAGCAATGATTTCTTTGAAAAAGGCTGGTTTCTGCTAGGAGAGAAAGAAAAAAAAAAGAGATTGAAAAACAAAGATTTAGGTATTGTATGTGCTCACGGCCATGGCAGTGCTTGCAACTCCAAGACCCTCTAAGTGACAAAGCTAGGAAACACCCTGCATCTCCCACACATCCTCTGTTTGTGTGTGTTTGTGTGTCTGTGTGTCTGATTCTACCTCTGTCTCTATCTTTGTCTCTCTGTGTGTCTGTTCCTGTCTCTGTCTCTGTCTCTCTCTCTCTCTCTTTCTCTCTCTCTCTCTCTCTCTGTGTGTGTGTGTGTGTGTGGTGCCTCTCTCTCTATCAGTATGGACACATTGGAAACTTTATGTTCCCACTAACACCTTTCAGTTTTTTTCAAGACAGGGTTTCACTGTGTAGCCTTGGCTGTCCTGGAACTGGCTCTGGAGACCAGGCTGACCTGAAACTTACAGAGATCTACCTCCCTCTGCCTCCCGAGTGCTGGGATTAAAGGCGTGCACCACCACGAAACACCTCAAACCCTAACCAGCGCCTGCAGAGCACTGCGCCTGTCTCTTCTGTACTGACTTCTTCCTCCAGCAATAAGAACATGACCCCCATTTTCCTAGGTATGTTTGCCCTTTTTATGTTTCCTGTCTTGTGTTATCCCCAGTTGTCTTCTCCAGCCTTTCCACTTGGGTTCTGATGGTATAGATTCTTTGAAAGTGATTAAGCCTTCCTCAGCTTTTGGTAAGTTTAAACTCTGAGGAGCTAGGGTGCCAACTGGTGGTCACCAAATCCACCTGAACCCAGTGGCTTCAGAGTTTGTTGTCTCAGGCCCAAAAAGAATAAGGAAACTTGGACAAAAAGAAGAGTGAATGTAGACCTATTACAGAAGGTGAGATTGAACTCTCGGGAGTGGGCGGGGCTGTGTGGGAAGAATATTGCTGTGGTGCTTTGTCTAGTGGTCTTTGATGGGTCTTATGGTGGGAAATGGTTGGAGATTGAGTAATATCTGTTGGGACTGGTCATTTTTTAATACATTGAGACTGAACCAATAAAGAGTCCACATGTTCTATGCATGCATGCTCTGTAGACTCAACTGAGTTACTCATCAATTCAAGGAACAGTCATGTGCTATATGGCTAACCCATGATCTGCCATGATCAACCATGACCCCTGCCCTTAGACAGCCTAAAGGAAGCTGTCTTTTGTGTCACTGACACCCCTGTGCTGGGTCATGCACAATGGGGAAGCTCTCCTGTGTTCTCAAGGAGTTAGGTGATTTATGCCATAGAGGGCCGCCTCATCTGCACATGCTGATATCAATTCCTGGGCCCTGCAATCCTGTACTAAACCCTGTCCAGAGGATGCCCTCTGTACTTAATGCAGACTCCTTCCTACACCAAGGCTAGGTGTACGCCTCGCTATGAAGATGCTGTTATTACCCACACTTGGGCTCAGACACCGGGTATATCCATCCCTACATTAACTATGATAACTATAAGGAAACATTGTAAGCTTTCCTCCCAATAATTAGGACCAAGAAAAGAATGTTGCTGTCTTTATTTCTAATGAACGTTACACTGAGATCAGAACTAAAAATAACAGACATTAAGGTGGAATACAGGAAATAAAATGTGTTCATTATTCAGAGACTACATGGTTTTGTTTAAAGAAAGTTAAAAAAAAAAAAAAGACTGGAGAAAATCAATAAACAAGTACAGCAAGGTCACCAGATACAAGGTCAATATCTGCAGGGTAGTGGTGGTGCACGCCTTAATTCCAGCACTTGGGAGGCAGAGGCAGGCAGATTTCTGAGTTCGAGACCAGCCTGGTCTACAGAGTGAGTTCCAGGACAGCCAGGGCTACACAGAGAAACCCTGTCTCAAAAAACCAAAAGAAAAAAGAAAAACAAGGTCAATATTTTTTAAACTGTGTTTATAAATACTATGATAAAATACTTTAATATTTTAATAATATCACTTATATAGCATCAAAATATGCAATGTTAGCCAGGGTGGATGTTGGTGTATCTTTAATCCTAGCTACTTGGGAAATTGAGGTGGGTGATGGAAGAGTTGAAAGTTCAAAGCCAACTGAGGTGGCTTAGTGAGATTCTTTTTCAAGATACACACACACCACACACACCACACACACCACACACACACACACACAAAACACACACACACACTAAGAAGAGGGGTAGGTGGGATGCACTTTAGTGGTAGAATGTAGCAAGTGTGAGGTTCTAAGTCAGTTCTCTTACCCTCACAAAAGGAGACAGACCTAGAAATAAATCTAGCAAAATACACAGAAACACTGCCCCCCACCAAAAAAAAAAAAAATCAAAGAAGCCTAAATAGACAGAAAAAATGCTAATAGACAATAAGACTCCAGTGTTGATTTTTCCAAAATTTATCAGTAGATTAAATGCAATGCCAAATAAAACCTCGGGGGTTCTTTCAAGGGAAATAGGCTGATTCTAAAAATTTCCTGGAACTCAGAACTGAACTGCAAAGATGATATTGAAGAATAGGAGGCTGGATATAATAATGAATGCTTGCAAGCCCAGACCAACTACATAGCAGGACCCACCAAAAATGGAAGAAAGGAAGGAATGAAAGAAGGAAGGAAGGAAGGAGGGGGATGGAGGGAAAATGAGAATGGAAAGAGGAAGAGGAAGAGAGGAATGGTTTATCTACTTATAAATCAATAATAAGACATTATGATATAAGTGCAAGGGATATCAATGCAATAGAGTGGAGAGTCCAGAAACAGATTTCTAGATTTAGGGATATTTATTTTATTGCCTGGTATGTGACAAACACCTGTAGCACTTGGGAGACTGAAGCAGAGAGGTTGTAAGTTCAAAGTCGTACCGTGAGAACTATCTCAGAGAAAACAAAGAGCCAGGGAGAAGGCTCAGCTGGTAAAGCCACTTGCCACCAAGCCTGATCACCTGAGTTTTGTCACCAGAACCCACATGGCGGAAGAAGAGAACTGACTCTTACGAGACAATCTCTGACTTGCAGGTACACATGTCATACATAGCATCTCCCCAGGTAAATAAATATATGTAACAAAAAAAAATGTTAAAAATAAGCTATTCCAGCACTCTAAGAAGTATTGTTTAATTTAGTTTGTTTTGTGATGGGTGCTGCTGGAGCAATTACAAATTTAATTTCTACTGCATGCCACAGGTAAAGCTACTATACATAGGTCATAGGATAAACCTCCCTGCCCTCCAAGACTGAACCCAGGGCCTCACACTTCCTAAGCCCGTGTTCACCACGGAGCTCCACCCTCAACCTTGAGTGAAACTTCTGTAAAATAACACAGGGAGATATTCTTCTGACTTGGCGGAGGCAAAGACTTCCTAAACAATATAAAATCATTAACTTTATGTGATTGGTAAATTGGACCACACAACTTTCATTTGTCACAAGTCACAACTGAGGGCTGGGGATACAGTTAAATAGAGGAGAGCCTGCCTAACCTGTGAGGCCCCAGGTTCAATCCTTGGGACTCCTGAAATGAGTAAAGCTGGGCAGTGGTGGTGCATGCCTTTAATCCCAGCACTTGGGAGGCAGAGGCAGGTGGATTTCTGAATTGGAGGCCAATCTGGTCTACAGAGTGAGTTCCAGGACAGCCAGGACTACACAGAGAAACCCTGTCTTGAAAAACAAAAAAAAAACAAAAAAACAAAAACAAACAAACAAAAAAAGAATTATAAAAAGAATACACAGGGACTAGAGAGATGGTCCAGTCAGTAAAATACTCATCACACAAGCATGAACCTGAGTTCAGATCCTGACACCTAAGTAGAGATCAGGGTGAGGTAATGTATCTGTAATCTTAGTCCTGGGGAGGTAGAAACAGGAGGGTCCCTGGAACTTCCTCTTCAGCTAGACTAGCCAGCCAGTGAGCTCCAGATTCAATGAGAGAGATACTTCTGCAAAAAATAAGGCAGTGGGTCAGAAAGACAGCATAGTGATTTAGAGTACTTGTTGCTCTTAGAGGACTCAGGTTCAATTCCTAGCCCCAACATGGTGGCTCACAACATCCATAACTCCTGTTCCAGGGGATCTGGTTTTCTCTTCTGAATAGGAATGCACATGGTGCACATACATGAGGCAGACATTTATATGACCTTCCAGAGGTATTAAATTAAATTTAAAAAAAAAAATAAAGCAGAAAACAATAGAATGAGACATCCAACGTCGCCCATGGCAGCATGTGCACAGGACCTGAATGCATGTAAGTGAGCACATATATGTGCATCCACCACACACACACAAGAATAAATAAGTCAGGAAGGTCAAGCATAGTGGTACGCACCTTTAATCCCAGCACTCAAGTTCAAGACCAGTCTGGTTTACATAGTGTGTTCCAGAACAGCCAGAGCTACACAGTGAGATCCTGCCATTAAAAAACAAAATTAGGGGGCTGGAGAGTTGACTCGTCAATTAAGAGCACTGATTGCTCTTCCAGAGGTCCTGAGTTCAAGTCCCAGCAACCAACCAAACTGTAATGGAATCTAATGCCCTCTTCTGGTGTGTCTGAAGACAGCAACAGTATATATATATATATATATAAAATAAATCTTTAAAAAAAACAAAAGAAAACAAAACAAAAACAAAATTACCCAACCCAACTTTGATAATAGGATAAAAGACTTGACTAATTCAACATTTTACAAATGGAGGTGTCTAAATGGCCATTAAGCTTTTGAAAAGGTACTAAATTTCACTAAACATTAAGAAAAAAATCTAAATTTAAACCATGATGAAATTTCACTGTTATCTATTATAATGGGTGGGATAAAAACAGTACAAAACAACACCAGATAGAGCCTAAGCTGCCCCACGCTTGGGGGCCAAAATGTCAGGGACCGCTCTATCAATGTTGGAACCTGCACTGCCAAAAGCCTTGGGGGCTAAATTGTTAGAGCCCGCACTGCCCCAAGATGCTCTGGTCCACAGGTCGAGGTTCAACAAGAAAGAGAGTGAGGATGGACACGAAGAATGGAGACCAGACAGAGTGTGATTCAATCCCGTTTATTCTTCAGTCTCTCTTCTTCTCTCTTTCCAAGTCTCTAGTACCAAGTCTCAGGTCCTGGGTTTCAGCACCAAGTCTCAAGTCCTAATCCTAGTTCTAAGTTGCTAGTCTCTTTCCCAGTTCCAAGTTGCAAGTTCTTTTTCCAAGTGCCTCCTTCTTCTGTCTGCCTCTCACCTTTTATATGTCTCACTTCTAAGTCATGCCTTTAAGTCACGCCCTTAAGTCTCACACCTTTAAGTCTCACACACCCAGGGGAAAATCCTGGGTATCTAAAACAAGATGTTATCAGAGTGTGCTCAGCTGTTGTAGGCTGTTGTAAACAAGTCTCTTGTCAGGGTATATGGCTCAAGATGGCTGCAAGGATGATAGCTGCCTTCTGTTGGCTCCCCACAAGAGAGAGTGTGAGCAGTGGGCTTGCCTCTGTGCTGCTGGTGAGTATGAGCTGACACAGGGGACACTCTCAGAGTGTTCACTAAAGCTACTCAGATGCACATCCTGTGACCCAGCACTCTTCCTCCCAAGTGTACCACCCACAGAAGTGCATGCATATTCACCACAAGGCATAAGTCAGGATGCACTTAGCAAGGATATTCTAAGTAGCTCTCCATGAGAAATTACTCTGCTGCCAATTACCTTAGTTGTCTGTTGCTACATAGGACAAAAACCAGTTCAAAACCCAGTGGCTTTAGATGATAACCCTTTTTAAATGTACTTCTTTTTATTTTGTATGTATGAGTGTACATACATGCATGTAGATATGTGTACCATGTGCATGCCTAGTGTCCATGGACTAGGACACTAGTGCCTGGATGTTCCACCCCAAGGTCTTTGCACAAATGGTTTCTTCTGCCTGTAATGCTATCTTTCTATCTCATCCAGTTAACTCCCACTCACCCTTCATATGGGTTGCTCCTCTGACAGGTCTTCTCTTATCCCCACTCTAAAACAGACAGTTTTCTTCACAGTCCTTATCCACCATACACCTCTCCTCTGTGCTGATTTGATTGAGATGTCCCCCACAAGCCTCTGTATCTAACTTCCTCTCCAGCTCACTGCTGCTTAGAAGGATTAGGAGAAGTGGCCTTGTAGGAGGAGATGTATTGCTGGAAGAAGGCCTGTCACCTCCAATACACTCTCTCTGCCTCCTGCTTGGTAGATCAAGATGTGAGCTCTCCACTGTGGCCTGCTGCTGTGCTTTTGCTACATTGTCATAAACTCTATCTTTCTGAATTCAAAGGCCAATCAAACTTTCTTATATATGTAGTCTTAACCATGGTGTTTAGTCACAATAGTAGAAAGGCAACTAAGATGCTCAGGTCGGTTGTAAGTATACACCTACTTAGCATTCACTGAACTAAGCTCCATCTCTCCCGTAGACTGTGAATCAGTAAGCTTCTGTTCTCTATTATACCCCCCACACCCAGAAGAGTGCCGATGGCAAGAATTTGCTTTTCTTAAACTAATGGAAGTGAGTCCTAACACTATCTGGAGACACTAACAGAGTCATTTCAGCCATGAAGATGAGATACGTGGTGGTTTAAATGAGAATGCTCCCCAGTGGCTCATGTATTTAAATGCTTGGTCCCCAGTGGGTGGAACTGTATGGAAAGGATTAGGAGGTGTGTCCCTGTTGTGGGAGGTGTGTGACTCGGGGTGTACTTCACAGCCCGTGCCTTACCCAGTGTTCTCTCACGCTTGTGGATCAGGATGTAAAGTCTTAGCTACTGCTCCAGCGCCATGGCTACCTACCTGCTGCCATGCTCCCCACCAAGACGGTCACAAACTAACCCTTTAGAACTGTGAGCTCCAAATTAAATGTTTTTGTTTTTGTTTTGTTTTTTTTTATAAGTTGCTTTGGTCATGGTGTTTTGCCACAGCCATTAAAGAGTAACTCAGACAAGATGTGAGGCCACGTGGCTTGATGCAAAGTTCTGAGCTTTGCAGTCATGGCCAGTCTGGATTATCTGGGTCCTCTTGGGTGTAGAGAGTTGGCTGCATGTATTCCATATCACAAAGCTTGATTCTAGCAAAGGTAGCATTGCCCTCTTGCTCTCTGACTACAAATAGATCTGCCAGGCTCTTAGCTTGCTCTCTGATGAACTTGCATTAAAGAAAGAGGAGGAAGAGAAAGAGAAAGAGGAGCCAGACAGGTTGAATCTTGCCAACTTGCATCTCTGCAGATACCCTCATATCTGCATCTTATGACTGACTGGATGCTCTGCAGCCAGGGTGTGCCAACTAGACACCACATGGAGCAGACAGGAGAATTTCTACAGGTTCATGCTCTTTTCCCAGTCATTCTCGACCCAATTCAGAGGTCTCCTTAGACCTTAGACCTATAATGAATCCATGGAATTCTTCTCACGTATAAAGAGTCTTGGAGGTCAAGCAACCCAGGGCTCTAAAATTTCAATTCTCTACACGGGACTAAGTTCTATCCTTAATTCTTTTTTTCTTTCTTCCTTTTTTCTTTCCTTCCTTCCTTCCTTCTTTAATCTGTTGTGCTTATTCGTACATATTTAGGGCAGCACAGCTCAGATGTAGGTCTGAGAACAAGTTTTGAAGAGTTGGTTCTTTCCTTCTACCTTCTTTTTGAGGCAGAATCTCTTGTTTTTCCTTCTACTGTGCTGCATACAAAAGCTTTGGATCAATTCTCCTCTCTTCCTCCCATCTCCCCATAGGATCTCATTTTAAATAAACAAGCAAACAAATAAATAAATAATCTCCACCTCTTATTTTCTTCTTTAATAATTTATTCTGGATAAAAAAAAATCAGAGTATCCAAGCAAGACTGCCGTCAGACCCTCTGTAGTCCAGGATAACTTTGACTTTCCTACCCCACAGCTTCCAGAATGCTGGGATTGGAGGTGTGTGCCGCCACACCCAGTTTGTTTGGTCTTGGGTTCTGGGCATGCTAATCAAGCACTCTGCTACTGAGCTCCATCCCTGCCCCTGAAAATCAACCCCAGCACACAGTTATGTTAGTCCTTGATTTTTTTCTATACAGAATAATATTCCATTTAAAAGAGACAGTGTAATGTACGCAGCTGGTTCTCCAGTATTTACTATGATGAACAAGGATGTGATGGATATTTGCACATAAGACATAAGTGTTTGAGGCTGAAGATAAATTTCTGGAAGTAAAATCACTGGTTTATAATTGTGTGCAATATACTTTCTATAGAGGTCATATCAATTTGCAGCCATTCCCCAAATGTGCTTCACACTTCTTTGATACCTTAAACAGAACACAGAAACTGTGTTGGGTGTCTCCATGGTTTCTGTATCAGGAAGCAAAGATGAATGTCTGGGAGATGGCTCAGTGGTTAGAAGCACACAACACTGTTGCAGAGGATCCATGTCAGGTAGCTGCCAACTGCATGTAACTCCAGCTCCAAGGGATTTGATGTCCTCTTCTGGCCCCTAATGACACTACACTCAAATGCACAGATCTCCACACAGACAGACAGATGCATGTAAGCACATGCACAAACACATACACACACAAATAAAAATTTACATAAAACCTAAAATAAACAAAAGGTCTCTCCTCTCTCTCTCTCTCTCTCTCTCTCTCTCTCTCTCTCTCTGTCTCATTCTCTTCTCTCTCTCTCTCTCTCTCTCTCTCGTGTGTGTGTGTGTGTGTGTGTGTGTGTGTGTGTGTGTGTGTGTTGAGACAGGGTCTCACTATATAGTCTTGATAATCCTAGAACTCACTATATAGACCAGGGTGGCCTTGAACTCACAGAGATGTTCCTGCCTCTGCTTCCCAAGTGCTGGGATTAAAGTTATACACCACCATGTCCAGCAGTTTTGTTAATCTTAAAAAAAAAAAAAAATACAGGCAAACAACTCAGTAGTCTATTAACCCAATCATGAGAACTGGTTTCAACATGAGCCTCCAATCCTGAATCCCAGTAGACCCCCACCAACCCTTACCATTGACTGAGGCCGCTAGGTGATCCATGTACAGCCTCAACATCAGAACTTACATTGTTTCTACAGCTTGGTTGTCCTGTCCACAGGCTCTCTGCTCTCCGTGTCTTTTCTCCCCATCTCTACCTGACAATCTCCTAGCCTTCCCTCAGACCCGAATGAAGTGCCCTGTCCCCTCTTTAACAGAATCATGACACTCCAGGGAGAATTCTCAACTCAATCATAACACCAGCCGCTGAGAACATAATCACCCACTGGGATGGTTAACCTTAATGGCCAACTTCATGAGCTATGGAGTTACCTAAGACACATCTCTGGGCCAGTCTGTGAAGGGGTTTCCAAAACTAATTAGCAGAGTAGGGAAAGGTCCTTCCTCATGGTCAGTGGCACTTTCCAAGGAATGACCCTCGAGTATAATGGGCTCAGACAAAAAAGCAGCGTCACCTGAGGACCTTTGCTTCTTGTTAGCATGTGTGACGCCACCACTCCTGCCATACTCCACTGAAATCATACCAGCTTCTTTGACCTTCTAATGAGGCACAGTGACTCTCAGGAATCTTCCAGGACTTCTGCACCACATCAGGACACAGCTGTGTCTTCTGACTCAATGACTAGGCAGATACCCATTCCCAGGCTACCCTTGAGCTATTAAGTCCTGTTCATGAAAGCCACTCTAAGTACAGCAAGTTTTATAACGCATATACATTCTGTCTGTTCTGTTCCTCTAGAAAACCCTGCCTCATCCACCCACACGCCTGTCCCCACAGTGTGCTTGAGGACAGACGCCTCTTCTTCCTCTCTGGGCCAGCACCTTGCACATTGTGCCTGGCATATCACCTTCACAGGAAGTTCGCTGCAGAGTGTGGGAAGAGTACAGCCGAGTGGGGCCTTCCAAGTGGGCCAGAAATATGACACTTTCAGACGTTGGTTACTGTCTGTATCTGTGGGATTTCTTCTCCCTGAACCTTCTCTGGTAAAAGCAATATCTTCAATGCCTATCATGGTATCTAGGGGACAGCAGGTGCTCCCTAAATATTCTCTGAAAAACGCGGGGAGCAGATATCTGATCAAAAGATCCTCTACAACACAGCTGGGAATTATTTCTGTATGCTAGCCCCAAGCTTTGGATTCTCAAGTGACAATTCTATGTATTTTATTTACTTGTATATGGAGGAGCGGAGCACAGATCTGAGCATATCCATGAAGGATTATCTAGGCACCAGCACTCAATGCTCTCTGCTTCCTGAATGCGAATGTCACGTGACTTCGCCACCGTGACTGCACGACCAGATGGACTACATATACCCTCAAACTGTGAGCCAAACAAGCCCGCTCCCCCTTCCGGTGCTTTTGTCGAGTATTTCTCACAGCCTTGGAGAAGTAAATAATACAGAAGCCTGGTGCTGCACCTGCAGCCCCAGCACTAAGGAGGCTGAGGCAGAGACACTGTGGTGAGTTTGAGGCAAGGCAAGCCAGTGCCACAAGGCAAGACGTTTGGGACAAACAAACAAACATGGCTCCCCATCAGAACTCTACACCTAACAAGCCAGTGAAAAAAGAGGAAAGGGGAACAGAGAACAGACAGGACAAACAGAAACACAGCACAGTAATGATAATCTAACCGTATTTGTAAAATCACATTAAATGGAATTAACTTATCAAGAGATAGAAATGTTCAGTTTGAATCCAAGACTCAACTATATGTTATCTAAAAGAAGCACATTTTATTTTTTTTATATTTTTGAGTTATAAAAAAACAATTTTATTGAATTTTAACTATATTTTTTAAAGTTATGGGTTCTCCTAAGAGTCACAGGTCTCATTCTTCTGATCAAATGCTTGTCTTGCTAACATTCCTCTACATGATTATATTAGTAAAATGCATGCAATATATCTGCTTACTACAAAGTATTTCACACTGTTCAGAACATATAAACTCTCATATAAAACTTGTAAATACTCATAATAGGATATTCTACTTCACTAGTTACTAATGACAGAGACTTGCGATTTCTTCATCTGAGTTTTCAAAAGTTTTTTTTTCCCAATATATCCTGACCAAAGTTTCTCCTCCCTCCACTCCTCCTACTCTCCTCTCCCTCCCCTCTCACCCAGATCCACTCCTTCTTTTCTCTTAAGAAAAGGGCAGGCCTCCCAGGGATATCCACTGAACACAGCATAAGATTCAATAAGACCAGGCACAAACCCTCACATCAAGGCTGCTGGGAGAGGCAACCCAATAGGAGGAAGAGAGTCCCAAGAGCAGACAAAAGAGTCAGAGACACGCCCACTCCCACTGTTAGAACAGCAAGATAACATCGTAACATACATGCAGCGGACCTAGGTTAGACCCATGCAGGCCCCATGATTGCCACTTCAGCCTGCGAGCCCCTATGAACCCTGCTTAGCTGACGTGTGGGCCAGAAACATATTTTATATGTAAAGAAACAAGGCTGGTAAGATGACTCAGTGGTTAAAGGCACCTACCACAAAGCCTGACTGCCCCAGGAACCACACAGTGAAAAGAGACAACAACCCCACCCCACCCCCAAGTTGTCCTCTGGTGTAAACACATGCAATTTAAGATTAAAAAAGAAAAGGGAACAAGTTAAAACTAAAAGGATACCATGCCAACAGGAAAAGGAAACCACGTGGCTATATTAACATCAGATAAAATAGACTTGGGGAGGGGGTGTAACCAAGAACAAAGAAGATTGTTTTAGAATCTTCCACTCATGAAGTGAACATAATGGCCCAACTGCTTATGTATCTAGCCATGGTTTTAAATGCCTGATCCCAAAAGTGATAGAACTGCAAGGAAAAACAGACACGGGCACTGCTATCTTCAGATATTTTGGTATCTCTCAATCACTGATTGAACAAGCAGGCAGAAACTCACAGAACTCTGAGGGAATACTACCAACCAACTAGCTTCACCTGCCTGACAGTTACAGGACACTCAAAACCTGCAGCACACACATTCTTTCTAAGAGTGCATGGACCCGTTACCAAAGCAGATCTTATTTTGAGCATAAAGCAATTTAAATTATTTTTAAAATTATCCAAGCCATACAATAGTCTCTAATCACACTGGAGTCACATTAGACACCATTTACAAAAAGCTCTCTAGAAAACTTCCAAATATTTGGAAATTAATTAGCAATAGTGTATTTATAAATAGCTTGTGAGTGGAATAAGAACTTGAAAGGGAAATTATAAAGTATTTTGAGTTGGACGGAAATGGTAACATGAACTAGGCATTTGGCACACAGCACTCAAGAGGCTTATGAAGTGCGAGGATTTGAATTCGAGGCCTGTGAGACTCTGTCTCAAAAATAAACAAATAAAATATTAAGAAAACATGACATCTTAAAATATGTGAGATATTGCTAGATGTATAGTACTTAGAACTATGTCTTGTTGTTGTTGTTATTTGTTTGTTTTTGAGACATGGTTTTGTATAGCCCAGGCTATCCTTTAACTCACTATGTAGCCAAGGATAACCTTGAACTTCTTATCCTCTTGTTTCTACTCCCTGAGTGCCACCATAGCTGTATAGTGCTGGCAGATCGTCATGAATGCTAGGCAAGCGTCCCCCAGGCCAGCTCTACCTGGGCTCTAGCACCTATATTAGAACTTCTAAAAGGTTCAAATCAATGCTAGCTGCCCTCATAAGATAAAAAGCCACATAGCACGATGTAAAACTGGAAACAAAAAGAAACAGAAATGGAGACTAGAAGGGGGAAAAATCAATAAACTAAAAATAGGTAAGTGCAAGTCATAGTGGCCTCGGCTTTAATCCCAGCACTTGGGAGGCAGAGGCAGGCAGATCTCTGTGAGTTCAAGGCCAGCCTGGGCTACAGAGCTAATTCCAGGACAGTCAGAGATACTCAGTGAGACCCTGTCTTAAAAAAAAAAAAAAAAACAATAATAATAGAAAAGATAAAATCTTAATATTGATGTAAAAGATTTAAAACAGATTCAATCATTTCTAAATTCAACAGGAAGAAATTTAAAATAATAGCTAAAAATCAAATTAAATGTTTTTTTTTCTTTTGAGAAATATTGATAAACTGACAAACTTCTTGCAAAATATCCTGGTATGTTTTTCTGTTGCTGTGATAAAGCACCATGACCAAAAGCAACTTGGGAAGCAAAGGGTTTATTTGGTTTACAAATCTGGATTACAGTGTCTTATGAAAGGAAGTCAAGGCAGGAACCTAGAAGCAGGAGCTGAAGCAGAAGCCATGGAGGGCGCTGCTTCCTGGCTTGTCCCCACGGCTTGCTCAGTCTGGTTGCTTACATCTTCCAGGTTCACGCCCAGGAGTGACACCTCCCACAACAGGCTGTCCCTTCCCATATCAACCATTAATTAAGAAATGGCCAGGCCAAAGGTTTGAAGTTATTTCCTCAACTGAAGTTTCTTCTTTCCAGATGACCCTGGCTTGTGTCAAGTTGACAAAAACAAAACAAAAACAAAACAAACAAACAAACAAAAAAATGAACCCCTAGCCAGTGTACCACACTAGTCAAGAGAAATGGATGGGAGACTCAGATTACTGATATTAGAAATAAAAGATGCATTACCCCAACAGAATCTAAAAATCCCCAACACTTTCTCAGCAACAGAAACCAGAGTTCAACAACTATTAAAGAAACTGAATGTGTAGCTAAACCCTTCCCATCAAGGAAACCCTAAGCTTGGATGCCTCTGACAACACTTAAAAGAAGAAATAGGACCCGTTCCTCAAATTCTTCCAGACAACTGGACACGGGTCATGCTAAATGTTCATGATCCAGGTCAGGTTTTTCTCTTTTTAAGATTTATTTGTTTTTACTTTATGTGTATGAGTGTTTCCCACATGTGTATCAGTGTATACTGAAGTGCCTGTGGTCGCCAGAGAGGGTGCTGGATCCCTGGAACTGGAATTACAAAGTTTTGAGTAGCCACGTGCATGCCGGACACCATGCTAGGTTTCTGTGCCGGAGCAACACAGTGATCTCAACCAATGGACATAATGGACAGACCTCTGAATCTGTAAGGAAGTCCCAACTAAATGCTCTGTAGATGAGAGTTGCCATAGTCATGGTGTCTCTTCACAGCAGTAGAACACTATAAATGAGGACAAAGTTTCTGGGGATAACAACAGTCTCAAATGTGGTGACAGCTGCACAATCAAATGTTCTGAACTGAACTGTATACATTATATGTAAATTTCACAGTATGGGGATTATGTCAATGAAGTTATTATTTAAACATCAGTAAATTCCAAACTTGTAATTAAAACAAAAGCAAACATTTATTTATTTATTTATTTATTTATTTATTTATTTATGCGCCTGTGAATTCATTCCTTCCACCATGCTTCAAAAACCAGGCTTGTTTGCAAACATCCTTCTCCCAGGATTCTTACCAGACGTTGACTGCTCTATCGGCTGTTGTAACTCCAACACCAAAGTCTCACAAATGGTAAGTAAAATTAAATAGTGACTGAAGGAATGCGTGCAAAAGCCCCTTGTCAGGGAAGAGCACAGTTCACAGGTTCATCAGAGAAAAGAAAGCTCCCAGTGTGCACTGGGATTGACACTGGGAGTCTGCAACCAATTGTTTCAGTCTCACTGCAGAGCGGTGAGGAGCCACAGAAGGGTTTTAGACGAAGGTGGATCAGATTTACATTTGAAAAGAACGCTGACAGCTGGAGAAAGCTGGAAAGATTAGGGATTAAAAAGTTGGACTCTGCAACAAAGAAAAGTTAGTGACCTTGGAAAACTCAGCGCAGGTGGAGCCTGAGACTGACTGGAGGGGGCTGGAAAGCAAGTGTCGCAAAGACACCACTCTCAGCAAGGCCTCTCCTTCCGCCCTATGTCTCCAGGGAAACAGGCCCAAAATACACTTGGCTTAAAAAGTAACAAAGACATGTTCCTATGCATATTCACGCACAGCCGGCTCGCTGCTCACCGGTCCATTCTGAGTCTGTTCAAGAATTGCTCCCCCTGACAGAGGGAAGATTCATCGCTCTCAGCTCCCACCAGATGCCTTCCATTGCTGGAGGAGAAAGGAGGACAAAGAGAGGCTGCAGGCGACAGAAAACACAAAGTGTTCCCTTATAGTTTCACCAGGCCTCTCATTCAGACCTTAGAACCCAACCCAGGACACGAAAGACAGTGGAAAATTCTGGAATAAGGTGCTTGGCCACTGGTGTGACTAAATGTCTTGAACTCAGAACTGAAAAAATTGGTTTCTAGTTGAATTTTCTCCAGCCACAGGCAAAACCATAAGCAACCAATGTAATGTCTCTGGGTGTCCATCTTCTCATGAATGAAGAGAAGAACCACATGCCCCGCCCTACTGAGAGATGTCAGGAGGGGACAGACATGCAAGGAGAGATGTAGACCGTGTGAGGCCAGAACTCAGAGTTTCAATGAGCCCCTTAAGAAAAAGACTGTGAACACAGGCGGGCCGTGTGGCACATGCCTGCAACCCTAGAGACAGAAGAATCTCTGAGTAGGTGGCCAGCCTGCTCTACAAAGCAAGTTTCAGGAAATCCAAGGCAACACAGAGAAACCACCTTGGGGTGGGAGAGGGGTGCATGGGGCGGATATAAGCACAAACAAACAAACAAACAAAAAAAGTAGATACAAAATCTGAATGTTTACTTATAAAAATAAAAATTTACACCCAAAGCCCCAGACCTGAGAGTTAACACATATGGAAAACACCACACAATCTGTGTTTAAAACAGGATCTGGCTATCACTCAGGCCTCAACTCTCAGGCCTTTCAAGCAGCTGGGACAACAGATGCACGCCACTGTACTGGGCTAAGCAGCACATTTCTTTCATCTTTTTTTAATATTTATTTTATTTATGTGTATCTGTATCTGGGTGAGCATAAGTCACATGTGTGCAGACACCCACAGAAGCCAGAAGAGGGCACTGAAGAAGGCATAAATCTTTTGCAGCCTACTTTAATAAGAGTTCAACCTCTCCTCTAGCCCACCACCCAGCAGAGGTAGAGGGAAAGTTATTAGGATGTGGCGGCAGTGGGCCTGTTCAGCAATAGTTCTTTAGGGGCAAGTTCAATTTTCTTTGGCAGCAGTTCAGCCTTGTAGCCAACACCAAATATGACTCAGCAACGGTAGACCAGTCCTCTAGGCAGGCAGACAACACACAGGAACTGGCAGCTACAGTCCAGTCCTTTCAGCAGGCAGACACCAAGCAGGAACACCCAGCTGGCCTGAGGAGAGGCTGAGGAGGCTGCAAGCTGCTGAAGGAACCTCACAAGCAGTTCTCGGGCGAGTTTCTTTCAATGGCGTCATTATCGCCAGTTGAGCTCAGCAACACTATTCAGACAAACCAATACATGCATGTCGTTAGCGAAGATCGTCAGGGCGGCAGGGCAGTGCTCAGTGCTCACCTCCCACTGTCTGGGGTCACATTCATACTCCTTCATCGTGGCTCCTTTCACATGTCTGCTTTATCAAGAGACCCTTTCACCTGTGTGCCCCAGCAAACCATCATTTGACATAACTTATTTCCCAAATAAACAAGAAGTTTCTACTTTACTGGATTCCCTGGAGCTGAAAGTCACAGGCAGATGTGAGCTGCCCAGTGTGGATGCCTAGAACCAAACTCAGGTCCTCTGGAAGAAGAGGAATTGCTCTTGACCTCTGGGTCACCTTTCTAAGTCCCATCTTTAATGACTCATCAATGACAACCACAATTTTACATTGTTTTCTATGGAGTAAATAGGAAGCTCATTCAATTTTTTTCTCTCTCTCTCATGATTGATCAAAATGTGTTACTACCGTAGTGCAGCCCTTATCCTCAGGAGATAGCCTACAGCCCCCAGTAGTTCCTGAAGCTACACACAGTGCCAATCCCTCTGCATACCATGTTCCCCCTATATATACATACCTATAATAGATTTAAATTTCTAAATCAGTCACAATGAGACAGACGAGAGAGGACCACCTCTCACTGAGGTACTGGAGTAGCAGCTAAGGGGCCCTGTGAGACACTGTTAAATTGCTGTTATTGTAACCATCCCACTTTCCTTTTTAAAAGCTAAGATGGGGGTTGGGGCAACATGAGTCTCTAATTAATGGTTTTTACACACTTCCCCGGCATTTCAGTTGCCTTGGGCAAAGGACTGTCTCCATCCCAGCACTGGCCACTTGGAACACTCCGTAGGTACACTGAAGAAGCTGCACCAGTCACAGCTGTTTGCTGCTGACAGACAACTGCAGGTCCAGAAGGTCCTGCCCCGTTTGTGACTGCTTCAAAACAGCTCGCACCAGACTTTTCCCCACCACAGACCTCGGTGAACTCTAAAGACCCTACAGCCATTTCCACTGAGGCCAGAAGAGATACTCTGGCCTGGTGTTGTGAGAAGAGGACAATGGCTGGTGTAATGCACTCCTCTGTTTATTAGGGGCTGCTTTGACAGATGCCAGTGTGGCTCAGAGTTTGAATGAAGGACTGGCATGTTTGGCACAGATAACCTTGACGTGCTCCCTATGGTTTGAGTCTGAAATGTCCCCCAGAGGTTCATGTTTTTGAATATCTTGTCCCAGATGCCAGCACTGTTGTATATGGTTGTGGACTCTGGGAGTTGGGGGTGGCTGGTGGATGTGGGTTACAGATGGGTGGAGCTTTGGGAGTTACAGACCAGCCTGACTTCTAGTATCACTCCCTGTTCTCTGATTGGTAAGCAGGAACAAGCCTACACTACAACCCGTCACAGAAGAGTCACTCTGCCATGCCTTCCTGGTTGTGACAGGGCCGAACTAAGCCTCCTCCTCTGTTTCTACTAGGTATTTAGCCACAAAGAGGAGGACGGTAACTAACAGACTCGTTCTAACTACATGAGCAGTCCTTAGACTAACTTTGTGAGTCACTAGGTAGACACCTCCCTGCGCTCACCCCTTCCTCAGGCTGTAACATTAGGCCCAATAAGTGGCTTCTCTCCAGTGGCCTTTCCTTGACTACTTAAAAAAAAAAAAAAAAAAAAAAAAAAAAAAAGATTTATTTTATGAATGTGAGTACACTGTTGCTGTCTTCAGACACACCAGAAGAGGGCATCAGATCCTATTACAGATGGTTGTGAGCCACCATGTGGTTGCTGGGAATTGAACTCAGGACCTCTGGAAGAGCAGTCAGTGCTCTTAAACACTGAGCCATCTCCAGCCTTCCTTGCCTACTTTAATAGAGTAAGTTGAGCTCCTAACACGAAGAGAGGGTGACAGACATGGCAGCAGAGCCGTGTCACTGGGCACCGCAGTTACAGGAGCAACAGCAGCAGGAGCCTTAAGAAGACAGCTAAAGAGCTCTAGTGGTCAGGCCAGAAATGACAGGAAACAGAGGTGTTGAGGGCTGAGAAAACCTTAAGAACGAGACGGGAAGCCAAGTTTTAAGGATCAAGGGTCTCAGCGCCCTAGTTCCAGAGATGTAGTACTTGCTACTGCGGAGCTGAAGGGTCACAGTGTGTAAGGCCTGTTCAAGAACGGAAGCCACTGCCTCTCACTGCTGCTCAAGTCAACAGTTTACAATGGCGGCCAAATGCCAGGGCTTAAAAGCCAGAACATTAAGCCTTCAAGATGTGCTCATAAATTTCTGGATTCTAATTCTGTAGCATAGGCCCCTAACTCTCAGGGCTTAATGGAGTCCACCCCTAGACCTTGAGTGCTCACAGGCCGGGACTGCCAGCACTGGCTTATGTTTCCCCACTGACTCACAATTTATTCCTGTTCTTTTCTCCTCTTATTCTTCCTCCTCCTCCTCTTCCTAAACTAAGTTTCATGTAGTCCAGGCTGACCTCAAATTCACTTTGTAGCCTTTAATCCTCCTGCCTCTATCTCCCAAGTATTGGAATTATAGGCAAGTGCCAACCACAGATTTTTAACTATAATTTCTGTCTGCGTAGAATAAAAGAACCCTAGCCAACAGATTAGTAACAAGATACTAACAACTAATAATAAAACCAGTGAGAGTTATTTGAAACTACAGATTTCCCAGCAGAGGCAGGCAGATCTCTCTCTATGAGTTAGAGGCCAACCTGGTCTACAGAGCAAGTTCCAGGACAGCCGGGACTACACAAAGAAACCCTGCCTTGAAAAACCAACCAACCAACCAACGAGAAATCTATGGATTTCCCGCTGGTGAATTAGTGGCATGAGCATTATGGGATAATTAACCAACTGTCCAGTTGGGCCTGTGGCTCCCTCCACTGGGAGAAATTGATGCTTGGTACAACAAACAGTTAAGCCCACGGCTAGGGAGTCATTGCCCTTAGCAGCGAAACTACTATTGTTGTTTTGTGGAAAAGACATGTCAAACTAGCTTCTAAATACTTGCTTGTATTTGTTTATATCCATGTGTCTTAGTTAGGATTTATCATTGCTGTGACGAAACACCATGACCAAAGCATGGAGAGGAAAGGGTTTATTTGGCTTGAAGAAGTCAGAACAGGGCAGGAATCTGGAGGCCGGAGCTGATGCAGAGGCCATGGAGAGGTGCTACTTAGCTTGCTCCTCGTGGCTTAGTCGGCCTGCTTCCTTATAGAACTCAGGACCACCAGCCAACCCACAATGAGCTGGGTATTCCCTCATCAATCACTAATTAAGGAAATACCTTACAGCTGGACCCTGTGGAGGCGTTTCCTCAACTGAGGCTCCCTCCTCTCTGGTGACTCTAGCTTGTGTCATGTTGATGTAAAACTATCCAGAACTCCATAGGTTAGTACTTTTTACAGCCTTGGTCACAGATGCTTCTTTCTACAGTGGGCAGTAAATACAAGATCCATAACTAGTCAAAACACTGAGAAAAGATTGTTAAGTGCTAAGAAGACATCTACATTACCACCCCTAAAGACTTAGGGCACACTGCCGAGGAGGAAGCTGGGAGAATGTTCTACCCAAAGACTGGGCGGAGTGCTGGGAGGTGCTGTCTTCTGGACATGTCATGGTCTGTCATTCATTAAGTCACAGCAGCTGTGGCTGCCTGCACACTGTGGGACTCATCCACAGTCCAGCAACATAGAGGAACACAGGGGCCCCCCAACACTCCTGAGTAGCTACTTGCAGTTGATGGCTACTAGGAGGGGAGGGTCATTTTTCTTGGGGTGTGGGTATGTAGTGATAAACCAGCCTCCATCTTAGGCTTTGAAGCCATCTTACAGTAAAGACAAAGTGAGCTCATTCTTGTTTGATTAAACCTGTTTCTCAAGAACCAGCTATGCCCATCTGTAACCTTAACTACAAATGGTTCTGTACTGCCTGTCCCAGGAAACAGCAACCATGTCTTTGTTTTTAAAAGTTGTTGTGACCATTGTCTTAGAGTTTCTATTGCTGTGAAGAGACGCCATGACTGTGGCAACTCCTGTAAGGAAACATTTAACATATAAGGGCTGACTTATAGTTTAGTCCATCATCATCATGGCGGCATGTGAAGGAGCTGAGAATTTTATGTCTATGGGCAACAGGAAGAGAGAGAGGCACTGGGCCTGGCTTAAGCATCTGAGACCTCAAAGCCCACCCCCAGTGACACACTTCCTCCAACAAAGCCATACCTCCTCCAACAGGGCTAGAACTCCTAATAGTGCCACTACCCGTGGGCCTATGGGGGACATTTTCATTCAAACCACCACAAGCATCTTGCAACCCTACCCATGTTTCAAAAGGTTGTTATGACTAACTTGTTATGATCTGCATCTGTAACCTCTCCTATTTTTCTGCCAAAGTCCCCACCCTAAACTATAAAATCTTCTGGAAGCCCCTTACCCTGAGCTATAAAAATCTTCTCTTCCCCACATCCAACGCTGACCTCTTAAACCCTGCCTTAGGGAGAAGCAACCTATGTACACAAATAAAAAAGCTTCCTTGACTTCATTACTTGTCTTAATTATCTTGGCCATGATGATTTAGGTTGGTGGTCATCTACTCTTTGGCAACCATGATCCAGTATATCACCCATGCCATGCATATATCTGTAACCTTAATTAAGCTCGTTAGGTTATTTTTAAAAACTATGAGAGTGGGAGGGAGATAAGACGGGAGGAAAGGGTGTGAGTTATAAAAGTTCATTACATCATGTCTGTTAGCATTACTATGGCAGAGATAAATAACCAAGATAAAGGCGTCTTGGAGAGGAAAGGGTTTATCCCATGTTAGTCTGTAGTCCATCATCAGGGAAAGTCAAGGTCAGAACCTGAAGACAGGAACTGAAGCAGAGGCAATGGAGACGCAGCTACTTAAATTTGTTCCTGTGGCTTGCTCAGGATACTTTCTTACAGCACCTACAAAGCTGGACTTTCCCACATGAATCAACAATCAAGAAAATGCACCATATGCCAATTCCGTGGGGACATTTTCTCAATTGAGGTACCCTCTTCCAAAATGATTCTAGCTTGTGTCAACGCAAAACCCAGCCAGTACATGTAAAAAGTTGTCAACGAATTAAAAATTTTAAACGATAAATTATTTCTGGAATCTTCTAAGTTTAGGACCGCAGTCTCCCTTGTTAACCAAACAGCAAAGAGATGGGAATTTATGGCATTACTAGTTTGAATTATTATTTCAGAACAGTTGTTAATGCGGGGGGGGGGGAATTCTTCTCAAGCGTCTTTTCTCTATGATCTATGACGTCAAGGATTCTCGCATTATTTTGTGCCGTATCTTTTATATTTCCCAATCCTGATGCTGGGCGCCCTAGGTACAAAGGCTGTCTGGCACATTCGCATCAGGTTTATAACTCACTGCAGTGTGGATGCGAGGCTGTCCCCACCGGGCCTTTTCTCCCCCCTGGAAACACTAGTAATAATGCCCATGCATGCAAGCTACGTTAATACAACCTACTAAACTCAAATACAGAGTATTCCCTTCTTCAGAATGCCCGTAAGCCACTTCAGTGTCCCCAGATCCCAAATTCAGCGGGGGTAATAGTGGACTATCTCCATTTTCCTAATTGTATACAAATACGACCGTTGGAGAGTCTGGCTAAGCCTCGTTCCATGGCCTCTTAAAGGGGCCTAGGTGAAGGAGAGTCCAGAAGACCAGTCACCTGCAACCCTGCACGGGCTCTTCCGGAGCTCCGTGGGCAGGAGCCCCACGGGAGCTGCAGGAGCCCAGCCCCACGCCCGGGTCTCCGCAGACCCAGCTCCACTCCAGCAGGTAAACCAGACTTCCGCAGAGCAGCATCGAGGTTCTGCCAGCTTAAAAGACGCCGGCTCCGGGGAGCTCGCCTCTCACTTCCGCACTGGGAGCGGGCGATCTCGCGAGATCTCGCGACAGCGAGCGATCTCGTCCCGCCGGGGTCAACCCGGGTCAGCGCCCCCAACCCCACTTCCACCCCCCCTCTCAGCCACCTCCCGACTCCCCCACTGCCCGCTGCTTGTGCTGGTTCCTGGGGTCGCAACTTTTTCATGGACTGTCTTGCGTTAGCTTGAACGAGATTACTAAAGCCGTTGGTTCTTCTTTTAAAGTACGGCTAGCCCTAAAGATTCGGCCCAGGAGGCGGTGACCCCTGCGCTTTGGGTGCACCACACTGCTCTCTATCCTTGTAATCTAGTCCTCACAGTAACTCCTACAGAAACGCATGCGCTGACAACAATTAAACCGTGGTCCCACCTCGGCTCTAAGACTATGTAGTACAGCCATTGTCGACAGGTCTCTCCACCTCTTGGATTTCTAGGGAATGCCTTTGCCCAGATTTGGGTCTCCCATATCCTCAGAAGCACATGAAAATCCGGAAGGGTTTTTTTTTGCTGTGCAGCCGTGAACAGCTTACTTAACCATTCTGAGATTCCTTCCTCAGCCGATACATGGAATAATAGTAATTTATCATAGATACATTGGGTTAGAGGAACGCTCCTTGTTTATTCCATAGTACGTTCTCAGTAAATGGGAACTAGAGCTATTAATTCTTCTTTGTCCCCTTATGTGTTGTACTTCGTGTGGGAGGTGCAGAAGCCACAAGTGAATGAACAACGGAGGGGGAAAAAAAATCAAATAAATCTAGCCAGACACCAGCTGGTCGCCACCTCCAACCCACTCAGCTGTTTCCTCTCAGATCTGGTGTCACTCCAAAGGGCTTGAAGAGGGACATGACTGTTTGTCTTCTTTTCCCCAAACATTATGTATTAGTGTCACTAAAATCACATACAGAAAAGTGTGCAAATCTTAAAGGTGCCTGAAGTTTTCACAAAATGAACACAATATGTAGAGTAATACGAGTTCCTAGTGCCATGCCCCCTGTTAGCCAATCCTCCCCCTACACATTCATATACATATACATCATATTCATATACATACACATACAAATACACACATACAAGTAGTTTTAATTTAAAAAATTCTAGGAGTGGGACTTTTACCCACGTTTACTCAGTGGGTAAAAGTGATTGCCTAATGCTACAAGTCTGAGTTTGAACCCCAGAACCTACCCAAAGGCTGAAAGAGTCACTCCAGAAGGTTGTTCTCTAGCCTAAACACACACACACACACAGAGAGAGAGAGAGAGAGAGAGAGAGAGAGAGAGAGAGAGAGAGAGAGAGAGAGAGAGAGACAGAGAGAGACAGAGACAGAGAGAGAGAGACAGAGAGAGAGAGAGAGAGAAAGAGAGAGAGAGAATAAATTTATTACTAAAGGGCTGGAGAGATCTTTAATAGGATCCGATGCCCTCTTCTGGTGTGTCCGGAGACAGCAACAGTGTACTTATATACATAAAATAAATAATTCTTTAAAATATGATTAATAATTCTGGGAGGTGGGTGCTTTTATTTGCATATAGCAGAGGGACATATGGAGGCCAGAAAAGTTGTTTTGTCCCAGGGCATGAGGGTAATGGGAAATAGAATGAGTCCAACCCAGCCACCTCAAAGGCTGAGCCCAGGCCTAGGATCAGCCTGGATCCAAATGGAGGAGACAACACATAGGTGTGAGGCTTAGTTCATGTGAGACCAGCTGCTGAGGGAGCTGAGGCAGGAAGGGATGGTGCAGGGTAGGACATGCAGTTGTGCCTCAGAGGAACTATGTGTGCAAGGGAGAAAATTAAAGTGATCGTGAAAGATGGTGGAGGACCCCAATGGCGTGCTCAAAAGCCTGTGTGTGGGAGCACAGGGTGGGGGCCTTTAGATGTTCAGCATCAGATCCCCCATTCTGTGCTAGAGAATTCTGTTAGTGGAAATTTCCTTAGGGGAGGTTATTCCCCTGGCCCTTGGCAGGAAGGTCACAGTCTAAACCAATGCTCCCACTCAAGACCCTGGATCTTTACAAAGTGACTCACAGAGTCATCAGCCTTCATAATTCACCACAGAAGCAGCAACAGGCTGTGTGAGGGCTCTGGTAGCTGTTGGAGGAGTAGCAGTAGCTGTAGCTGTAGCTGTAACTATAGCTATAGATGTAGCTGTAGCTGTACTGTAGGTGTAGCTGTAGCTCTAACTGTAGCAGTAGCTATAGCAGTAGCTGTAACAGCTGTAGCTGCTGTAACAATAGCTGTAGCTGTACTGTAGCAGTATCAGTATCAGTATCAGTAGCTGTAGCTGTAGCTGTAGCTGTAGCTGTAGCTGTAGCAGTAGCAGTAATTGTAGCTATAGCAGTAGCTGTAGCAGTAGCTGTAGCTGTAGTTGTAGCTCTAACTGTAGCAGTAGCTATAGCAGTAACTGTAACAGCTGCAGCTGCTGTAACAATAGCTGTAGCTGTACTGTAGCTGTAGCAGTAGCAGTAGCAGTATCTGTAGCACTAACTGTAACAGTGGCTGTAGCAGTAGCTGTAGTTGTAGCAGTAGCTGTAGCTGTAGCTGTAACTGTAGCTATAGCAGTAACTGTAGCAGTGGCTGTAGCAGTAGCAGTATCTGTAGCTGTAGCTGTAGCACTAACTGTAGCAGTGGCTGTAGCAGTAGCTGTAACAGTAGTTGTAACAGTAGCTGTATAGGTGTATCAGTAGCTATAGCTGTAACTGTAACTGTAGCTGTAACTGTAACTGTAGCTGCGTGAGGACTCAGCTACTTCAGCCCACTACCTGGTCTCCTCCTGAGACTGGACTTGGTTGAAGTTTCAAGTGCCTGATTTTTTTCAGCTCCTACTCTCAAGATTGATGTTTGTTTGTTTGTTTCTTTGTTTGTTTTAAAGACATTCTTGGGACTGGGGAGATGGGTTAATGATCAAGAGCACTGACTGCTCTTCCAGAGGACCTGGGTTCAATCCTCAGCATTCACATAGTACCTTACAACTGTCTGTAACACCAGTTCTAGGGAATCTGACACCCTCACACAGACAGGCAAAATATCAGTGCACGGAAAAATAAAAAATAAACCAATTAATAAGAAACACATTCTAGTCTACCCCAGGCTGGCCCAGGATGACCTTGAACTTCAGATCCTCCTATGTCAGCCTCCCTGGTCCTAGGATTACAGACATGCACCATTATACAGTATAGTTTTACGTGGTACTAGGACTCAAACCCAGGTCTTTAGGTCTCCTGCACCAGCACTGTACCAACTGAATTACAACTCTAGGCCACAGACCTGATTCTTGAGGCTTCCCGTCAATTCTAGGAGTTACTCAATATCATTCAGGAAATTCTTCTTCCTTGTAAGTGAATCAGACTCCATTTCTGTTGTCTGCAATTAAGAGCCTTAATTAGCACAAAGATCCATTGAAAGCTTCAGTGGGAGGAAATGGCATTCATGTTATGGAAAAGGAAACAGGAAGGCTCTGATGGCGATGCATTGAAGAGGGAGAAGAGAACCAGGCCGTTGTAGTGTCTGAGGGGTTCAGAGAGCACAGACTCCGGAGCAGGATGCCCGTTGGTGTGAATATGGAAAAGAAAGCAGGCAGGCGAGTCCAAGGTGACAGCAACCGTGAGGCTGGGTGGCGGGAAGATAATGTGACAAGAGAAAAAAAAAAAGTTATTTACAGATAACTGGCTTAAAGGGAACAGGCCTTTGTTGTCTCAGCAAATATTAAGTGTCTGTTGTATACCAGGAACCAAGAGGCATCCAAAAGAAGATAGCTGTGAAATAGGACTCAGTTCTTTGATGAACAAATGCATAGCTAAATAATGAATCTACATTAGTAAAGCATACTTTGGAGTGCTATACACCTACCAAAACGCATCTAGCTGGCAGGTAGGCTTTCAGAAAAGGTTTTAAGGACAGCTGGGCCAAAGACAGAGGTTAGCACTCATTCCCATAGATGTTCATGTATTCATTCATTCTACCATATTTATTGAGCATCTACTACGTATTCAATTTCATTCCTCGTATTAGAAACACAGAGCTGGGGTTGGAGAGATGGCTCAGTTGTTAAGGGTACTGACTGCTCTTCCAGAGGTCCTGGGTTCAATTCCCAGCAAACACATGGTGGCTCACAACCATCTGTAATGGGATCTGATGACCTTTTCTGGTGTGTCTGAAGACAGCTACAGTGTACTCGCATAAAGTTAAACTAAGATAACTTATTTTATTTTATTTTTTAAAAAAGAAAAGAAACACAGAACTTATTACACACACACACATGAGCAAAAGTGAGTTTGAGCTTTTGTGAAGTTTTTTCCATAGAGAGAAGAGGCATACACTAGACAGTTACCTGTGGTGTATTTGATGTGAAGTTCGGGCCTCTGTGACTCCAGGGTTCTCAATGCAAAGATCTGGAAGAGCAGATGACACTACTCAAGTGGAAAGGATCCAGAAAGCTCCCTAAAGCTCCACAAAGGAGTGGGATCATTTCCAGCCTTTGCCCTCATTTCTTTTTTGAATCATTTTGTTCAAAAGTCATGATGTAGGTAGACCCAAACGATGCGTGGCATCCCTGCTGTAGGCAAAGGGGACTATGGAAGAGCAGAGGTTCTGGACGCCCAGCACACAGCACGGAGGATGATGACTCCCGTAAGGGGAGCAGATGGAGTGGCGGTGGCAAGCACAGAGAAATAAATACCAACAGGGAAAAGAGAAAATGAAAACTGGTTTGTGGGAGAATTAAAAGGAAGGCCATTGTTTTCTACATGGGTCAGTGATAACCAGTAGATCGTATGGCTGGAGAGATGATAGATTGACCAATACAAAGATAGTTGTTTATATGATAAAAAACATATTTCCTCACACTGTCCACTGAGAGTTCTGGAGGCAGTGGTATCCCAGGAACAGTGAGCTTATCTAGGATGCAAATATCAGTTTCCACATTTAATCTTCCATCAAGACAAAAAAAAAAAGTTGCTTGTCAAAATGACTGGTGTTGAGGCTGGGGCAGAGAAAATACCAGGCCATAAAATAAGGAAGTGCTCCAGAAATTCAGAGACAGAAGCTAGCATGGCAGCTGGAGCAAACCGAGGGAATTTAAAGCATCGGAACAAGTAACAGGGCAATGAGGGAAAGATTTAACATCTGTAGTATTGTTGCCAAAGACGCATAACCCACATCTAATCCATGAAGAAACAACAGACAAATCCACACGGAGGAATGTTCTACAATGCAATGGGTCTGTAATCTTCTAAATTGTCCCAGTCTTGAAAGTAAAGCATCCTAATTGTGTCAGATGGAAGGACACTAGAAAGACAGAATTCAATGGGGTGGATAATTCAGGGCTAGAGCCTTTTGTTACAAAGGACAGCATTGGCCCAAATGACAGAAGTCTGACAAGGGCTGGGAGTCGGACAGCATTTGGTGCAGCAAGGCTGGTTTCCTGATTGGGAGCATCATGTCAGGCTAGAAGGAGAATGTCTATTTGAAGAACAGGTATCCTAAAGCACTAGGGATAAGAGGGCTACATCTGGGCAACTTACTCGTGTAGTTCGACAAAGGCGTGTGTTCTTTGTACAACTATTCTAACATTCCTGTATCTTTCAAATGGTTTCCAAAGGCAAACGTAGGGCTGGCAGTATAGCTCAGTGGTAGATCCTCGCCTAGTATTTGTGAAGTTCTGGATTCAGTCCCTAGTGTCTGCAGTGCAAGCAAGCAGAGAAGAGTAAACAATCCCAAGACAGAGAAGAGGGAGAGGAAACCCAGGCTGAAGGATGTCCAAAAAACACCTAAAGGGTCATGAGAGAGGGCAGCAGATACACATTGGTGCAAAGACGGAGTAGACTGAAGAACAAGAAGAAAGCATGAGACTTTTAACCAATTTTCTGTGTTGCTCATTGTGGCAGCATCTTCCTACAGGAAAATAATACTTCCTATCATTCCACCCACAGACAACACTGGGTACATCCAGACATAAGGACTGTCTTATTTAGGGTTTTATTCCTGTGGAGAGGAACCATGACTACGGCAACTTTTATAAAGGAAACCAGGTAACTCGTGTAACTGGGGCTGGCTTCCACTTGAGCAGTTTAGTCCATGGCAGCAGGCAAGAAGACACGGTGCTGGAGAGGTAGCTGAGAGTTCTATATCTGAACCTATAGGAAGGAGAGAGAGAGAGAGAGAGAGACACACAGAGACACAGAGACACAGAGACACAGAGAGACAGGGTGAGGATAAATGTGTAACTATAACTGAGTCCACTAACTGTTGCATGTATGTATGTATTATTTTAGGGCTGACTAGAAGTAAGGACACAGTGTGGGGCTGGAGAGCCAGCTCAGTGGTAAGAAGCAAGAACTACTCTTCCAAGATCTGGATTTAGGTCCAGCTCTCATGTTGCTTCAGTTCACAACTGCCTCTAACTCCAGTTTTAGGGAATTGACGCCCTCTTCTGGCCGCCGTGGGCCATTGCACATACTGTTGCTGTTGTTGTTGCTGTTGTTGTTGTTATACACCTCTTAAAAAAAAAAAAAAAAAAAAACCACCAAGGTTCTCTATGTAGCCTTGGCTAGCCTAGAACTAGATATTTAGACCAGGCTAGCCTCAAACTCATAGATATCTAACTGCCTCTTCCTCCTCGAGAGTGTTTAAAATCTTTTCAAAAATATAATGTGATGTGATGCTCACTTTTGAACCAAATTATTCATGTGTGGAGTGAATGGAATCATTACGATGACCAAGTCAAATAGGGTCATTTTAAAAAAATGAAAAACGCAGATAGACAGTGAACAAATTTTAAACCACCTATAATCCCTCAACGGAAATAACTCAGTTCTTGGATGCCTGTTCGATTTTCTTACGTTAAAGAGAGAACCTGTTTCGTGCTATTTTTTGTTAATGTACCCTTCCCCAGTGTAGAACAAATACTAAATCACTAAACCAGCCTCTAAATATACCTTAACCACTTCATTTAAAGGTCAGAGCAAGAAATTCCAACGAACAAATATGTCGTTATTTATATAACCTCACTCCTAATTTAGGACTTTTACATTAAGCTCGGGAAGGCTGGAGATGGAGAGTGATCGCGGGCCATGGAATGACAGGTCGCACATCCTGAAGTCGGAGCTTGAGACCTTGTGAAGTTCGGAGAAGCTAGATCACTAGGCTGGGTTTTAGACACACATGCATGCAGAACAGAAGGTCAGCAAGATCGTGTCGGGCAGAAAGCAAAGAGCCTGCATGGTAGGATTTTTGGAGCGACGCGAGTCAGAGTGTGTGGGGTTTCCAGCAGGCAAAGAAATTAGTGGAACCCGAGACCCATGCATCAGGAGCAGAAACCCTGGGCCCTCTGCAGCAGAGACGCACAGCACAGGCCTGAAAGCTGCCGCTTCTCCAGACTGCACCAACAGAGGGCGCCAAGTCCTCAGTAGTTTGTGGTGGGCGGTTCCCAGCTGCCAACCAGATGTGAGTAGCAGGACTGCGGGAGGCGCGAAGCTTTACTGGAGCCCCTGCAGACTAGCCAGCAGGATAGAGAGAGAAAGAACAGCAGGGGACAGGGTGGTGGCAGAACGCTCCAATGGAGTCTATGCAGACTCCCTGATTGTTTTTCTTTTGCTGGACAGAAAGAGGGAACCCTTATGCCCAAAGAGGGCGCCGCCGTTTTGTGACTTCCACAAAACATCAGTTATTTGCTGGCGGCTGCCCTGTGGTTGGCTCAGCAAAACCAAGCTGGGTCCATCGGTCAGGGCGTGAGGCCAGGAGAGACCCACGCGGCAGCCTGCGGTGGAAAAGAGAATAGGCCGCAGGGGCCTTGAACTTTTTGAGTACACACAGCCTTGGATCCCAGACGTTGCAACACACACACACACACACACACACACACACACACACACACACCACAGCTGCAGCCTGAAGTTCCAGATGAGGACCCTGGGGTCAAGGACACCCCCAGGATCTCACCCTCTTGATGTGCCTGCTCTCTACCCCCCCCCACCCCAAGCTTCCCGGGGTCTCCAAGATAATCCTGCTGTGCCAAGCTGTAATTGGCAGCGGACTGGGCCAGACAGAGGCCGGGAGGGTGGCACAGAGGCGGGCAAGGGGCTTAATTGCAGGGCAATGGCTTGAAGTCTGGGCTTCAGCGCTACTGGGAGTGGAGTGAGGCCTCCTAGCTCCACAGGCCCGACAAGGAATAGTCAGTCAAATGGGGTTTGGTCGATTATTGGAAGCTCCTTCCTTGGAAACAGAGGCCTCGGGGCTTTGAACCCCAAGAAGGGTTCAGTAGCAGGAGGAGGACACCTCAGAAGAGCTGCAGCAGGGGAAAGGACAGATTCCAAACTCCCCACCCCAATCTCAAAATCCCTGGTTCTTCTTGTCCGAGACTCCTCCCTTGTTCTGACCATCCTCTGCTCCCCTTACTGCCGCCCCCGTCACCCTCCTTCTCGTGTCCCCAGGGCGCTCCCACCCTGGGGAAGAATGTGCCCTTCTAGCTCACCCTTGCCATGGTAACGGCACACCCCCACCCCCGCGCACCACAGCAGCGGGGCCTGGCCCTGCGGGCGGCGTGTAAAGGGGCGGCGGGGAGTGGGGGGGAAGACATCTCCCAGGCCCGCGGACACACCTCGGCTGCCCTGGTTGCCAGAGCAACCGGGGGCTCTGCGAAGTGCGCAGTCTCGAAACAGCGAAGGGTTCTCTTCGGTACCCCTTACTCTTCTAATTCACTCTGGCCAGGATCCAGAGAGGGATTCTGGGGTGTCCCACGTTCTGTCCTCAAGCAACTCAAGCCTTTTTCAGAAAGAAAAGGCAGCCCAAGGGCCCCAAAGAACCTAGCACCTGAACAGGAATCTCCCTGTCGCCAGCCTGTCCCCCTCCCCCAGCAGAACCCAAGGCGGGCGCTGGCAGCAGGAAGCTGGGAAGGACCGGGAGGTACGCAGGCCCCACAGTGGAGCTGTGATTACAGGGACCTGTCCCTCCCGCCCCCGGCTCCCACTCTCATTAAGTCATTTTTTCCCCTGTTGGAAAGTCCCCGTGCCTTGAGCACAAGGGATGGGGCGACCGCAGGCAGCTGCCGGCAACCACATGAGAGGGGGGGTGGAAAGGGAGGAGGGGGGCTGCAACTGGAGCCTGGCCACTCTCCAGGGTGGAAGGCCCCCTGTCGGAGGCAAGCTGGGGGAGCACTCATTCAGAGAAAGATTGAAGGAGCTCCGGAACGATGGCCTTGACCTTGCTTCTCGCCCAGGTACCCCACAGCCGGCAAGTCTATCTTTGAACCCCTTCCCCTTTAGGACCCCTGGCGAGTGAAAAGCCAGATGCCTGGGCCCACTCCAGAGGGCTGTTTCTCCTTGACCTCTGACCCCAGCACTGCGTCCATCAGTGTTCCAGCCCCATTTGCTGTTCGTTTAGATCCCTACCTCCCTCCTTTACCGACATTAGACCTCAGTTCTGCCTTCGGAAAAAAATAATCTAATGTCCCTCGGGTTGAAAGTGCACAGGAACCAGGGAGGTCTTTTCTTCCTGGGAAGGATCCCTGGTCACTTTCTGTTCCCATTCCAAATTTCACAGCGAGTGATTCCCGAGTTCTCCAGCCCACCTTCGCCCAAAGCTTGCATTAATTTCAGAATCTCATTTCCCCTTGCATCCCCTGGGCCACTCTGCTATTATGGGGCCCAGCCTTGTGGTCCAGACCAGTGAGGCTGTGTAGTGGTGGCTTAGGAGAATAATAACCTTGTCCCTTTCCCAACTTTACTGGTCACACTAGCATACGTCAGACCACTGATTCTGACCACCGGAGTCCCTTGAGGCTCAGTGTCCAGTCCCATGCCCCCACTCTGTCCTAAGCAGCATGTTCTGCAGTATGCAATTTCTTCTCCCTTATTCCCAAACTCCATCCTCTAACTCACTTCCTCACGCTCTGAAAGGCAGAGGCCGAGGTCAAAGTTACTGCTGTAGTGAATGCTGCTGGGGTGGGACTATCCCTTTACCCTCCTGTTCCCCCAGCACACCCCTCTTCCTCCCTAGGATGGGAGGGAAGAAGGGGGGAACCCAACCCCTAGAGTTCTCTCCAGGATGAACAAGAGGAAAGGAATGAGGCAGGTGTGTCTGTCTGTTCCTGCCTACCCCTCCTCCCTCAGAGACTCTCACCCACCTGCCTATGGAACTGTTTGGGGGGTGGGGCTGAGGAGAGAAACCCAAGTCTCTACTGAGGCAACAGAACAGAACACGGGAGAGAGCCCGAACCCTTAGGCATGCCTTAGGGCTTCTGAAAAGCAGCAATCAAACGGCAGGGAGGTGAGAGCAAGTTAGTGGGTCCAGTCTTTGATCTGGAGAGCCAACAGAGGTGTATGTTTCAGAGTCACCCTCTCAAGGGATAGGAGCAAGAAAACGTTGGGTGGGGGTGGGGTCTCTGTGCAAACTGGCCTTTGGAACAAGACTTTTGACTGTGCTTGGTTTATCAAGATGGATGACAATAGTCGATAAAAGGAGGCATCCGGCAAGGGCAGTAACTGAGCAATAGGCCTGCATGAGGTAGATAAACCTGTGTAAACCAGATCTTGAGGATCTGTTCTAGAAGGTCATCAGGCTTGAGCCACAGTGGATACAAGCATGATCCCGATTTCTAGCTCAGCAGCGTCCTGGGGGGAAACATAAGATCAGGGGGAGTTTTCACCTGGTAACCGACATCTTCAGCGGTGGCTGGGTGGTGGGGGGGAGATGAGGGGCTCAGAATGGCTTCCTATGCACCCCTGGCTTTCCTGCCTAGACTCCAGAGCCCAGCTCCAGACGGTGAGTCTGCCACCACCCTATTCCCAGCCGCACCTCCTGGCCCCACCTGCTCCCTGGGGCGCTGGCTGGGTTGAGCCAGGTCTTGCCCAGGATTACTTCTCTCTGAGTGCCTCCTGTCTCTGCCATCGGTTGCTGCTGGGCACAGCCACTCGTCCTGGCTTGTGGCAAAGGGCTTAGGTACAAAGTGGGCGGTTAGAATCCTGGCACTGCGGGCTCTGGATCCCTGGGTCCTTCTAGACACCCCTACTGCTGTCATCCAAACTCAGGGGGCCTCAGCTAGGATTAGTCGTGGACCCTATAGCATCCCTTCTGGCTATCATTCTTTCTCCATTTCAGCCAGACCCCCATACATGTGGGAACCAGAGCACAACTTAACATTCTCTGCAGATTCCTCGTCAATAAAACCCAGTTCTTATGGTTACCCCATCCTCTGGTCTCACCTATCAGCCCTTAATTTTTATGCTCCAAACACAGAGGCTGCTCTGTTGATCCTTCAACAGGTGGAGGTCTCTCTCCCCTCAGAGCTTCGGGTTCCTATAGCCTGTTTGGAAAGACCTCCCCTTCCCCCCCCCCATCCCCCCCCATGGCTCTCCCTCACCTTGCAGGTCACAGCTTGTCTATCACAATTCAGAAGTCTCCCTGGCAGGCAGTGTTAGTGGAAAGGGCTCTATTCCCCACAAATCAGTGTGTACCCCGGGCCCTGATTAATTTCCCCATAACCCATAACATTTCCTGGAATAACCCTGTCTGTGTATTTACTAGTTTATTGTCCATGTCCATGTCTCTTAATCAGCTTGTAAATTCCGGAGGCTTCTTTTTCCCCAGAGAGCGTCACAAAGAGAGTGCAAAATAAATATCCGTTAAGTGAAAGACAGGAGCAGAAGCCTGTGGAGGAGGCCTGGAGCCCTCAGAGAATCACTTCACCCATTTCTGCGTTTTAGTTTTCTTCTCCGTACCCTTCAGCTTCAGTGCACTGCCTTCCTGGGGAAGGGGAGAAGAGATGACAGGAGGCTGGGCTGCTTTGGTAACATGTCCTAGGGTGTGGGGCAGTCTCCACTATCACCCCCCAGCTGTCTGAGCCAGGAGCAGAAAGAGGGGAAACCTACAAAAGTGGGCAGAGGGATGTCAGTCAGATCTGGACTGTCTGGTGATTGCAGACCCTCGGGGCTTTAAGAGCCAACCACCTCTCTCAGGAGTCAAGGCTGCTGCTACCTGACCCAGATCGCTAGCGACCGACGGAAACCAGGCACCAGAAGGAGAACCTTTCTTGAGACCCAGAGGAGCTTGGGCCCCCCCCCCCGCTCACTTGCAGACGCTGACCCACTCGGTGATGCGGCATTCTTCGCAGACCACGAAGCAGCACCAGTGGAACCGGCAGTGGCAGCGCTCGCTGCGCGTCTGGCGCAGAATGTTGTGGCCGCGGCCACAGCACATGCTGCCGCAGCCGTCGGGCCCCGTGCTGCTCTTATTGCACAGGCGGCCCACAGTGCCCGCCGAGTCCAGGCGCGGCTCCCGCTCACAGAAGTCGGGCGATTTCTCAAAGTAGACCAAGTCGGAGTGGCTGGCCCTGCGGCGCAGCCCTGGAGTGCCCGGTGCTGGTGAGGGTGCTCCCACGGGGCCGGGCTCCAGCTGGCCACCGTTGCGGTTGTGCGGCCGGATGAGCGTGGCGCGGTGGAAGCGGCTGCGCAGCAGCGCCCCCACTGTGCGGAACTCAGGCGTCACCTGCCAGCAGGTCTTGAGCTGGCAGCTGCCTGAAGTGCCATGGCACTTGCATTTTCGCCGCATGTTCTCCATCACCGCCTGCAGAGGGAGGCACCGAGAGGGATGAGGAAGGCACACACAGTGTTCCAACCCTCCTCCAGCCACAGAAGCTGGAAACTGGCTTCCATTGTACAGAAGCAAACACCGAGGTCCGAAGCTGGGGCTCAGAACTTCGTCCCCCTCTTCTGCAGCCCTCCCCCATTCACCACTTCCAATCCGGCTAGGCCCCGGGGGAATTCCCTCCTTCGAGCTCCTTCCGCCCCTGCCAGCCTTTCTAGCAGCTAACTACATGGGGGCCCTCGGGCCTGGGGGCTTTTGCTTCCTGAGCCCTGAGGATCCCAAATCTTCAGGGAAATTCCCTCTCCTTTCCCCGGAGAAAAGAGATGCCTGCTCCCCTACATCCTAACCCCAAAGCCTTTGGCCTCGCTCCAAGCAGTGAGTGAGAAAGGCCCCCCTACCACCTATTACCACCATCCCCAGCTGTGCCCTATGGGTCTTTGCAGGGAGTTGAGAAGGGGAAAGGACAGGAAGTAAGGAAACACCCCCCCCCCCATTATAGCAACTCAAGTTTACTCTGTTTATACTGAGTGACAACAGGTGTCAAGGATCCCCTGAATGCAGACCAGAACCCTCACAGCCAAATTGCCACCCTTATGGGAGCAGACGAGTTCCCAGGTCTCTAAGGAAAGCCTGCTTGCCACTCACCCAGTACTCCGCTTGTTCCATAATAATCTCTTCTCATAGAACCCCTTAGTGTTACCCTCACCAGGCACCCCCATTGGAATTTGTCCACGTTCTCCAACCACCACCCCCATTTCAAATAACCTTAAGGAAAGCAAGGCTCTGGGGCCTTAAGAAGTCATAAGTGAGGGATCCCACTATATTGGGTCTTAGGGGGCTGCACAGCCTGCATGTGTGGCCTGTGGTGTCAGCACCACGTGGGAACCCACACACACACTCACTCCCCCCCTCCACACACACACACACCAAAGCTTTCCTGGGCCAACAGCCTCAGAACATCTGCTTCCCACAGACTACAGCCATTAATTAAGCAGTTTAACAAGGAGGAGGCACTTTTGGTCTGGGCTGGGGTTGGTATCAGGAGCTTGGGAAAGGAGCCCCATGCACAGGGCATGACTGGGTGGGAGCTGGATAGGACTGGAGGGTAAGCCTGTGCCTCAAAGTCAAGTCAAGATGGGAATTGTTGAATCAGCTGCTGAGAACAAAGATGAACTGGAGTGGGGTACGAGGCCAAAAGAAAAAGAGAGAGGAAGCCGGGAACTGGGCTGAGCAGACAGGGGAGGACCTGCCAGGAAAGTGCTGAGATACAGCTCCACTGACAGGGATGGAGCCTGCCTCTCTGCCACCTTCCCACCTCAAGCAAGGTTCTTAATCATTCCTGTGCCTTGGTTTCCACATCTGAGCACATGCTTATTAGGAGTGTTGACATCATAGCTATGCATAAGTAGGCTGAGAGCTCAAGAGTAAATGCCTAAACAGTAAGCTTTGATAAATTCAACCGGCTACTCCTTTCCTTCCTTCTGTGTTTCTGTGTCTACATATATATGTATTATTAGTGGTGTTTCTTTTACACAAAGGGACTTTAAGGTAGTATGAGCGGTCCAGAATAAGGAGAAAGAAGGTAGGAAACTATAGTATTGGTCCTCGGTCCTCCCCTCCTGGGAGACTGAACAGAAAGCCTAAGATGGTGATCTCAGGCTCCTACAGCCATGAGTCGGGGTACATGATGGATGGTCTTGTTCAAAGTTCTGGCTCCACAGGGAAGGAGATTGTATCAGCCCTGGTCCGGACTGCCAGCATACTCCTTTCTCTGTTGGTCATCAGAGAAAATAGAGAAGCAAGCTGTTCCGGAGTGGTGTATGCCCTCTAAGGCAAAGGCTGTTTCCCAGGCCCACTGCGGTGTTCAGCGTACAATGGTTGCTCCCCACGGGGCGTTCTTGCAAGCTGAATTAGGAGAGGACTGTGAGGTTACTGGGCTGGGGGGATTCCTAGTAGGGGGATGCTGAGCCTGCTTTGCAACACAGCGGGGGCGGGGGAAGGACCGTGACTCTCACCTGCCTGCCCACACGGTTGTTGTGGAGTCTCATGCGTGCGTGGATGTCTCTGTGAGGCTCTCGGGAGTCCAGAAAGTCCTTGGAGAAGCGTTCTCCGAAGCCCACATCCGGACTGCAGCCACCCCATTCCCAGGAGTCCTGCAGGCCTGGGCTGGCAGGAGGTATGGCAGGGTGTTCCGGGACCCCGTGGCTCAAGCCCTTTCCGCGCTGCAGCGCGTCCAGCTGCAAGCGGTGCAGCTTCCGACGGAAGGCTTCTTCGTCCCCACGCCTGGAGGCGTCGCAACCGCAAGCCTTCAGTTTACCCAGGGCACACGCGTTGGACACTGCGTGCACCACCCCGGCAGCTGCTATGGCGTAGGCGAAAGCACTCTCTCGAAAACCTGTGGCAAGGGGTTGGAGAGATGGCTTAGCGGTTAAGAGCTAAGAGCACTGGCTGCTCTTCTAAAGTCCTGCGTTCAATTCCTGACACCCACGTGGCAAGCTCACACCTGTGCAGCTTGCAACTATCGGAACTCTAGTTCCCCCGGGATCTGGCACCCTCACACAGACATACGTGCGAGCAAAATACCAACGCACATAAAGTAAAAAGAATAATAAATCATTAAGGAAAAAGAAAAGTTGTGGCAAGACACCAGAAAAACTTAGTCGTAAAAGTAGGCTGGGGATATAGTTGTCCAGCAGATGGCTTACTAGCATGCTGTTAGGTTGAGTCCCTGGGGTGAGAAGGGGGTGGACAGAGGAGGGGGGAATTACACCCCCTTCCCTTTTTCATTAACACCTCCTTAGCAAGTTTGGAATTTGTATGTCTAGCTCTCTCCTCCAGGGCAGAAAATGCCTGGCAAACACATTCTTTTTCAAATCAGGCACTTAATCTATTACCTTTCCAGGGTGATATCTGCAATTTTAAAATAGCCTGGAGACAGTGAAGTTTAACCCAAAGAATACATTACAAGTGATGGAATTCCAGACCGCAGGAGATGCCAATGGGCAGGGGGATAAAAGTGCAACCTGGAACCCTCCCTCCCTGATGGTTTTTATCCTGGTCAACAGGACACGGTTGAGAGCAGATCTAATACCCTCTCCAACCCCAGCCTTCCTGCCTATGTCCTGTCTTGGTCTGCTGGAAGCACCTGAAGGATGGTGCAGGTGAACCCAGTGTCGTAAGTGGCATCTAGCATGTAGCAGGGCTGCAAACTGAGTGGGAAGGAAGAGTCTGCTTCTCATTAGAGGCTTAGAGGGCAAAAGAACTCTCTCTGATTGAGACACTCAAAGGCCCTGGGATGTGCTAGCCTGGCCCAGTGCCTGTTTATACTGCTTTCCTTTTGTGTACACCAGCCTGAGCCTTCTCCTGAGAGGGTCCTGGACCTGTACCAGGATAGGCCTACTCAAAGAGGTAGTCCAGCTCTGAGACCTGCAGGCTACCTCTTGCTAATTCTCCACTGAGAAAGGACTAGCTTGAAGCAGGTTTTAGAATAAGTCTCTAGACTCTGGAGAGGACAGGCAATTAGAAGAAGAGCCCCCTGCACCCCACCACACACACACACAAAGGGAAGAATCTACTTGTGCCATGGACCCCTGTGGCAGGAGGGTGATGTCCTTAGAGAATATCAGAGATTCAGAAGAATTGGCAGGATTCCCCACCACCACCCCCATCCTCCCACCAAAACTAGGAGGACATGTTCTCAGAGGCCTTACCGGCTCTAGAGAGCTATCTATCTATCTGGGTCTGGATAGAACCAAACCCCCTATCCCTTCCTTCTCTAAGCTTCACCCAGCTGCACCACAAAGCAAAATCTCCTCTTCTTGCCCAAAGTATCATAATGATTCCATGGGGTCTCTAGCAGGTAAGAGCTGGTTTCTGCAATCACATTGCCAGGGTTTCAGATCTTGACTCTTCTATTGGCCAGCTGTTAATAACTATATGACCTTGGCCAAGAGAATGAATCTCTTTGTGCCTCAGTTTCCTTCTCTGCAAACAAGTGTTATCATTTTCTAGCCAATTGTTGTTTCAAGAATTGAAAGAGTTATTAAATGCAAAGCACTTGGAAGGCTGTCTCACTGATAATAAGCGCTATACAAACACTGCTGTTATTGAGAAGTTGTTCTTGATGTCTGATCTCACTCAACTCTGTCACAGTTTCTTTTTACATCAGTTTTTTTCATCTCACCCCGATCAAAGACAAAGTCTAGCAGCTCATGACCCAGGTCTAAAACAAATCATCTGGATTAGCGGAAACCTATGAAGCAGATTCTCCTTCTTCATCTTCTTTTTCTAGCTCATGGCATCCTGGTAACAGGAGCCTCATTGGGACCAGACAGGAGGGGATAAAGACTGATCTGCAGCCTTCAAAGAGGATGCTGGAACTTGGCACAGGCTTCAGGGAAGCAGAAACTGCTGTGAGCTGGTGGAGCCTAAGGCTAAAGGGTAGACCCAAAACTCCAGGACACCTACCCTGCTTTTATCCCTGCCTTTCATCTTTAGAGCTCCAAGCATGTCTCCTATTGCTGGCAGCCATCAGCCTGTCTGCTTTAAGACACGTGGCAATACTCAGACCTCCAGAGACAGCCTAGACCTCAAGCTCAAGTGTGCACATGCATACACACACACACACACACACACACACACACACACACACACACATCCCAAACTGGAAAATCTCAAGGTCACAGGGGTTATGAGACTGAGACCCCACTTAGTTCTTCCAGCTCCCTGGACCAGCAAATTTCCACTGAGGGACATGGGCTCCAACGGAATCCTCTGCTGAGAAAGAAACCCAGATATCCCAATTTCTACTTCCCATGACTCTGTACATCCTTGGCATCAAGTTTAGAACAGTACTGAGGGCAACTACATCTTCAAGGTTTTGTCATGGTTAAGGAAGACGCAGAAGAATCTAGAAGACTGTAACTCACAACCTTAGAGAACTCTATACCCCATGCAGCTCAAGATGCCTTCCCTCCCACTCCAGGTTTCTGACAGCTGTCACAGCCACGTGTGCAGATGACCAAGGCATGCTTGGTCACTCTTTGCTCTAAGCATCCGTGCTCAGAGAAGTCCTGCCCATTGGGTCTGCCCCAGCTCCCATTCAGGGCCCCAGTTTCGGTCTTGGCCCCAACTGTCTGGGGCAGATGCAGGCACAGTGCCATCTGGCCAGCTGGAGGGGGAAAAGGGTGGGGCCATGGCCAGCTGGGCTGCCCAGAGCAGGAGGGGGGGCTTGTTAAGATGCACAATTAGCCGCCCTGCCTTTGATCTGGGACAGAGACTGCCAGCATCTAAGTGGAGTCAGCTGCTACTATAGGCCACAGCCAGCCAACAGCCAGGAAGGGGGCGGGGGAGTAAGCTTGGAGACAGGGGAGTATGAAGGGAAGATGGTTTAGGGGCTGGTGGGAACAAGGACTGGCCAGAGCAGCTTAAGCTCTGCCCATTCAAGTCAAAGGAGGAGGGGTGAAGAACAGAGGGCTGGTTACCATTCACTCCTTACAAATAATCAGTGCACGCTCCTAAGCCTAAGTCTGGGAGAGCAAGAGACAGGGGAAGGGGGTGTGTGTATGTGGGAACACTTAGGCAAGATACAGAGTTGGTTCGCACACACATAGATAAGTATGTGGGCTTCACTTCTTGGAGTACTTGGAACACACGTGCATTGCTCCAGGTGACGTTCATATTGGCCTTGTAGTTTGGAAGGCAGTGTAGGAGAGGACTGGGCAGGAGCTTTAAAGGCAGGTGAAAGGAGAGCATGGAGTCCTGGCTCCCCTGCTCATTTATGACCTGTATGACTAATGACAAATTACCCACCCACTCTTTGTTTCATTTATAAAGATAGTAATAGGACCTACAAAGTGGGGACCATTTGAGGACCCCGAAACATGGATACCATGTCTTAGTACAATTCCCAACACAAACTTTGTGCTTAAGACAGTTTGCTCATTATTTGAGACATCACCAGAATACAAAGACTTTAGATGACCCTGAGATATGATTATCTGTGCCTCAGTGTCCCAATCTGAATGTCACTACATTCCCCAAACCTTGGATGCCTATTCTTACCCCCCCCACACACACACACCCGTAGACTGTGGCTACTTAAACGTCTGTATTTTCCTGGAGCTTGGCTTGCTGCAGGACCACAGGCTCCTTCTTACCATCCATTCCAAATGTGGCTGGGCCTTAGGGCCAGGCGCACCTAACAGCGGCAGCACCCTGGGCAAGCTTTCCCCTTCCTGTCTTGTCTCTCAGGTCTTTCATTTCTGCCACACCAGAACTTAAGCCCATCCCTCCTGAATCTCCTCCCTCAGATCTCCTTGTCCAGCCTCCTGAGGGACAAGGGGAGGGAGATCTCTGTTCATCCCCTGTCTGGTCTGGGTTCATAGTACAAGATGCTGAGGGTATCAGTGCCCTTGACACTAGGTCATGGTTGGCTTCTGGGGATGGGCAAAGAAGCTAGCATCGTTTTAGGGCCCTCTCACAACTTTTTTCCCCTGACTCTGTCAAGCCTCTTGGAGACTCCTGCCTGTACCTGTCCTCCACAGTACCCTCTGGTCCACAGCACCTCTCTTTGACCTGGTTATACTTCCCGGTTTGTCCCCTTTACCCTCCTTTCTTCCTCAGACCCATCTGTCCAGTTCAACCTATCTTTGGGAAGTTTCTGGGAGGATAGTGTGGCAGTCACATTTGTGTCACAGAATAGCCTACGGAACCCCATTCACCCTCAGCAGTCCCTGAAATTAATAATGGCAGGACGGATTTTAAAAGAACTTTTTTAGCAGCCTGAATCAGAGGGGTCAGCCCCTGATAGTAGCACATTGGTGTGTGTGTGTGTGTGTGTGTGTGTGTGTGTGTGTGTGTGTGTGTGCATGCGCGAGCTCGCACGTATACAGCCAGGTCAATAGGCTCCATAATGATCTGGATGAGATAGAAGAAGGAACCAGATAGCCAGGGGGCTGGCCTCCACCAAGAGATGGCTGCTGGAATTCAAATTTAGTTGGTCCTGAAGAAGAGGACCAAAATGAACTAGGAAATGAGCCTGAAGGAGGATGGACCTAACTAGAGATGAAAGCAGGTTCAGTGGCAGAGGTAAGGCAAACGGCAATTGTCTTCCCAAAAGCCCAGAGCATTCCCCACTAAGGAAGGAGAGGTAGAAATGAGGTGTTGCAACGATTGGGGGCGGGGGAGGGGAGGGGAGTGGGGAGAGCCACTGAGGTAGGGCGGGGTTCCTAGGCCTAGGGAAGGAACCCAGCCCCACTGGCTGGCTGAGTCCAGGAGCCTCAGTCCCGCCCCCCTCTCAGTACTGGGTGCCACCCCGCCCTGGCTAGCCCTGGCAAGTCTCCCCCTCCACCCCTAACCTCTCTCTCCACTGTCCCCCCAGCTCACCTCCCGCTTATTAAACTACAGGTGAACCCAGAGCACCTGGCCCTGCGCCAAACCCGCGCGGTTCCATCACTCCAAACTTGCCCCTAACCTTCAAAGACCCTAGATCCTTCACCAGGTAGCAGCGGCCTGATTGGGGACCCCGTCAGGACGCCTGGATTCATGCTAGAGAGATCAGCAGGATTAGTGGGGGACACTGAGGCCAAGAAGAGGACTGAAGAGTTAGCCCTGGCTCATCTCTCTGACTGTGGCAAGGGAAAGACCCTCAAAGCCTGCCGGAGCCCCTTCGTGTGCAGAAGCTGAAGCAGAAGCACAGGAAGAAATGCAGTTGTGGGGAGTATAGGTGACCTAGCAACCCGAGGGTGGCAGAGGGTGGTTTGGAGGCGGTGAGCACCGGCCTGGCCCAGCCGGAGCCTGGAAGATGCTGAGGCCTGTCTGCCACTGGGTGTCAGCGAGCAGCGCGGGTGGTAAAGAGGTGGGTGGTGGGGTGGGTGATGTCCTGCAGAGGGAGTGGAGCAGGCCTGCGGACAGGGGATCGCTTGCTGTATCCCCCAGCTGGCAAGAGGAGATGATATTACTGTGCGGGGCGGGAGGGACCTTAGCGCGGGGCAAGAAGGGAGGGGGCTGCTCTCAGAGAGCGGCACGGAGCAGTCTGCCGCGGCCCGCGGGGATTAGTTCGCGGCTGCATGCCGCCACACGCGTCGGGCTGGGCTCGGCCGGGTAGAAACAGCGCCCGAGGCGCGCGGGGGAGGCAGGAGGGAGCGCGCAGGGGCGGGGCAGCGGCCTGGGGTTGAGCAGGGGGAGGCTAAGGTGGCCCCTGACTTGGGGGCCCAAGAGGTTCAAGTACGGGTCTTACTGAAAGGGGAAGAAAACCTGATTAGGTTCTTTCTGAAGTTTGGGAACATTAAAGCCTGGCTCCCCGTAGAAGTCGGGAGAAGCCTCTCCTCCACTACCAACTAGAATCTCTCTGACCCTAAAGAGCCAGGGCTACCAGGTCCCCACGCTGTCCTGACAAGCAGCTGAGAGGAGAAGCTGATACCCATCTTGCCCCCAGAGACCTGATTCAAGGCCTCAGCGAGGAGGTGAGTGAGAGTTGAAGCAAACGACAAAACTACCTGCCACCCACAGCGCGACCATTCTAAGGACTGTCTATGAGGGCCTGGGTCATCAGGTTGGGGAGAGAGGACAAGGATCCTCAGAGCACTAGGGCGAAACAGGGCTTGATGAGGCTGCTAGGCTTGCCGGGCAGGAGCCACTGCTCACAAGCGGGCACACACTCCGTACTCTGATTCAGAAGGGATTTGGGGGAGACCTAAGAACGACCCTGCCACAGCAGGCAGCGCCTCTGCAGGAGTCCAGGCCATTCACCTGCCCAGGCTTTCCAACTTGCCTCTCGTGGCAGGAAGGTCTCGCTCGCTCGCTTTCTCTACACTCCTCCCCTCGTCCGCTTTCTAAGTAAAAGATAAACTGGGGAAGATGATAGGGATATTTTCCGGGTCTGAAGCACGAGGTACTTAACAGAGGGGGATAAGCCAACAGTCAAGTTCTCAGGCCTGGATCCTGCCACCCTCAATTAGAGGTGCTTCTGGCCCGTGTTTCTGGCCCCACTCCGGATACTTTTCTGAGACCAGAAAGCAACATGGCTGGCAGATACAGGGGTCTTAGAGATGCCATCCTGAGAGTTCATAAGGGATAAGCTAGCAAGTTCTAGGGTGCAGATCCTGTGCTGGAAGGACAAGAGTTTGGAATGAGAGGGGGTCAGCTACCTCTGCTGAAGATGGGGCTCTCGTAGGGGACTTTGTTCCGAGTCTCCAGGCTGGAACAGTTCCAGCGCTGGTCCCGGAACTGATGCTGGCACTCATGGATGGCGATCTGGATGCCCTGGATAGCAGAGGCGGCCACGTCAGGGTGACGCACACACACCTCCATCTGCCGCCGGCTCAGGCCGGGCAATGTCAGGCACACTGTGTTGGCGTTGAGCACAGGCTCTGGGGGTAGGCGGAGGCCCAGGATGTCGTTGGGTGCTGACCTGCAGGCATATGGGGTGGGGTGGATAAGCATTTTGTGGGAGACTGTGAGGGCCTGTTTAATAACACACATTCTATCCCACAGGCCATAATCACTCTCCCCCCAACCCCTGGTTCTTACAATTGGGCCCAGGAATATATGCCTCTCCTCATCCATTCCAGTACAACCCACCCAGCTGCACACCCACGGAGGTAAATATGTATGTGTGTACTCAGTACTTTAGAAGTTCATTCCCAGGCACAGATGCCTCAAAGGGAGCCCCAGGAGCCTACTCCAAAGCTATGTTTCAGCAACTGGCATTTCTTCAGACATACTCCTGCACACATAATGGAGGGAGCAGAAACCCAGAGCACTTACCACTTACACATTTCCTTAGACAGTTATAAATACACACACAGAGGCATGTTCACACACATGCTTGCCCTAACATACATTGGCCCATAGGCTCTCATAGGTACACATGTATGTATGCAAACTGCTGGTTACCCAGCCTAGCCCAGCCTAGCTCTCACACACACAGACACACACAGACACACACACACACACACACACACACACAAGGACCTTTTAGTGCAGTCTCTCACTTGACTCCACCTGAGATGTGGAAACCCCCTCCAACCCCTCTGTTCTTGCTCCCATCCGTGGTGATCTGCAAGGTGGAATGAGGCAGTTTGAACTTATTCTTAGAAAAGGGGTGCATTGCCCTAAGGGGGAAGAAATCCTAACCCTCACTTACTCCCCCAATACCCACCTCCCGACCTAGCTGCAATCACTCACCTGGGCACGTCCCTATCTCCCTGGATTGCCTATATCCTGTCACCAGCCCGACCTCTTCCTTGGAGGTAGCTTACTATCTTTGATTGGACACCGGCACTTTTCTGTGACTGTTTCTCCCCGCTTATTCCAGGGTCCCTTCCCCAGCAAGAGCACCGGAGCGGGCCTGGGGGGTCCTAGCTCTCCAAGAGGGCGGAGCACGAGGTGAGGGCTCACCTGGGCACAGCGGCAGCCAGCAGCAGTAGGAAGAACAGGAGCGCCCAGAGCTCAGGCCGCGGCTGGGGCCCTGGTGGGAGCCGCAGCCAGGGGCGAGGGTGGGCGCTGCCCATGGCGCGCGGGCCGTGACAGGCCAGGAGTGGGGGGCTCACAGCCCAGTGGGACTGGCGAACCAGGGTCGCCGGCGCATGATCGGCAGGGGTGGGGCGGCTGCGACACACAGCTCCTACTCAGGTCACAGCTCCCGCAGCAGACGGCGCCCGCCTCCCCGCTCCATGGGGCAGCGCCCCCGGGCACCGCCCTCGGGGGGGTGGATGGGGAGCGGGCGAACCGGGCACCTCCTGGCACAGGGGTCCAGGGAATTTCCCAAGGGCCCCTTGCGACAACTCCTGGTGCCTCTAGAGGGTAAAGGGGGGCCTCTAGAGGGTAAGGAGGTGCAGCGGGCTGGGGACTGAAGGCCGAGGTTCTAGGGAGCAATCCCCCCCACCCCCCAGCGCCGCGCTGCGAGCCTGCGCTTCCGAGGGTGTGCGAGGCGGGCGCGGTGGGGGCGGTACTGTCTGGCCCAGCCCCACCGCCTGGAGAGTGAGTGACTGTCCTGGCTCCGGGAACTCTACCCCCTCTCCATGTAGTGTCTAAGGGTTCTACCCCAAGTGACGTCACGACAGGGGTGGCATGCTCCCGTCCCCGAGGCCACTGAGTCCACTTAGGACTGGTGTGTGTTGGTGGGAGGGGGTACGCGTGCAGGGTGAAAGAAGGAGAGGTACTGGCGTCTTGGCTATGGGCACCTTTCACTGGGAGATGTCGGGGCATTGGTCTGTGTGTTAACCCGAGTTGTGTGTGCCTCAGTGAAGTTGAGACACAGCTGCAGGGGAGTGTCCCAACCCACCCAAGCACACACCTGCGGGGCTGGAGGGGAGAGGCCAGCCCCTCCGTTTTGCCTTCTCTGCTTCTGGAGGGACTTCCCCCAGCTTGCCTAGAGAGACAGGTGTGCATGGAGGTCCCAGAAGGGGGTTTGGCAGCCTCCGGCTTCTCCCCTGTTTGCAAGGTGACCTTCCACAGGTGCTCTGAGATTCAGCTTCTGTCCCTTCATGAAATAAATAACGGAGCCCACCTCATCTAGTCAGTGGGCTACCAAAGGCAAAAGGGTCAGGTCTCTAGTAAATGCTCTTTGTGACCTAGGTGCCTTGGGGGGTGGCTCTAGCTGGGAGCAGGGAGTAGAGAACATCCTAGTACAAAAGTTTGAAGTCAGAACATTTTATTCACTGTCCCCCCTTTTACTTCACGAAAAAACACAGAGGTCCAGAGAGGGTCATGACTTATGTAAGGTCTAACAGCAAATTAGCCAAAGAGCTAAACTGGATCAGTTGTCCTGACCCTCACTACAGCAGCTGTGTCCCTACACTGAAAGCAGCTTGCTATTGCCCAGGGATGCTTTGAGACATGACCTGATGCTGGTACTGGTCTTACATGGGCTGTCTGATTGGTCCATTAAGATTCCTTCCTTTCTTCTCTCACGATCCTGGCTGAACACTAGCCCCTCCCACCACCCCCCTCAATGTAGAGCTTGTATCCCTGACCAGAGTAAGGCTCTGCCTTCTGGTTCTGGTTCTAATCTGGGTCCTGACAGTGAGTCTGTCTCCCGCTGTGTCCTCAGCACCATCCTCTGTGAAATGAGCACGGGTCTCCTATTATACACACCCACAGACTTCATGTCCCATGGCCCCCTCCAACTGAATCGAGCCCCTCTGGCTTAAGAACAGAACTGTCATAGCCTATGGGCTCAGAGACAAAGAGGCCCATTCCAGGAATTGACCATCCTTGGAGAGTTGGAGGGGAGGTGCTTTTCTTGGCCCCAGACTGTCAGGTGGTGGGGGTGGCCTGAAGGGTTGCAAGCTGATGACACACTCTCCCTCCTTCCTTGTCTCTGCCGGCAGCCATAGAAGGCAGCTGTCAGGAATTAAGAGCTTGGGGCTGCTAGGGGTTGGGGTGGGACAATGAGGGAGCATTCTGGCTGGATAGCAGGAAAACAGCCGGGGGCAGGAAGCAGCCTGTGTCATCAGAGCCTCATTTGACCCTAGCCACCCCCTGTCTTCCTAACTCTCCCCCACTGTGGTGGTGTCACGGGAACAGGGACCACTTGACACTACAGTAGGGTCACATGGGAAGGAGGCACAAGCCCAAGATGTGCATCTGCAGGCTGGAGAACCAAGTTCTGACTGGCTCTCTGGGAAACTGAGGCCCAGAATAGATTAGAAATAGACACCCCCCCCAACCAAGGCAAGGAAACCATCTGAGGTACAGACATCCCTGCTCACCTCATCCAGTGGTCACCTTAATGTCTGCACTTGAAGCAGCCTATGTAACTGCTGGAGTAGGCTTTTGTGGGGATACTGACTCTAGGCCCCAAGGCACTGAAGACCAGGGGTCTGCCTTCCCATCCATCTCCCAAATGTTTAGGGGACACTACCGTTGCTGATGACCTGACAGAGCATCTGTTTGTTTCTCCTTTTGGCCTCCTTCTGGGGAAGAAGAGGAAGGGTCTCTGCTATAGGACCCTATAGGACCCACACTATTCATGAAACACACAAGTGCAGGGGATAACGAAAGATCCCCCCCCCACACACACACACACACTTTGGAAACTCCAAAAGGCAAATATTGATGCCTATAGCCTATGCACCCATCCTGGGTCTGGCCTAAGATCATGAGGCCTAGCAATGCCCAAATGTGTAAGTGGCAGATTTTGGTCTATATGTAGATGAAGCCTAAAGGTAAATGTGTATCTGGAGCCCTAACCTGAACGAACCATACCATGGCCAAGCCTCTACCAGCACCAGCAGCCTGCAGTCTCTACCTCAGACCTGCCCTGGGCCCTGGCCCTCAGCCCAGCCCCAGCCCCCGCAGCAGCCTGCCAGAGACCACAATTACAGGGGCCACTGGGGGTGGGGGTGGGAATCTAGGAGGATGAAAGGCAGCTGGAGAATGGTTCCAGCTGTGGCAGCTCTGGGGGAGGTCTCCTGGAGGGAGGGCTGGGGGGAGGCACAGGATGAGAACAGGTGGGACCCTCACAGCTCCAGCCTAGCCCAGTCCAGTCCTGCTCTGTCTTGATGCTCAGCTGGAGACGTTGGTCTTGGTGAAGAAAAGTGGGGAGATGCTCTAGATGGATAAGGGACCCTCCTCTCTGGTTTCCCTGCCTCAGCAAGGTAAGGAGAAATGGCTCACTGCTCCCATGTCCCCCCCAATTCCTAATGTGTGGCTATCAAAGGTAAAGAGAGATAAGTTGGGAGCACCTGGCCTCAGATTCATTCTAGGTTCTCCACTCAGCCTCCTAACCCATCTGCCTGTGTGCTGCCTTTTCCTGATGTGGACACACACACACACACACACACACACACACACGCATACGGCATCTGCGGTGCCTCTGTGCTCTTCCCCCTTGCCCAAGTTCCACATGTCCTCCACTCCTCAGCCAGCAGGGGACCTTGCCTGTGCCTGGGGCTGAGCAGCTGGGTAAGCCAGAGGAGGAGAAGCCAGTGGGCCCTTGTGAGCACCATCTCTCACCCCATCCTCAGACAGCAGTGCAAGAGCACAAAGCCATCTCTGTGCTTAAAGAGAAATAGGCTCATGACCTCCAACCTTGCCTTCTGTTCAGGATCATCACCCCTCAAATTAGGGATTTCCCAGACTTGGTAGAAGGTGGACCTCTACTATATGACTAGCAATTTAAAGACCGCTGGAGAGCAGGGCACGATGGCGCATACCTTTAATCACTGCACCAGGGAAGCAGAGGCAGGCGGATCGCTGAGTTCGAGGCCAGCCTGGACTATAGAACTAGTTCCAGGACAGTCAGGGCTACACAGAGAAACCCTGTCTCTAATACCCCTCTCCTCAAGACTGTAGTCAGCAGTGTACTCTCACCGAATGAGGCAAACGGGTTTGCTGACTGGAAAAAAAACCCTACATTTTATCTTCCTTTCGAACTGCCTGGAATGATGTCGGTTCTTATTTGCCTTGGTCTTTGCTTTTCTGGCTTGTAGAGGATTCAACATCATCTCATCTCAGAACACCCTTCCAGGATCAGGCAGTCGTAAAGACGCATACATAGACTGGAGTCCCCAGCCCTATGTCTGGTCAGCCTAGAGGTCCCTGACAGCCTGGAACCCTAGCGGCTTGACCCCAACTATCGGTGGGTCACTGGGCATTGGGGCTTCCTGCTCTTGAATTCGCCAGACATTCTGTTCCCCCTGCAGCTCTCTATCAATAGAGAAGTTGGACCCTGAACGCCCTCTGGTGGTCTATTTGAGAAGCACAAGAGATTGAAAAAGCGCCGGGCTGGTCAGGCATTGTTAGCTCCTGGGTGACTTGCACAGCCTGCACTAGGTTTAGCTTAGGGTCTGCACTGGGGACATGGAAGGGAGGAGAAGGAAAGGAGGAGAGGGGAGGCAGAGCAGCACCCCCAAGCTCTGGGGAAGACATACTTGTGACTATAAACTCCACTCCCAAGCTTTCCTCTCCTCTGTGCACCCCTTAATGCCATTTCTAATCTCTCTTGAAATGTCTGCTTCAGTCAGGAGGTTCTGAGTTCAAATTCTTCATGAAGGTGCCCTGAAGCTCAGGAATTTGATGGGAGAGAGTCAGGAAGGAAACTACAAAAAGCCCCTTCCTTCTTCCCAGCCTGACACCCCATGCCTACCATGATGCTTGGGTGCCCAACCCAAATAGATAATCCAGTGGTTAAAGGGGCACCATCAGAGTAGATGAATACACTAGAAGCCACCACTAGTCTGTTCTGAGGTTTCCCTTCCTCGATTCTATTTGATGAACTCTGAATCCCCGTTCTCTGTGGTCTTAGGCCAATCTGTCTTAGTAGTATGTCTTCCTGGGTGGGATTACTGGTTCAGGGATGAACAAATGACCAGGCTGAATTGTCAATATGTTTCTTGGGACTACAATCGAGGAGGCTTTAAAAAGTACACTTATTTTTTTATGTGCATGTTTGTTTTGCTGTATGTTTGAGCATGGTGTGTAGGTCTGGTGCCTGCAGAGCCAAAAGATGGCACCTGGTTCTCTGGAGCTGGAGTTAAGGATGGTTGTGAGCCACCATATGGATACTGGGAATCGAACCTGCATCCCCTGGAAGAGCAACAGTGCCCTTAACCATTGAGAAATTTCTCCACCCCCATAACACCCCTCCTTCTCAGTCCTAAGCATATAGGCCCTCTGTATCCCCATTCTCTGATATAGAGAAATGTAGGAGGGGAGAGAAGAGGGCGGTAGACAGGTGACCTGAAATGTAGGTCACAGAGGTAGGGGATAGGGACTAAGGAATGAGGAGAGGGACAGAGGGGGCGGAGGAGAGACAGAGAGACCTGTAATGATATCACTTAAGTCTGTGTATTCAACTCAGCTGTGGCTGAATTCAGACTAAATTCTGCACTTCCCTTTAGCCTAGTCTGAAAGTTCAATATCTTCATTTGCAGTCCGAGCTACCCAATACCCGTAAAGCATCAAAACTCCCTGTCCCCTCTCAAAGTGACTGCCCTTCATGAAACATAAAACTGGCATATTTTTTTTTTAAAACTGGCATAATTTATGTGTCAAATGTCATGCTGAGTGGTTTTCATATCTCAAGAAAAAGAAATCCTCCAAACATTTCTCCAAAAGTGTGGAGTGGGTCAAGATGGCTGCAAATTTTTTGCTGTTCCTCCCACTGCTAGGCAGTCTGTTTCCCCTCTGTAAATTTCGGCTGACTCTGGTATCTGTTTCAGCCAAGAGAGAGTGACAGTGATACTGTGTAGCCTGGATGGACTCTCAGAAGGCAAAAACCTGCCTGGAGGCTTGACATGCTCTCTTCTCTTGAAGTCTTTCTGCCTTCCAGCTACCATGCTAGGAGAAAGCCCAAGAGAGCCCCAGGGAGAAGAGATCTTGGAGATGTGCAGAGTCCTTAGGCATAGTAACTTTAAGAGTTCCCTAGGCCAGCCCATCTTCCAGCAGAATGACCTTAGCCACTCTGCACATACTATTCCCTAGGGACAGAACCACTGAGATGTGTTCTGGTGCAGAACTCATCTGTCCAAAAGATAGCACTGAGTTGTTACTTTGAGGTTGTTGCTATAGCTACAAGAGCAACGGCCAGTCGAAGTAGATTGAAACCCCACAGGTAGAGAAACAGGCCACACTGGCCTCTACTACACCAGCTTCAAACCCAATCATCTGAACCAAATGCTCCTATCTTTTCCTGCGTAGCTGGAGGGGAAGAGTCATCTCCCAAATTCAACATTTGCACTGGGAATATTCCACAGGTGGGCTGTGCACCCTATTCTCTTGGTTTGGACATGTGGGCATAAACTCAGCTCTAGAGAACCCAGAACCATGCATGTGTTCTTCAGCTTCTCACAATCATGTTCCTGAGGGGAACCAGGTTAAAAAAAAAAAAAAGCAGTGGACACAAAAAACAAGACCCTGGGACAAACTTGTTTTCTCTGAGTGTGATTAAAAACCCTATGTCGGGCAGTCTACTTGGTGTGTGTGTGTGTGTGTGTGTGTGTGTGTGTGTGTGTGTGTGTGCATGTGGGGCCAGAAAATAAACTTAGATGTTGTCTTTTGAAGTTATTATACATTACATTTACTTACTTATTTATTCATATAAATGTTTATGTATCATATATATGTGATATATAATATAGATATAGATATATAGATATATATCAACAGTCTGATTTTTCCCTCTATTGTGTTGGGTTTGGGGGATCAAATTTAGACTATGGGACTTAGGGACAGTAAGCACCTTTATCTATTGAGTCATCTGGAAGCCCCCTCTCCGTTTTGAGATAGTCTTTCTTTCACTCCTGGGAAATCACCAAATTGGCTAGCCCCAGTGATCTTCCAGTCTCCCTTTCAGAAACAGAACTGATGGGTGGTTAGTTTTGATGGTAACAAAAGCAGGTGTTCCTCACAAGTAGTTCCGTTGATTTTGCAGTTTATGATGAGCTTTTAATCTCATGACCCTTAATTTCCTCAGGTGTCACAGAAACAGGCATAATGCCCCAAAATTACACAAAGGCCTGACAACGACTAGGCACACTACTAGAAACTTCTGGGCTCTTTGTGTCCCTTTAAAACGGAACCACAAGTTCTCAAGAGATAAGAAAGAACAAAAGGTGTGCTAAAGGAGAGACGTGAGGCTTCCAGGAGCCTTCCCTCATCCCCTTCTCTGCCTTCCCATAAGCCCTCCCTCACTCCATCCTGCCTTGGTAATGGGTGGAATGATAGATTCAGGATGAAATGCTAACTATCAGGACCACCTTTCTTCCATATCCTGGTCCTCTAGGACCACCTCCTCTCAAACTGTGGGTCTAAATGTCTTTATTGATACTAAACTCACCCATCCACCCCAGTAATTCTGAGGAGTCCAGAAGCCAGAGCCTGGCTTTTTTATTTCCATCTGGGAGGCCAAGGGGAGGGAGAGCCTGCTTAGTCTCCTGCAGAAACTAGCAGAGAGCCTTTCTGGGGAATGCTGTAGGGGTATGGTCCCCCGGTGGGCAGGTGTAAAGCCCAAGTTCCTGGATGGCCCCTGTAATTTCCCAAGGCCTAGATAGGTACTTTTCCTAGGGAACAGCTGGGCTCAGACAGCGCCCCCTGCTGGAATCTAGTAGTCCTGCAGATTGTCTAGAGGCGGCTGCAAGCCGTTCCGAGGCAGGCGGTGGTGGGTCAAAGGCACAGGCTGAGCTCCTTGCGCACGCGGCAGCGGTGGCACTGCACCACGCAGCACCAGTGAAAGCGGCACAGGCAGTTCTCCTCGAGCTGTACGCTCTCCTGGCGGTGTCCGCGACCGCAGCACAACAGGTCGCAGCCGCTGAGGTCCGGGGCACTGCTATTGCAGGCGCGGCCACGCGTGCCGGGCGAACCGGTGCGCCGGTTGGGGGCGCAGAAGTCGGGTGAATCCGCAGCGTAGAGGAGATCGGCTCGGCCGGGAGGCTTGAGCGTGCGGACCGCAGGCAACAGAGCTTTGCCGTCGTTGGTGCCCATGACGCGCGAGGCGCCGTGGAAGCGCTCCAGCAGCCGTGCGCCCACCTCGCGGAACGGAGGCAGCTTCTGCCAGCAGGTGCGCAGAGCGCAGGATCCCGAAAGCCCGTGGCACTTACACTCGGTGCGCGTGTGGCTCCGCACCGCCTGCGGGAGCAGAAGGGCGGGGCGATGGGCGGGGCGGAGAGCGGTGGGGACCGGACAGAGAGCAAAGGAAGCAGGAGGTGGGGCGAGCAAGCAAGCAAAGAAGGAAGGAAGGAAGGAAGGAAGGAAGGAAGGAAGGAAGGAAGGAAGGAAGGAAGGAAGGGAGGGAGGGAGGGAGGGAGGGAGGGAGGGAGGGAGAGTGGACAGGCAAGCACAATTTTAGAAAGAGGAAATCAAGAAAAGAACCGCTCTCAGAAAGGAGAAAGAATGACAAGGATGGAGGAGTAAGAGAGTGAGAAGTGGGAGCAGATAGAGCAGAGATTCCAGGGTCCGAAGCCAGGGAGTGGGAGGGAATAGAACGGACGCAGTGGTGAGATTTTTCATTCTCCCTGGAGTGCGGTGAAGTGGCAGCTGTCGCGGCCTAACCCTCCTGCCAACCCGGCGTCCTCATTCCTGCCCCTGGCGGCCCCAGGCAGAGCTGAGCAGACAGAGCCAGCCGCTCGGGCGTCTGTCTCTGTCAACCCTCCCCAAACCTCTCTACAGGTATGTGGGCCTGTCCGGACATTCCTCTCCCGGGCCCCTTCCTCCCCGTCTGCCTGATGCCTCAGGCTGAACCCTAAAGGACACAGAATGTGTGGAGGGTTGTTCCTTAACTACTCTAGAACTGAGGCATAGGATGTAGCAGGGTCCACCTGACTGCACCACGGAGAACAGAATCTCATAGTCTTCTTGCTGGACTGAGGCTGGCTCTGGACTGTCCTCCCTACTACTGACTTCCCACTGGACTCATGGTCCTTTAGTCCTTTCCAAGCCAGTTCCCCTACGGCCTGCTCTAACCAGAGCTTTCCATAGCATCCATTGTTAATTTTATCCCTAGCCCCTGTCTCCCTACCCTGACATTCACCTCTCTGTCAGCCCCAAGGGTTACCTCACTTGTCGTGTATCAAAGGGATGCTCGCCCCACCTTGGGTCTCTATTGGCACTCGCTGGGTACCATTCACTCTGCTCTCTGTTCCTCTCAGCTCCAGGTCAAGTCCCCAGCTCCCCACTGGACAGCTCACACGCCACATGCATCTTCCCATGTGCCCGTCCCAATCTTCCCAAGTTACCCCTGTCTTGCTCACTCCCACACACATCCGCTCACTCCTACATTCACACCTTTACTTGTGCCCCTGCCACCCACACTCACACTCTCTTGCACATCCACACTTCCACACGCGTACATGACATCCACTTCTTCTGCCCATACGCACCAGCCTGCCCGCCTCGTTGTTGTGCAGTTGCACCAGTGCACGGATATCTCCACGTCCCCGCTTGTGCTGCGCATCCATAAAGAGTCTTGACTTCTCATCCCCGAAGTCCACATCGTCTCCGCAGCCTCCCCACTCCCAGGCTGCGCTGGCATCTGGAGAGCCTGTTGGCCCTGGAGGTCCAGGAGTGCCCAGAAGGCCGGAGGGCCTAGGCGGTGCCCGCCCGCGGGGTGCCTGACAACCGCACTGTAGGAGCTCTCCCATGGAACAGGCCTGAGTGACCGCGTGGCTGGCACCGGCTGCGGTAATTGCAAACACGAAAGCTGTCTCTCGAATGTCTGAGGAGGGAGGAAGGAGCAAAAGCCAGTGAGTGCCCAGTACCATAGGTGGGAACTGGGACACATTCCCCTCTCCCCCGTTCCCTCCCCAGGCCTGTCCTGGACCACCTGGGAGTCAGACTCCAGGCAGGTGTGGAGAAGCAAGGTGGGTAGGGTGCCTAGGAGCAAATCAGGAGATGGAATTCAAACAGCCTCCCCAAAACTGCTCCCCTAGCAAGAAGAAAGCACCTCCCTCTGGGGCCTCTCCCACACTAACCCTGCTGCAGGACTCGCCCAAAGGCCTTGCTGTGACTGGAGCAGTTCCAGCGTCGGAAACGGAACTGGAACTGACATTCTCGAACCCCCAGTCTTGCGCCCCGGGCAAGCTCTGCCACTACTTCCGGCTCCGCCTGGCACAGCTCAGCCTGCCTTCCTGCCAGCCGCCTGGCCTTCCTGCAGATGCTGGTAGGATCCATGACCAGGGGGCTGCCCACGGCCCTGGGAAGCAGAACTTCAGGTCAGAAGTGTACCTCCCAAAACACAAAAGACGTAGGGTGGGGGTAGGGTGAAGAAGAGGTAGCCCAGCCCCACTCAGCCCATAGCCGGTTGCTGCAGGAGTCTTTCCCTACTCCCAACTGAGACTGAGAGCGTTCCTCTGGTTCTCTTTCCATTCCATGTCTGTGTCCCCTCTTTCCTAAGGTCTAGACTGAAAATTGCATTACGGCAAGAATCCAGTCTTATCCTTCTGTGAACATCTTAATAAACCCTCATAGGAACGTCACTCAAGGTGAAGGCAGCTAGCATGAGAGAAGCCAAGGTTAAAATTCAACAAGCCTAGCCAGAAAGGGAGACAAGGAAGAAGTTAGCAGAAGAACGATCAAGAAAGCTGTCAAAAAATAAATAAATAAAGCACATTTCATAAAGAAAAGATTGTAAGGGAAACGTAGACAGGATTGAGGAAGTATTCGGCCTTGGTGGGCTGCAACCTGGACAGCCACAGTACAAAGCAGTGGCCATTTGAGGGACAAAACAGCCATGAGGTGTTAGAATGTCTATGGAACACCGCCCCTCAAAGAAGCCACGCCCCCTCTTAGTTCAGCCATTTCTGTAAACTGAGGACATTTAGCTTAGAAGGCTCAGGTGGGCTCTTCTCTCCTGCCACCCCCCCACCCCCCACCCCCCCCCCACCTCCCACCACCCCCCCGCTGGAAGAAGGAGCTGGGAACTCTGCTCCTCAGCCTTGTTGGCAAATAGGTGGTTGCTGACCCTTCTCTTGCTCCAGAGTAGCTGGCTTTCCCAGAGAGAGATGGCACCAAGCCAAGCCCTGTGTGCTGGGGTGACATAACCAGCTGGGGATGGAAGGGGGGTGATGTTTGGTTTGGTGAGTGAAGACCTGAGGGAAAGTTCTGCACACTGTCAGCGGCCTCTCTACCCTGCCCACTTTCATTCCACCTGAGGAGAGAGCTGCCTCTTGGTCTCCATAGGTTGTCAGCCAGGAATCCACACCTGGGGGAGGCACCTGAACCAGATGGCTTCTATCTGAACGCTGCTGAGAGCTCAGGCTGGAAGAGAGACGTGGGCAGAGTAGGGAGGTTAATTTGAGATCATTCAAGCCCCTTCTGCAGAGAGCAGAGACAGACAGACAGACGCAGGGAGGCACCGGGAGGCAGGAGGCACCCGGGAGGCAGTGGGGTATAAGGCATAGAGGAAGATGTTGGCAGAAGAGTGTGAAAGGTCAGGGTGGCCTACTTTTCAGTTATGCTTCCTCGCATATTCACCCCACTGTCCCCATTTACAAGTACAGGCTGCCCAGGCATGTCCTGAGATGCAATGGTCTTAAATAGCAGCGAGAGGAATTTAGGTCTTAAGGTAAAACTCTCAACACTGAAGATGGCATGTTCAGGAAGGTGTTTGCAGAAAGATATGGAAGACACACACACACACACACACACACACACACACACACACACACGGGATGGGGGATTAAGTTGCTGTTACCCCCACTTAAATAGTTCAGGGCTCAAGCATTCCTTCTCAGCAGAACTGTACAGCAGAGGTTTCCTTGTATTGAGCTTGGGACCCTCCCAACAGTAGCCCTAACCCTCTCAGCCCCAGAGGAGGGACCAATGGAGTAACAAGCAGTGACCCAAGGCTGAGACAGCCCAAACTGGCTTCCAATGGCCCAGTGACCTTGGAACTGATCAGTCTCTATCTGTTCTTCCACCTCCCTGTCTATCCTACTCCCAAGAGAGACATTGGTTCTTTTCCATGCTGCATGGTGTCCCCACGTTACTAGGGTCTTAGACTGAAAATGGTGTCCCCACTTTACTAGGATCTTAGACTGAAAACTGTACTGCAGAAAGAATTTAGACTTATTCTTCTATGCACATCTTCATTAATAATTAATAAATTAATAAATCCACTTAGCCACCTCATTTAAAAAGGACTTGGATTTGAGTGGCTTCCAGTATGGTTGTTCAAGGTGGGTAGATAGTGTGGAGCTCTCATTGTGAGAGCAGGTCTCTTCCTCCTCCTTCTCCTCCTCCTCTTCCTCCTGCTCTTCTTCCTCTACCTCCTCCTCTTCTTCTTCCTCCTCCTCCTCCTCTTCTTCTTTCCTCCTCCTCCTCTTCTTCTTCCTCCTCTTCCTCCTCTTTATCATCATTCTCTTCCTCCTCCTCCTCCTTATTCATCTTCCCTGGAAACTTTCTGGGTACCTAATTCATATCCATGCAATCTTTATTCTGAAAATTTGCATGTCATGCATTCTACATTATAGATGAACAGATACAGATATGTAATAACAATGATTATTTAACATACATCTCTGAATGAATGAGTCACAAGCCCTCCCCTTGAGTCCAGGTCTCATTGACCTGGTATCATTTCCTGACTCCTCAAACTTTTTTTCTCCCCCTGAGATGAGAGGGGCCAAGCAGGCCTCTCCACAGTCATTCAGTTCCCCTTCTCCCACCTACAAGATTTAATTCCTCCTGATTGTAAGGGGTTCTGAAAATTCCGCCTTCCCCCATCTCCTACTGCTAAATTCCTCAGCCCCACCCCCGTCCCATGCCTGCCCTCTGCACATTCCCTACTTTCCCAAGGTTGACTGGACTTATCTTCCCAAGGTCACTCTGCCCCACCCCACCCCCTCCCCTAGCAAAGCAGGAAAGAGTTTCGGGCTTGCAAGGGAGAACTGCAAAACCCTCTTGACCTTGTCTACTTCCCAGGGGTTAGAGATAGGAAAGGAATCATGGGGATATTCAGGGCAGGGCCCCCAGGAGGTGGGGCTGGCCCTTCACAGGGTTAAGGGGCTGGCTGACTTCCTGGGAAATAGTCCTGTTTACCAGCTGGTCAGGAGGAGGGATGGGCAGTGATAACACTAGAATCCCAAGGGACCAGCTTGTTCCCTGCCCTCCTGTCCTCACTCTCATCCTAAATACATAGAAAATAAAACTCCAGAAAAGACAGGACAGAGGCTTTGAGCAGACTACCCAACCCTACCTCTGACTCTGGTTTTTGTCAGTTCTGGGTAGGATGAGCCATTCCAAAGCCATCAGTTTCCTCTCTGGGCTTCAGAAAAAAAGAGGTGAGTTGATAGAAGTGCTTCCCTCCAAGTGGTAAGATCTGACTTCACTTCTAGAACAACTCCCCCTCCTCCCATGCCCTCTCTTTTACTTTACTTCCTGCCCTTTCTGTATATAATTTCTGTATATAATGAGCTCTGCTTCGGGGGAGTCTAGATCAGTATTGACCTGGGGTCAGTCCAGAGAAGATGTACACTTTTAAGGCAATTTGTATAATTTGTATTTGTTAAAGCCTGGAATATATGGTGGTAGGGAACATATACTATGTAGGCTCTGGGATATAATCATATTGTACTTCTGGGCACAGGAAACATGGCTAGCCCCCAAGAGAACTCAATATACAGACAGGAAGGAACAAGCCTACCAGGCTATTCTAACTGTCCTGGCTTGCACTGAGAATTTTCTCTCATGGTTGATGGGTCAATAGCCCATTAAGATGGCATCAGAGACCAGATAGTTTCTACTGGCAATATGTATAGACCTGAGCTCCAGAGACTCCAAGATTCTGGCTCAGGTTATTCTTCTACCTTTGGATTCTTGAGTAGAAGAAAATGTCAGAGACTAGCTAACTTACCAGAGCTACCTCACGGTCACACAGATGAGCAACGCACATGAAGCTGACGGCCACTTGCTGGAGAGATTCCCCATTGCAAAGCAAGTTAGGTAATGTTAAAAATCTAAATAGAGCCGAGTGTAGTTGCACACACCTTTAATCCTAACACTTGGATGACAGAAGCAGGTCAGGGTCTATATAGCAAGTTTTAGGCCAACCAGGTCCATAAAATAAGACTATGTCTCAACAACAAACATCCACCAACAGGAACTGAGGTTGGTGCCACACATCTGTAATTGCAGCTACTCAAGAAGCTGAAGTAGAAGATTGTAAGCTCAAAGACTGTCTGGGAAACTTAATAAGAACCTATCTCAAAATAAAAAGTTCAGTCATAGAATCCTTGCCTGGCATGTTTGAGGCTATGGGCTCAATCTCCAGTACTGTTAAAGTCAAATGATAATGCCCAAGACAAGACTGGAAGGAAATGGCTGCCTGAGTCACGAGAAGACCCCAAGTGTCCTCTCACAGTGTGTTTCACACAGTGCATCCCTGCTATCAGGACTTTGACTCCATCCCAGGCCACACCTGCACATTTCTAGACTCCAGGCCATGTCCTCTGCAACTGTAAGCCATCAAGACATTCTTAGCCAGCATCTCTCCACTTGACCTCACTTGTCCTCAGGAGCACCAGCCCTGGCCCCAGCAGCATCGTTTAGCTGTCACCCATTTGAGTGTGTCCTGCCATCATGATTGTCTTGTCCCCTCAATTTAGTAGAAGTCTCATTAAAGACAGGAATCTCACAAATACGCATTAGGTCATAAGTGGAGCATACTCAGGGCTTTAGGGGTACAGGCTTGGGATGGATCTGGGGGTCTGTCATTTGCTTGTGTGATATGGAATGAGCCCCTGGCACATGAAACATACTTAATATTTGTTGGACGGATGATAAACATTAAACTCCAGTGTTCTCAACAGGAAGATGGAAATCGTAGTGTCCTCTGTCTGGCCTGTGCAGAAACTGGATTCTAGCAAGAGCTTGTGTTCTCAGGCCTGCTCATGCAGGGCAAATAGCAAGGGTGTAGGTGGTATGTGTGGAGCCCCAAGAATGTCCTTTCTCCAACACTGTTGTTCCTCTCCAGTCTGGATCTAGGTCTCCTTCTCAATTCAGCCCACCGAGGGACCAGAGCACCCTCTAGGACCCTCACCTTGTCCAGCTGGCTCACTGAGGCCAAAGGGATCACACACCATGTGAGTGAGTGCTTTTTCACCTCCTTGGAAAGTCTCACAGCAAGTGTGCCTGCCTCTATCCCTGCCCCAACTCCTTAACCCCCAAGATACTTCAATTGACCCCACCTCCTAGGAACCAGCAGAGGGAGCTCTGAGCCCTGGGGCTGTGGGTGGGGGTGTGGGGGTGGGGGAGGTGGATGGTGGAAAGGGGGCAGAAAAATGTTGCCTGACGGCTGCTGAGGCTGCCGGGCCTGTGCCCGCCCGCCTGTCCTGTCCTGCTCTGTCTAACTCCTAACTCGGTAATTACTGCTCCCCTCCCCCAGCCCCTACCCCCATCCCAAACCACCACATCAAAGCCAGTGATGCCCCAGCTCCATTAACCCCTGCCTCACCACTGCCCACCTGTGGCCCCCATTCCCCTTCCTCACACAGAAGAAATTTGGTTCCCCATGTCTTCTCTCTCACTTCTGTCTCCATCACTTTTTTTTTTTCAAGAGGCAGGGCTTTCTCCTCCCAGACTTCACTAGGCAAAAGGGCTTCTTCCCACTGGCCAAAGCTCTGGGGGCAATGCTGTCCACTGGTCGCCTGGTGGACAGTCATTGTACCTTCTGCTCTTGCATGTAGAGTGGAGAGCACCTGTCTGAGGGTGGATGGAGAACAATAGGACCTGTGTAGGCCCTGGCCCTCATCTGGATTCCCACCCTCACTGCACACTGAAGGAAGCAGGACTCACAGCCCCACTGTCTCTCAACATGCAGACTTCGCACTGGACAAGTCCCCTCCTGTCCCTGGACCTTCTACACTCAGCAGTGACCATAACAGACAAGGTTATGTCTCAGTCCTTTCTAGATCAAATTCCAGATTAAACAGAGGGCTTGGAGCTGGTAGAACCAGCCAAAGATGCCTCCCTCTGGCTACAGTTCTCTTCACAAGCTCCCAGCTGACCAGGAAAGAAATACTGGGCTAGGGGGCGCTCTCACTGGTTTGCAGAGAGCATCTGGTTCCCCCAGTCTCCTGCTGGCTGGCCAGGGCTGGCTGCTGCCCTGCCCCATTCCCTCCTCAGCTGCACTTCCCCATCAAAGTACACATTCTGGAATCCCCCTTGCAGGGCCCTGGTGATGGGGCCTCCCTCTGACCTCCAGCCACCAACTCCTGGCTTCAGATGAGAATGGGGCAGGAGGGAGCCTCACCCCCCAGGAAATGTCACAGTGCCAGGACTCTGGTGGGCCCAGGGCATGCTCTGGCTGGGATCAAGCCGGCCTCCTTTTGCCCCTGCCCTTTTCTGCTCACAGCCTCATTGTGTCTCTGAAGGGGAAGCTGCCAAGGCTGAGGCCTGGGAAGGGATTGGATAGCTACCCCACCCCCAAGCCATCCCTACTCTGGAGCTTGATGAGAGCCAGCATCAGCATTGACCAGGAAGGGTCAGTGGCTCCAGATCAAGACAGGATGGCCTAATGACCAGGACCAGCATGGACACACAAAGGTATGGCAGTGGGTAACTAGAGAACCCGCTGGTCCTTTCCCTGTCTCCCTGTGGGGTCAGCAATGAGTCTGTCCTTAGCCTTTAGCCCTGGCTTTTTTTCCATAAGGAGGGAACAAAGTGGGATGGCTAGGGGCAGATTGGGCGGCTTCTTCCTAGTGGACAGGGATGCAGGAAGGGGGGCGGAGGAAGGGGTAGGGGCAGGGGCAGATAAGCTTCTTTCACAGAAAATATAAAACATCGAGAGGAAAGAGGAAGAGAGAAGAAGGGAGATGATCCATTTGGCTTTTCTGGGAGAGTGTGCTATTTTCTACATCCACTGATGGAGGTATAAATAACGATAGATCAAACGTTGTGGAGAGGGGAGCAGAGGAGGAGGGCAATCTGGTGACCTGGGAGCCAGAGTCTCTCTCCTGCCTTCATTCTCTGGACAGGGTTCTTGCATAGGTTGGACAGCCTGGAGGCAGGGGCTGAACAAGATGACCTCAAGAGGGCCTGGCCAGTGTCCTGGAATCTGGGGTTCTGTGATTCACAAAGATATGGTTACATTGGAGAAGTACACAGAGGCTGGCGGCAGAGTTTAGAAGGCATGCATTTGCTACATAGCAAGACCCTGTCTCAAAACTAAACAAGAAAAATTAAAAATAGAAACCTTGCATTGCACTGGGAGGAGGTGGAGCGGAAAAGAAAGGTGAAAGAAAAACTTCTTTGGAACCAGCAACCTGGTCCCTGAGCGAATCCAAGGCCTGGGTCACTCTCCTCCAGTACCCTCTTTTAGTGACCTGGACACCCAAGTCACTCAGAGACCCTGGAGTCCTCTTAGCCCCTAACCTGAGCATGACTAGATTGTAGAAATGGCTGCAGTAGGTCACCCTGCTTTTCTGGCCACCCATGGAGTTTCTAGCCTGGCCACCATCCTCTGAGAAGGAAGGGGAAGAGAAAGGAAGGCAAAGCAGGGCCTAGACACCAGTCCTGGGGAACCGTGCTCTAATGGGGAGGTCAGGTAGAAAATGTCAAGACCCTCAAGCTAACCACCCAACAAGATCTCCCCACTAGCCCAGGCTGGGAGGGTTGTGTTAGGGCAGAAGCAGAAGCAGGGGCAAAGACCATGTGAAAGTCAGCCTGGGCTCAGACCAAAGGAATTAAGTGTCAGAAATAGAAAGAGAGGGGCCGGGGCAGGTGGGAGGAGCAGGTTCTCTCCGAGACACATCTGAGAGAAGCATCCGCTGGCCACCTTATCACCCTGGCCTCTCACTCTTCACTGCAGCTGTGGCCATGAAGGCCCCTGTGTTCTCCCACACCTGCCCTCCTCACCTCCTCCCCCACTCCTGGATTCGAAGCCTCAGGGTCAGTCTCCAGAGGGCCCAGGCCCCTCTCCCATTGGCTTGGCTCCCACCCAGCAGTCCTTCCTGAACAAAGGGATCCTCACAGATACAAACCCAGAAAGCAACACTCCATAAACCTGTGTCCAGCACCTATTCTATCTTGGGCTTCTAAAACTCTCCAGACAAAGGCTTTGCCTTCCAGGAACAGGGCAAAAACATTCCAGAGAAGACAACTGTCAGTAAAATGCAGTAACTGCATAGTTGCCCAATGCTCAGAGCAGAATGGGAGCACAAGGAATGGGAGGTGACAATGACAGCGTGGTGGAGGAAGTGGTGTTTTGATTGTAAGAAAGAACAATTTAGACCAATGGGGAAGGAAGAAGGGGATGAAAAGGACAGCATTGTCCTACATATTGAAAAAAGGGCAAAATTAGGAAAGGTGTGTGAGTGGCAGAAGAGCGAGCGCTCTTGGCCAAGTATTACTCTTTTTTTTTTTTTTTTTTTTTTTGACTCTTTATTTTGAATTTAAAGTAACCCCACTTTTCATCCCGAGGAGACCTAGGGGATGAGAAGCTGGATTGGGAAGAAGGCTTCTAATGTCAGGTCATTTTTTTAGATCTCTCCACACAGTCGTCCCGGCAAGCCTGGCAGATAGGGAGATTGCTTTTTAAAAACTGAGAGTTTGTAGGGCAAGGTGGGAAAATGATTCACCCAAGACCACAGATTTAAAGCTGGGATTAGATTTCTCTGTCAAAACTGCTAAGTGCTGCGCTGCGACTAAACCAAGAACTAAAGGCGCGTGGTTCCTACCCCGAGCCTACGTCTTGTATTAGCCCTCTCACTGACACCCACGAGGATGTCTTTCCCGCGTCGCGGGAGGATAGCGGCCAGCAGCTTCCTGTGTGGGCATACTACTCAATCTCTGTTGAAGAGAGGGATGGGCCTGCCCCACCCCTGAGTCCAAAACCGCGAAGGCGGGTAAGAGGGCTGAGACGGTAGGAATCCAGCCAATGACGGGGCGATATGCAAATGTGAACGTCCTTGCTTTCTTAGGATTGGCTAATCTATCAGCACTCTTGCCCAAACCCCTCCTCCACTCTGAACACTGAACTATTCCGGGCGGGTGTTTTTGTGGCTCTAAAAACTAAGAGGAAAAAGTCTTGAGGATTTGGATCTCAGTTGTCCCGGCGTCCCCTCACCCCACCGTTCCCCTCCCCTGTGTTACCCCTCAAGGCTCAAAGCTTTGGAGACCCTCGAAGTCTAGCTCTGGCTGAATCCAATCCCAGAGTTCGGATCTGAGAATTTACCCCATCCCTCGGCTGGCCAGGCTCCTACTGGCTTCACCGGGTCGCTCTCAATTCCTACACCTCCTCCACTACATATTTTTTTAAAAAATCCTTACTTCCCACTTCTGGAAGGGAGGGCCTCCGGGATCTCTTCCCTGTCTTTCTTACTCGCTAGGGGGGGAAAGCAGTGAAGAAGTCAGAGTCCTGACTCAGTTTCCCCATTTACATCCCCTTTCCTGTACTACTGCCCATGCTGAAGGAGCCAGCGATGGTGAGGTGGTAGGCAATGAGGGGAGGGCAGGAGGCAGCTGTTTGACTCTCCGTCTTACAGCTTTTCACCTTGTTCCTGTCTCTTCCCCAAATCTAGCTTCAGGGCCCTTCTCGCTCTTTCTCCCGTCCTCACCCAATCTCTCACTGTGGATCTCATGGTGTCCAACAGCTCTTCCCTGCCTATCTGCCAATTCCTTGGTGATGCGAATTGGACACCTTTCTTTGGGGGGAAGGAAGACTACACGGGAAGAAAACACAATAGAGTACCTAGGGGTACAGAATGTCAGAGAGGCACTTCGGAAGTGCTCGAGCAGAGACCCGAAAGAAACTGTCTGCGAGGGTCCCGGTGCAACCGCCCGGTGGCTGGGATCCTGGAGCGGGTAGAGCCTGAAGGCATCGGGATCACCGTGCCGTGTCCTAAGACTGGCTCTGGGTCCCCACCCTCTGGTGTTTGGAGCTGCGCGGGAGACAGTCCCACTCAGCACTCACCACCACAGTCCACCGACGTGCGCGGGGCACAAGAGCAGCAGCAGCAGCAGTCCGAGGCGGGAGGGCACCGGCGGCAGCATCCTGAGAGCTCTACCGCAGTCTGTCGCGGGCCGGGGTGGGGTGGGGAGTGAAGCTGCGGGGTGAGCCGGGGCGCGCGGGCACCGGGCTTCAGGGCAAACGCGGCGACCGAGGCGGCGGCCGGGAGACTAGGGCTCCGGCGGCGGTGGCGGCGGGGGGGCCCATCCCGGGCGAGGAGGGCGCGGCGGAGGCGGGGAGCGGACCCAGCAGCCAGCGCCTGTGTCTCCTGCGGAGCTCGCTGGAGAGAAGAAATCAGAGCCGGGGGCGGGGGTGGGAGGGGAGCGGGGCCGGAGCGTGGGCGGGGGAGGGGGACAGGGGGGCCACGGGGGTGGCAGTTGCGACAGTCAGGCGGCGGGACTCTTGGGAAGGAGCCGTGCGCCCCGGGGCGGCGGGCGCAGAGCGCAGCGGAGGGCGGGAGCCGGGTGCTGGGGCGGGGCCCGCGCGCTCTCCTGGGTGCGGGTCCCGCCCGCCTGCCCCTCTCCTAGCCTCTGCGGGGTTGTCCCTTGCCATCCCGGGACCTGGGGCATGGAGAGGAGGGATGACTAGAAGAGAAGGGTAAGCGGGGGGGGGGGGGGGGGGGGGGGGGGAGGAAAAGGAACTGGGGAAGGGGGACTACTAGCTGGGAGACGTTTGACAGGTTTGTTGACTGTAAAGAGAGAAAACTTCCCAGGAATGAGGGAGTTTGGGGGGAGGGAACAGTACGCAGGGATATACAGATGGGGGCCAGGGAGGAAGTCGGTCGGGGGCGCTGGATGCTCGGCAGAAGGCTGTCCCACTCGACCGCCGGCCCAACGAACTTTGGAGGCGTTACTTTCTTGCGGATAGCCAACTCCCGCGTCTTTTGCCCCTTCTTCAGCCTCTGTCCCAGCAAGGGAGTGAGCACGAGGCCTGGGTTCTCGCTCCCTAGTCTTGCGGCCTCGGCCAGCCGGTGTTGGGGGCGGACAGTGTGGGGGAGATAAGACAGCAAGTGGAACCTCTCCAGGACCTGCGCTCCATCATTCGCTACTCATAAACGTGGCGGAGGGCCGAGGTTGCTGATTTCCAAGAGAAGAGGGGTCAGCGCTGGCTGTGGCCAGGTCTCACTTGTCCGCGGGTCCCTGGAGCCTCAAGTTCCTCCCCCAACTTGGCCAGGGCAGAAAGGGTGGGAGAGCCAGCTGCAGGTGAGATGGCGTTTATCTGATTCTCTAATGCCACAAAAATGTCTTTGATGCCCCTGACCCCCTCCCCACGGGGGGGAGATCAAAGGCCTCGTGGGGAGGAGGGACAGCTCCATTCATCAAGCCAAGCGGCTGGCAGCGGGCGGCAGCCTCTGCTGCTCTGGCCTGGGGCAGAGGCCCCCCGACGTGCCCCAGGAGTGCAGAGGGACAGGTGGTGCGGACATTCCGAAGCAGGAGCCAATTTCCCCGCCACCGCTTTCTAAAGGGCCCATCAACCTTAAACAGGGACCTTAAGCCCACGTGGCAGAAATTTCACACCAGAGGGGAAAGTTCCTTGTCGTTTGGGGTGGGGAGGAATTTAGAAGTGGAAACGGAGAACATTGCCAAGATAGACAAACACCGCTGGTGAGCAAAGAGGAGGAGCAGTCCTGAGTTGTCCAGAGAGTGGGGCAAATGGGTAAAGATGAGACTGGGGACCAGAAAGAAAGCATGAGAAGACCACAGATGCCTACATCAGGAAGGGGAGCAGGTCTAGGGAAAGAAGATGAATGGCTGAGAGGAGAGATGGAGACACCGTAGCCTAGACACAAAAAGTAAGGCCTTGGATTTTCTAGGAGTCCTAACGTGGGTTCTGGGTGTCAAAGGTGTACCAGTGTAGTCCTTGTCCTGGATAAGGAGATTTGCAGCGTGTGAGGCACTCTGGGGAGGGAAAGGAGCAGAGAGAGGAGACAACGTTCAGCCAGATGCTGGACCAACCTAGTTCTCCCATTCGAGTGCACTGTGCTGCTCCAGCACATAGCAAGTTTGTACACAGCCGTTTGTATTAGTGCCAAGCACCGTGGACACCACCACACCCGTGGACATAGCTCATTCAAAGATATACCAGGCCGAGTGAATACTGAGGCTAGGGTTGGTGCCAACCTGGCAGCGACAAGGTTTTCGGCATCCTCGCATCCCCGGAGGCTGCAGGTGGGCTGATGACCAGCTCCCTGGGATCCAGTGCCCCGTTCCAAGCCCCTTACCCAGCCTGCTACTGTTATTGCAGATTATGAAATGTTCTTCTGTCCTGCATTCTTCTCTGAGGCAAGAATTTTAATGTATTTGTCTTTGTCATCAGGGGACCTGAGCTCTAGGATAGCCCTGAGAAGGGAGCGCCCCAAACATCTACTCTTTGCTCATTCCAGACCCCAGGCTTTCTTGGTTCTCCCGCCTTCCCCTTGCGCACAACCCCCCCCCCCCGTGTCCTATCCCTGCCCCTCGCTCTCCCCCCAAACACTGTCTCTCTGTGGGGTGGATAAAAATGATGTTATTGAAACAACAGAATTGGGAGCAGTGGCAGGGAGCAGGGATCAGCTCAGGAAACTGGGGCGTTTGCCAAGAAGCCTGCTCCCCCGCAGGCAGCCTTTCTGCCCCCACCCCCCACCTTTCCTCTAAACACACACACACACACACACACACACACACACACACACACACACACACACACAGAGTTGATCCCACCCCTCCTGCAATGTGCTCCAGCCAGATCTTGCAGAATCTTTAGCCATCCCTGGACTCTCCCAACCTTCATCCATCCTTCTGCCAAGGAGTCCCACTCCAGAATCACTTGACAAACACCGCTTGCAGAAGCATCAGAGCAGAGAAGGCCAGGGCAGCACTTCTGGAGCCCCTAAGCAAGAACCTTTGGTTCCAAGGTTTTTGCCTTTGTCATGGGGGGGTGGGGGGTGGATGGGACCAGGGCTCTGGGATTACCCTGCCTTGTCTCTGCCTATAGATGCTCCCCATAGGTGCTCCCTGAAGACATTTCCCATTGTCGTTGCCCATTGGCTGTTATCTGAACAGAGACAGATTGAAGACTTTTGTCTTTTTGCCCCCTCAACCCTTCAGAGACCCAAGTTTGGAGGTTTTGGAAGTTTCAAGTCACTACTGTTACCTTAGTAGATTTTTCCCCCCAGAGAGCAGAGCTGAAGGACTGAGCCACACAAACAGCTACAGATACGTATGCACACATGCACACTCAGACATACCATCAGACGGACAGATGGACAACCCCACAGAAATCACACCCTTGCCTCCTCCCCACCTCCCACAATGCTAGTTAATTTTCATGAGCAGGTACAGATAGGGAGAGATGGTGGCCTTGCTGGAAATTCTTGCCAACCACCATGATGACCACACCCATGTACACACACACACACACACACACACGGCCTCTGCATATATGTCCATATAGAGAAACAGAAATGGTAGTGCTGTAGAGATGAGCAGTGTGAGCTGAGACAGCAATGGGCACTGGAAGCCTCCAGCCCTTCCTCCATCACCCCACCCCTGTGAACCTGTAAATTCCACTGCTAGGTTCTGGTACAAAGACCCTGCAGGGGAGACTTGGGTGTCTGGCTATGGGGTTGAAGAGGAAGGAGGGGCAGAGGTGGGGACTGTGGAGGGTGGGGGGAAGAGGCAGCTGGAGACAGATAACATCAGAACCGCTGCAGGCAAAAACAGAGTGCTCTGTCTCCACTGGTCTCTCTCTCTCTCTCTCTCTCTCTCTCTCTCTCTCTCTCTCTCTCTCTCTGCCTTCTTGTGTCTTCATGTCTCCCCCACTCCCCCATGTACAGAGCTTGGTCTCTAAATCATTCTGTTGTGTGTGTGTGTCCCCCCCCCCCCCACTTCTTTCCTCAGGATGACTGAAGCTGCAGGAGCCCAGGAATTCAGGCCGGTGAACCTTCCCCTCCCAATAACCTCCGTCCTCTCCTCTTCCCCTCCCTCCTTCTCTGCATCTCTAGCAATGGGAGGTAACTCTCCTTTTCAGGAAGATGATAGACCTTGAAAATTCCTACAAGCCTTGGGTCTCCGGGACCTAGGAGAACAGAGGGAGGAAAGCCCATCCCTCCAGAGAGATGGAGGGAAGGAAAAAAGAAAGAAAAGGGAAACACTCATTTCCTTTCCCTCTAGGTGTCCCAGACAGCTTTATTCAGCTTCCACAGCCTGCCTAATATCCCAAGAGTGTACCCACCTGTCATCTTGTCACGCCTGCCTCATAGTCCCAGCTCCATGGAGATTCCCTCTGAGCCACCTCACCTCAGAGCTCACCGGCCTCATCTCTGCTCATCTCTGTCCTCTCAAGCCTCCAAGGAGAGAATGGCACCAAGGAGAGAAATAACCTGCCTGGAAGAATTTTGAAATAAGGAGCTGAGGCTGACGACTGACCCAGGGGCTGCTTCCCACCAAGGCTGAACTGGGAGGATGCCAGGGAACATAGGCTTCCTCTTAGTTCAACTTCAATGGACCAACAGGGAGGGCTAGCCCCATGAACCTCTGCAGTTATCTTGATCCAGGCTGTCTCCTGCATGGTTTTGTCCTTTTGTTTTATTTTGTTTTGTTTCTTGTTGTTTTGTCCTTGTTTTTATGATAGTAGATTTGATGCTTGAACTGAGGGCCTCAACTGTTCCAGGAAAGAACACTATCTCTGAGCATCTTCCCACAGTCCAACTCCTGGGTTTTTGACTTGGGCGTGGGTGGGTGGGAGGCAGCCTAGTCAGAGCTCCAGCGTCCAGAATCTGTCAGCCTCTGTCCTGGCTGTATCACTGGGACTGGGCTGTGCTGGCTCTCTCACCCTGGCAGCAGGCAGCACCTGCTATGTGCTGGGCATCCAACACATAGATAATGGGGAGAAAAAGGTGTCACCTGTTCTCTTGGATCTGGCTAATTACAACGTCTTTTAAAAGGAATTACAGCCTTGACAGCACCTGGGGACCTAGGAAGGTTCTAGAGGTAAGTGACTCAGAGAATGGGGAAGTCTCTCTAAAGAGGAATGCTCCAACTGACATCTAAGAGGGTAACCAGGAGGCACAAGGCAGGAAGGGCATTTTAAGCAGAGAGCAGCCATTGTAAAAAGACTGTTAGAAGCATGGAATGGGGAGGGGAAGGGGGAGGGGGAGGGGGAGGGATGGGCGGAAGGAGTCACTGAACATGTGGCAAAGCAAAGTTGGGAGGCAGTTAGGCTCAGGGATTGGGTGATCAGATCAAGAAAAGCTTTCTAGTTATGGAAGTGATTTTTTTTTTTTTAAATTATTGTTTTAAAAGTAGTGAAGGGCTTGGGGCATGGTGGTGCATGGCTTTAATCCCAGCACTCAGGAGGCTGAGGCAGGCAGATCTCTGAGTTTGAGGCCAGCCTGGTCTAAAAATCGAGTTCCAGCACAGCCAGGGCGGTGGTTATAAAGAGAAACATTGTCTTGAAAAACCCAAAGCCAACCAACCAAACAAAGTAGAAGCTGGAGAGGTAACTCGGAGGTTAAGAGCACTTACTGCTCTTCCAGAGGACATGGATTCAATCTCCAGCACTCGCATGGCAGCTCGCAACTGTCTGTAACTCCAAGATCTGACACGTTTACACAAACACATGCAGGCAAAACACCAATGCACATGAAATAAAAATAATTAAAAAAAAAAAAAAAGTACCGAAGTGCTACAGGTCACATCTATTGCCAAAGGAAAAAAAAAGGAGATGGAGGAGGATCCATGGTACAAGGGACCTAACACCAAAAAACACAAGATGCAAAGTTGTGCTACAGTGTTTAGGAGTGTGTTTAGATGACAGGCAAATTACAAATAAGCTACAGATAAACTCTCCATCAACATATACATATACATATATATATTATTGAATATATTCTGCTTGGAAAATGTATTCAATATATCTAACCCACTGGGAACAGTAGCTTTACCTGCCCTCTCCCCATGAATATGCTCACAACCCTTATATTATCCACATTTTTGTAATAAATCACTGACTATTTGACATTATATATACTGTACTGAAATGAAGAGTGGGCACAGCACACACAGGTGGGTATTTTATAGACATGAAGAGTTAAACAAACACCTGCAAAACACAACATGCAAAACATACAGGCATCACAGTGCGCAGGAGGGATCATCTCATGTCACCCCCTGGTGGGGCTGTCCAGGAGCTCAAGAGAGCATCCTATCCTACTGCATAGGACTAGCCCACGATATGAGATCCAAAGGGTAGAGTTTAGTGCATGCAGAGAACTTTCATGCTTTCATGAAGACAAATGTTGTAAGCTGGGAGAGCCAAGAGCAGTTCGTAAGTAACTACTCGCCACCATAAAAGTATGGGGTGGTTGCTCTGGGGTTGGGAGAAGGAGGCAGTTGGGTCTCTAGGAGCCTGTGGCTAGCAAAAGACTGTCTTTTCATGGAAGTTCATTTCATTGGTGTGCAAGTAATGGTACATTTATTTCATCCTCTTCTCTGTATTCATCATTTTCACTGGGAAAAAAGGTGTGTATGCGCACGCACATGCGCGTGAGTGAGCACATGGCTACACTTGAGTGTGTGTTAACAGACACACAGTCAGATTTGTTTCTATAAGATAGGAAAGCCACAAAGGTAGAAATGCATTCTCTTACTTTGCTTGCAGTGCTGAGGTTTGAACTCAGGGCCTTGGGCTACACCACATCCCTGGCTTAGAAATATCTCTCGGTCCTCAGTATGTCCAGTCTTTTAAGTTCTATAAGGTCCTTGGACCAAGTACATAAACGCCTCATGGGACTGGCTCAGCAGGAAACAGAACTTTCCTTTAAGGAGATCTGTCTATATCCTGTAGAGCTGTGGTTCTCAACTTCCCTAATGCTGTGACCCTTTAATACAGTCCAGTTCTTCATGTTATGGTGACCCCCAACCACAAAATTATTTCTTTGTTGCTGCTTCAGAGCTAACTTTGCTGCTGTCATGAATTAGAACCTAAATATCTGAATTTTCTGGTGGTCTTAGGTAATCCCTGTGAAAGGGCCATTCGACTCCCCAAAGGGTCTCAACCCACAGGCAGAGGTTGCTATGGAGAAGCAGCTAATAAAGTTAAGGTTAAGGGTCATATGTGCCTTCTCATTTTCCCAGAAGCCCAGAGGTGACCTCCCTCTCTTCCAACATCTATTCTGCACTGGTTGGTCACACAAAACAATGTTCCCAGCGGTGGGGTGACAAGATGTGACAGTAGTAAAACAAGGGGACCAACATAGGAAACCACCATGGAGATTTCACTCCGGCAAGAGGGCACGGTCAGCCCCAGGCTTTGAAAAGATGTGTTATGACACTTGCTGTGGAGACAGAATAAGAGAAGAGCCCAAGCGGGGATCAAGAAGGTGGGTTACAAGGCTCTGTAGCTGGCTGACCGAAGAATGTGGCTTTTACCTAGGTGTGGGGTAGAGGGGAAAGGAGAAAAGGACCAGTGACCAGTGTCAAGGACCTAGAGTGACTAGGAGTGACAGGACACCCAGTGAGAGAGCAGGAGGGGGCCTCAAGGATGCCTCGGGGTTTTAATGACTAACAGAATGGCATGGCATTGGTGTCATTCATCCTGAAAGGAACACTCAAGGGTGCTCAACGATGGGCAAGGTTGTTTGGGGGAGTTTGGGCTGTGTATTCAAGACGCTTCAGAAAAACGTTCATGAGAATTTGTCAGGCAAGCAGTTAGAGATGCAGGCCTGGAGCACAGGTGTGTAGGGTACAATTAGTTAGATATATGGGCTGAGTCATCCCGGTGTAGGGTACAATTACCCTGGATTTCTCAGAGGACAGTACAGAGCTGAGAGTAGCCTTGAGGAAGGACGATCCAGTAACGGCTGAATGAGGAACCAGGATGCAGAGGAGACAGAGGAGGAGCTGCAGACAGGAGACAAAGAGATGACAGTTTCACAGAAGCCAAGATAAGGTTCTGCCTCAGGAGGTAGAAAACAGACAGACAGACCTCGAGGGGTCAGTAAGAGGAGGGGTCAGTAAGAGGAATGTGTTACATTAGAAAGCAGGAAGGAAAACACCGAGTGAGCTAAACCCCAGGCCATCTGTGCTGATGCCCAAACACCATCCTACAATTTTCTTGCCATGAAACATTCGTTGGCACTGGTTGGCTTGCCATCTAACTTGGCACCCCTCACCCCATTCCAGTTTGCTCTGGCTTGTCTTCCAGAGTTCTCTTGCATTTTGTGTCCTTGGCCTGCAGTAGCTCTTGGTCAGATCTTAAGCCGTGGCCTACCCACTCCCCTTTTATATTCTGTACCTCACTTTTCAGTCAGCCCTGTTGAACCCCAACTTCCATCAAGATCTTAGATGCTTGTAACAACTCCTTCAGTCCCCAGGAACTCACAGGACTTTAGTTCTGCTTTGTAGAAAATACAGTATTCAGACTGGGTTCTTTCTATATGTTTCTCCCTCACTCCTGAATGTGTTAAAAGATATGAGCTGAGTCTCTAGCCTGAGGATGACACTTTATAACTTGACTGATGTTGAATTGCCAGAGAGGGGACACTACTCTTCAGGGAAAGGTAACCCAAGGCAATTAGGTAGAGAGTGGTATATCCTCACCCAACCAGGTCTTCTGAGCTTAGATAAGAAACTGGAGAGCCCAACAGATTTCTAAGCAGGACCCTTTCTGGGCACATAGACACCTCGGTTAATGTCAAAAGTCTGCTCACAAAGTCCTAGAACAGCGCCACAGCGCCATCTCCTGGCAAGTGGCACACTGTTCCTTAAAGACTGAAAGCTTGTCTACAGGACCGAAAAAATGTGAACCTAGAATGAACTCCAATTTGTAAGAGTAGCAATACGGCTTAGGGACTGCAAAACAAAGCCTGGAAAAGATGTGAGAAAGGGCTGGAGCTTCACCCCTTGTGTATTGGGGGTGAAGCTGTAAATCTGTGATTTCTGGAAATTGAGCCACTGACAGGAACCAGACACCTCATAGGACTTCCAAAGGACTTTCAAAGGACTAGAAAGAAGTCATTCAAAGGGGGAAAACTGTATATAGGTGAAACTGTAACTATGAGTACATTTTGGCTGTCTGAAGAGCTGGAAGTAGCCATGTTTATACACAATCATGGCTTGATCACCTGGTAGAATATTACACGGGCATCAGTAAGGTCTGTAGAGCAAGTTCCAGGGGGCTTTGCAGAAAAATTCTGTATCAGAAAATCAGTATGTGTTTGTATGTGTGTGTGTATGTCTCTCTCTCTCTCTCTCTCTCTCTCTCTCTCTCTCTGTGTGTGTGTGTGTGTGTGTGTGTGTGTGTAGGGAGGGAGGGAGAATATTACACAGGTGTTAATGTGGAGTACACTTGTTGTATCAGAACCAGGAATATTCACTATAAAATGTCAAGTGATAAAATGATCTCCAAATGTAATTTTTTCAACGTCTCATGAATCTCAACCTGAGTAAGTATCCAAGGATGGTCTTGAGCCTTCTAGTCACCCGGCCTTTACCCCACCCCCACCCCCCCACCCCCAGTGCTGGGATTATAGCTGTGCATCACACTATGGGCTTAAGCAATGCTGGGATTGAACTGAGGGTCTTCTACATGCTAGGCAAGGACTCTACCAACCGAGCCATATCCCCAACCTTGATCATTTTTGTTATCAAGACATCAGCTACTTAATGAAAAAAAAATAAGCGGGGAGTTGATTAGGAACATATTGCAAGCTCAGAAGGCTAAGCTTCCTTCAGGTACAGTTATGGTCAGAGACTTGCAGAGTTTCTCCAAGTGTCTCTCTCCCTTAGCACAGGCCTGGCCTAGAGCCTCAAGGTGAACGTGACATAGGGCCTGACATACCTGCCACCTTCCTCCGTGCCATGCTACCCTGCCCTTCAGCCTGAGGCCTCCAGTTATTCATTCTGACTGTACAAGGCCTAGCCCTGTGGGAAGGTTGTCACTGACCCCCCTGGACCAAACTTCTGCTTCCCTCTCTCAGTGCCTCCATTTCAAATGAACCTCAAATGGCCAGAGGGAGGTTGCCACTGAGCTAGGTAAGGCTCACCTTTCGGATGTGTATCAGAATCACTGAGTGGACAGAAAATGATCCCATGGCTCTTGCGTCTTAGGCAGTAACAGGATGGGTTCTCTAGATATAAATGCTGAGGTAACTTTGTGGTATGAGAGGTTTGCTTAAAGCAACATCTGTTAAATAGGGTTTGGGCACACAAAGCTTCAGCCAGTCCCCAACCCAGGAGCCCTGAGGGAGCTTGTACTGAAGGTGACCCTTGCCAAGTTGAAATGGTCATGTCATGCCTTTGCTGTCTTTGTCATTGGCTATATGAATGGCCCCAGCCAGAGATGTTTTCTGCCACTGAGGTGTTGCCTGCAGGAGAGCTGATGACTGGAGACCTGTATCTGCTGACTGCAGTCCTGGTAGCCAGTCCTTGAAGAAGAGGCTGGTTTTACTTGGCTTTGTGTTTACATGGATCATGTGTTTGGCAGAAGAGGAAATTAGAGCCACAGTCATCATCAGGAGTGAGATGTCCCATGGAGACATTATTACCCATGACCAAAGTAAACCTACAAGATACTCAGCAGGCTACAGGATGCAGAATGTTCTTCCTCTTGATTGGTTTTTTTTTTTTTTTTTAAGATTTTATTTATTTTATGTATCTGAGTACACTGTAGCTGTCTTCAGACACACCAGAAGAGGGCATCGGATCCCATTACAGATGGTTGTGAGCCACCATGTGGTTGCTGGGAATTGAACTCAGGACCTCAGGAGGACGAGTCAATGTTCTTAACCTCTGAGCCATTTCTCCAGCCCCCTCTTGATTGTTTATCTCTAGGATTTCTGGTTCTCCCTCCCAGAGCTCCCTATATGCCACATCCCACATTCAACCCTGTTTTTGTCACAAGGCTTAGTTGCTACACTCACATGGCCACTGCCTGCTTCCCTGGCACATCAGATATCTCTATCGCTCAGACCCTGCCCCCACAATTACAGCTCACCTACCTCTTTAGGTCATTTTACTTGAAATTTCAGAAGGCAAGCAAAACCCTATTAGTTGAATTTTCAGATAGCCAGGGTATGATCAAATTCAGAAAAATGGTTTATCAGCTATGAAAATTTAGGCAGAGAGCTAGCTAGTCTGTGCCTTCTGTAAGGATTTTAATGTTCAGGGCCAACTCTCCAGAGCTATGTAAGGGTTCGATAGCATCCTGGATACACAGAAGAAAACCAGTATCAAACGATACCAGGGCCACTTATGGTGACGCATGCCTTTAATCCCAGCATTTGGGAGCCAGACACAGATCGTCTTTGTGTGTTTGAGGCCAACCTGGTCTACATAGTGAGTTCCAGGACAGCTAGAGCTATCTAGAGAAACCCTGTCTCAACAACAACAACAACAACAACAACAAAATTCTAGGTATCTTCCCCAAAATCATTTGTATTTTATTTTTTCAAACATGGTCTCATATAACCCAGGCTGGCCTCAAAGTTGCCATGTAGCTGAGGCTAGCCTTAAACTTTCGACCCTTCTTCTTCTGTCTCCCAAGTGCCAGAATTACAGTTTGCTAGGAACCAAACCTGGGTCCCCTGGAAGAGTAGCAAGCACTCCTAACTGCTGAGACATCTCTCTAGACCCATTTTTTTTAAGTGAAGAATTTAGGATGAGAATCAAATATTTCTGCACTAGATGAGGATAATTCCTAAAGAACCAAAGGTGTCTATTACCTTAGAACTTTAAGTTAAAATGAGACAATTTAAGGAATAAATGCTAAGTCATAGTAGTTTACATAGAACACAGATAAAGCAAAATATAGGACGAGTCAAGCGTGTTTGGCATCTGGGGGAGCATGACCTATGCCCAGATGTTAAGCTCATGCATGAAAAAGGAAGACACTGAGGGAGATCAACTGGCTCTAGTGTTCTTGAGCTCAAAGGACGTCTGGGCTCTCACTGTATGACAAGTCTCCTGTGTGACTGGCGCTCCTGAGAGGCTGGAGGACCCATTTGGCAACTTGTGGGTCTTTGTCATTTTTTCCAACAATGGAGTGCTCCAGGAAGGCCGATTGCTATTTTTATCTGACCCTTTCCACATACGACAATGAATGTGTCTGAGCCCTAACTCGGTCTAGATCCCACAATCCTTGTGTGGTGAATCCTAGAAGCCAGCAGAGGGCATCATATCCCAAAGAACAGATTGCACCCGCCGGAGATCCCTTCAGAGCCACAGAGTCGGGAAAGCTGCTTGGGTTCAGTGAGATCTCAGAGGGGCTAGACCACAGCTGCTCTGGTCAAAGTCCTGAGAAGGGACAGCGTCAACCAGTGCGGTCCGGGGCTATTCCGGGAAAAGCTGTTTTTCTCTCTCTAGATTAATAATTGAAGTCTATCCTCAGCCGTGAAGAGTAGCATTCCGTTCTAGTGCCACCTTTCCGTGGGGACGCCACACTGGAGATAAGACTGCGCTTCTTTTTCTCTTACATAGCATTTTTCAAAATGTTCTTTAGGAAAAAGACACAGAGCATCATTAGAACCTGCTGAGTTCCACTGAAGACTCAACGGCATCGCCTTTGCCTCCAAGTATGAAGTGAGTTTGTGATTTCAAGATGTTCTAACAAAATTAGTTAATGGTTATTTTTTTAAAGAAAAAATGCAAAGTGCTTATAAGTAGGAAGATTATTGCTCCTGTTGCAGCATTAGTTATGAAACGTGGGCACTACATGAACGAACAAAGCCGAAACAGTCTGTGTGAGATAAACAGGAGCGCATCCACAATCAGCCCTCAAAATTGATGCATTTCTGAAAGCAATGCCTTGAGAACAAGAAAATCCTCCCCCTCCTCTTTCTCCTCCCTCCTCTTCTTCCCCCTCCTCCCCTCCTCCTCCTCCTCTTCCTCCCCTTCCTCCTCCCCTTCTCTTCCTCCTCCCCTCCTCTTCCTCCCACTTTCCTCCCCCTCCTCTTCCTCCCAGTTTCCTCCCCCTCCTCTTCCTCCCTTCTTCTTCTTCCTCCTCCTCCTCTTCTTCTTTTCTTTTCTTTTTTCCCCTTCAGACCAGACTGGCCTCAAACTCAGAGATCCACCTATGCCTCCCAAGTGTTGAGATTAAAGGTGTGTGCCACCATGCCCAGATTGAATTCTCTTTTGAAAAGCATTTGTTTGCTTGATTGATTGAAGAAAGGCCACCCCCTACTCATTACATAGCTAAGGATGACTTTGAACTTCTGATCCTCCTGCCTCCATCTTCCAAGGGCTGACATAACAGGCCTTTGCCACCATGCATGGTTTAATGCAGTGCTGAACATCAAATCCAGGCCTTTCTGCATGTTAGGTAAACATTGTACGTTCACAGATGCTTTTCCATTTTATGCCTGTCTACACTCTTTGTAATTTTCTAGTGATATACATGTGTTACTTTTGAAACATCAACTCTGCAAGAGAGATATTACTAATTCCCATTTTAGGAATGTGAGGATCAAGGCTCAGTTAATGTCTGCTGTGATCTATTGAGCGTCACATGGCTAGTGTAGGCATGTTTGAGGCCAGGCTGAGCACGGACTCTGTTGAGACCCTAAAACAATGAGGCTGGGCTCTAACCAAAGTTGCTGTCCTTTGTTTTTGGTACCTAGAGCCTGGTACACAATAGACAAACCACCGGGCTCTAACTCCAACCTTACCTTAGAGCTGGCTATTGGTTCTAGGTGAACTAGAACCGCTTAGGACAGCCGAGCAGCAGCTCTGTGAGTGGGAACCTGCACCTGACGTAGAGGCGATATTTTTATAGCTTTATTTTATTTCTCTTTTGTAGAACCTAGGGTTGAGCTTCAGGCCTCACATGTTAGGTAAGCATTGTCCCCCTAAGTTTCCATCCTGAGCCTAAGGTTGACACCTAACACTGTGTAGCTAGTAGGGGATTCCTAAAGAAGGTCGGAGAGAGAAAGAAGAGAAAGGCAGAGAACAAATGATAGCCAGAATGATAAGCCCTTAGGCAAAGCCCCTGCACATAAACGCAACATGGTAGGCAGGGGAGAGGCTGTTCTGAATGGTGGAGCTGAGCTGCGATATTGGAGGATGCTGTGAATCCACGTTAGACAGTGAGACTAAACTTGACATATATATATATATATATATATATATATATATATATATGTGTGTGTGTGTGTGTGTGTGTGTGTGTGTGTGTGTGTGTGTGTGTGTTGGGAGCTGACTCGTAACAAAAAGCGGCTATCCTCTTTATAGCCATCTCGAGCCATATACCCTGACAAGAGACTTGTTTTTCAACAGCCTACAACAGCTGAGCACACTCTGATAAATATCTTGTTTATCCCATATATCTTGTTTTGCTGTTTAGTGCTCACAGCTGCAAGGCGCACATGATATCCATGCCTACAAGACACACAGTACCTGTGCTATCTACGCTATACATGCCTGTAAGGCACACACGGTATCCACGCCTACAAGGCACGTGACAAAACATATAAGTACCCCAGACTTCCCTTCAATAAAGGAGACTTGAGACTTGATCAGAACCTCTGTTTTATCTTCATTCTTCGAGTCTCTTCTCCTTCATCCCCACTCTCTCTCTTTCTAGAACCTGGCCCGAGGACCGGAGCAGCAGCAGTGGGACACAGTGACCCCAAGCTGGGCAGTGTGGAGATATATTAGCTTTCTTCAGATTCACCCAAAGAAGGCATCAGATCCCATTACAGATGGTTGTGAGCCACCCTGTGGTTGCTGGGAACTAAACTCAGGACCTCTGGAAGAGCAGTCAGTGCTCTTAACTGCTGAGCCATCTCTCCAGCCTGAACTTGATCATTATTGTAACTAGGTACTCCCTGGGCCCACGACACACACCCTGAGACTTTGGACTGTGGTAGAAAGATATTTCTAGGTACCAGCAGCTAGGCTGTGGGATGTTTCCTTGGGGGATAAAGAACAGGCAGAGATGCTCTCTTCCTCTCTGGAGGACATGGACCCCAGAACTGATATTGCCACCTCCGTATTTGAGAAAACGAGGGTTAAGATCAAAGGAAAACATACCAGAGTTCCCAGTTTAAATCAAATATAAGCCTTCCTTCCTCCCAGTGCCCCGGGCAGCCAATCAATTTTCAAATCAGTTAAAACAAGTGAAATGAAGTTATCCATGGCATGTGACTGAAAAGATTCTAATGCAACCTGTCTTCTGAGAATTAAGTCAGGGTCACCTCGTCTTCACTGAGACTGTGTCTAAGTCCTCAAGTACTGACATAAGGCTGAGATCTGAGATAAAGATGGGTGTTTGGTCCTCAGTCATCATCTGAGTGTGCCAGCATCTACAGCTGCATGATTGCCCATAGGTCCTCAGTTAGTAAGCTACATGAGGTCATGTATTTCTGTGTCTAAGGATTGATGCTCATTTCTGTCAGCCCTTTTCTCTCTCCACATCTGCCCACCTCCTAAGCACAGTAGACATTCATGTTGCCTCTTTGCTATACTAAATCACAAGAAATTTGGGGAGATTTTCAAAGATGTGGTGTCTTTTCTGCACTGCAGTTGGCTGGTACTGGATTCATTGTGCTGTTTCTCTAGCATGTTGAGCCTGGGGCATTCTGGGTAGCTCCTGAAGATCTATGTCCCCAGATCATCATGTAGCCCCTTCTATTCAGTTACTTCGTGGAAATGAGGCACAGACCACCTCTTGCTCTCAAATCCCACAAAGAGCATTGGAGAGCTCTCCTTTCAGGGACTCCTTCTTTGTCCGAGTCTCTCTCTCTCTCTCTCTCTCTCTCTCTCTCTCTCTCTCTCTCTTTCTCTCTCTCTCTCTGTGTGTGTGTGTGTGTGTGTGTGTGTGTGTGTGTGTGTACACATGTGCATGTGGAGGCCAGAGAACAACCTTGGATGTTGTATCTCAAGACTCATCCATCTTGATTTTTGAGGCAGGGTCTCTCATTGACTGGAGGCTCACTGACTCAGCTAGCCTGGCTGACCAGCTAGCCAGAGGATCCTCCTGCCTCTGAGAGGCCAAGACTTTTAAGTTCAGTCTCCATTTTAGAGAACTTTACCTAAGTTTGAATTCAGGTAAACTATCAGTCTGGCACCTAGTATTAATTTCCAAGTTACTCCCCAACAAAACCCAAGACTAGCTCCAGTCTCTAGGTTAATCCCTAAACAATACCAGCATCTCCAGGTTGTTCCTCCAACAAACCTGCACCCCCAGGTTACAAGCCCACCCCCGCCTAAAAACCTCGATGCAGAGGGGAACAGAAATTAAGTTTTTGGTATGACTCCCAGCACCAGCCAATTATGTTAAAAGGCCATAGTAACGTTCCAATTAGATGCTTGCACACATACTTACTTGCTGCTTACTGTAAAGCCTTGCCCCAATAGATACTAGGGGCCCCACCACCACCAAAACCATCCTGTATGACGGTGGTGTGTTGGGGGAGGGGACCCGAGTTAGCTTGAATAAAATAAAAACCCTGCTGTGAGTTGCATCAGACTGACTCCTGTCTGTTTTTTGGGGAATCACTAACACTTCCCTGGCACTACTCGAGAGCACTAACCACATCCGGGTCCTCATGCTTGGTGGAAAACACTTTAACAACTGGTCCAGCCCGGAGCACTCTTGCCTTCTTTAACTTGTTAACTCAATTTCTATTCTTTTGATGATTTTCCTGGTATTACAGCAGTATGGCTGTGTGTCAAAATGCAGTTAATCTAAACTCTTTGTTTTCCCAGATAACATTAAGATTTTTAAAGTAACTTTAACTCCATTGCCCCTGCTCCTAAGTCGTGTGTTGGTTGCTACTGGAAATACTTAAATCTTTAACCTCAGCACATTATCATTTTATGATTTATGTCTAGCTATTTAATATCATTATTATTTATAGTGATTGAACCCAGGGCCTTGTTGATAAACACACTACTAATGACACGAATCCTTAGCCATTTATTATTTATTTATTCATCCGTGGTACTAGGGATTGAAGTTATGTCTTCATATATGCTAGGAAACTGCTCTACCCTTGAGCTATGTCTGCAGACTACTTTTTACTTCCTATTCTGAAACAGCATCTCACTAGTCGCCCAAATTTATCTTGAACTTATGATCCTCCTGCTTCAGCCTCCCAAGGATTACAGGTCTGTGTCACTGGGCCTAGGTCCTCTATTTGTAAACATTTTAATCTACTCGTTTTGATTATCCTCGGTTTTACAATTTGTAGGGTTATGATCTACTATGTAAGATACTGCTTCCTGGGGCATATACTCCAGAGTTTCCTGGACTAGAGTGATGAACTGCCTGCTCTTACCCCTAGTAAGAAGTATTATGGTAGTTGCTCTTGAGGAGCTATAACCAGAGTACCTGAAGGGACAACTTAGTAAAGATGTATCTTGGCTCGTGGCCTCAGTGGGATCTGTCCATGGCTGTGTGGCTTCATATGCTTGCTAGGAAGAGCAGCAGCAAGAGGGTGAAGGAGGCTGTTCACTTCATGACAGACAGGAAGCAGAGAGTGAAGAAAAGACTAGAGACCATGTACACCCTTTCAAAGCCACACTCTTAAGGGTTCTGTTTGTTCCATCTAGGCCTCTTCTCTTAAAGTTGCTAGAACTTTCCAAAATCTACTCACCAGCAAGAAACCAAGCATTCCACACAAGAGCCTGTGGGAGAACGCAGTATTAAGATACATCCTTCTTTTGAAAAAATAATTTGTTTACTTTTATTTTGTGTGCATTGATGTTTTGCCTGCGTGTCAGTCTGTGCTGTTTGTGAGGGTGTTAGATTCCCCGGAACTGGAGTTACAGGCAGTTGTGAGATGCCATGTGGGTGTTGGGAATTGGTCCCAGGTTCCTTGGAAGAGCAATCAGTGCTCTGAACTGCTGAGCCATCTCCCCAGCCCTCCTTCTATCTGTTTCATGAATTTTCTTTTTGTCTAAAATTACAAGTTGGCAGCAGGGTGTGGTGGCACACACCTTTAATTCCAGTCCTTGGGAGGCAGAGGCAGAGGCAGGCAGATCTGTAAGTTTGAGGCCAGCCTGGTCTACAGAGTGAATTCCAGGACAACCAGGGATACACAGAGAAACCCTGTCTTGAACCACCCTCCCCCACAAAAAAAATTTACAAGTTGGCACTTTAAATATTGAAGATATTCTTCTGCTTTCTGTTTTTTAAATTATTTTTTACATTATTTAAGAAACACACACACACACAGAGAGAGAGAGAGAGAGAGAGAGAGAGAGAGAGAGAGAGAGAGAGAGAGAGGCAGAAGAAAGAGAGGCTGACATTAGAGAACAATTTAAGAGCAGCTGTTCTCTTCTTCTGTGTGATGCTGCAAACCAAACGCAGGTCTTCATTGAGAGCAGCAAGCTCAGGTGGTTTGGTCTGGGTGTAATGACTGACAGAAGGGCTCTTTGATGCTGATTTGGCTTAGTTCTACAGGGCAACCTCCTAGATCCCCAGACACGGAAGTTCCCAAAGAGATGCAGAGATTCTGGATACCAACAGCACCTACCCAGCACCATTCCCAGTATCCCTCCAGAAAATGGTTCAGATGGTGACTGTGAGGCCACCTGGATTGTATCAGCATGGTCGGTGCTGGTTCTGTCCAGGACCTTGGGACTCTAACACTCAGATGTTGTCCAGCCATAGACAGAGTAGACAGAGCTTTCAAACTCTGTGTCTGATGAAACAACAGAGGCAACTTCTTCAGTGTCTGATCCACTCGGACCTAGGGTGCCCCATGTGCAACTTATCAGAGGTAGGTTTCAACCAGGTCACTCCCCTCAACCTCTTCCATGTGTTTATATCCTTTTGATTTTAAAAATATAACACTTAAACAGGATCTCCAGCTTCATAACCAGACAAATCTGCTCTGCAGGGATGGCGGCCAAATCCACCCTAGGGTCAAAGTTCACAGCCCTTATTATAAATCTAGTGTGCAAGAGAGCCAAGAAGTAGGGTTACAAGAAACATAACTCCATGACCAGAGATGAAAACAAGCACCAAAGAGGTTTACGTTACCCAGATGAGGCCAGTGCCTTCTGCTGATTCGCTTTGCCCAGGGGGATGGGTGGGGGTGCGGCTGGCAGCAAGAGTGGGCAGGTGTGGGAACAGTGGTCCAGAAGCAGGTGCAGGGACGGGGCCAGGGCTAACACAGGACAGAGCAGGGTGGAGACAGGGCCAGGATAGGGCAGGCCAGGCCAGGGCAGGGCAGGGCAGGGCAGGGTAGAGTAGCACACTCTTTTGAACGGAAAGCCACAATGGTTTGTGTGTTGCTTAGCTCTGCCCCTGCTGGAGCCATTTTGATGTCTGTGTGAGGTGAGAATCAGGGCTATCCGACAAGGTCGGCTTTCAGAGTCTTGGAACTGGACGTCTGAGGACATGGGGCGCAGGTGGGGTGGCGAATGACAATAGGAAGGATTTACTGAGCCTCCAGTACCTGCCAGACCTGAGCTTCTCACAAGTCGTCTCACGTATCAGTTGTGGCTGACGGAATCCAGAAACGGCAAATGTTAGTCTTGTCTCCATCACTTGATATTCTTATCAAGTTACTTAATCTATTTTTGCCTCTGTTTCCTCCTCCTCTGCAAAACAGAAGTAATAAAAATCTTCATCTCACGGGGCTGAGAGGGGCCATGTGCTCCGTTGCCTGTGGTGCACTCTGCAGTGTCTGGGAGACACCGAACACTGTGGAAGCATTACATCAGCACATGGCACCCGCTAAGCCCAGCCCACCCCCAGTGTTCCCCAAAGTTCATATGTTGGAAAGTTCTCCCCTATATAACAATGCCAAGATAGGGAATTTTGGAGGTGATGGGGTCAGAGTCTTCCCTTGGGAATGGCAGGAGGCTCCTTATCTCGAGAGTGGCTGTTCTATTTGAGTGATTTGAGTCCTCCTGCACTCAAGCATGCCTTCTGCTTTCTGCATTCTGCCATGAAGTCCCTGGTGGCTGAAGGCTCTGTATCTTGGATTTCTTCAGTCTTTAGACCCATGAGAAAGAAATTTCACTGTAAATTACCCAGTCTGGGATATCCTGTTAGGGCAACACAAATAGATAAAGACAGGTAGGTCTAGATGAGGGTGGGGGAGGTTCTTCCATTTCATCCTACGTCTTCCACCATGGTGACCTGATGGTTGCTCCAGTGCTATCATACCATAATCTCCATTAAGAGCCTAGGGGATGTTTCCCCCATTCAAGGGCACCCTCATGATGTTGCTGCTGAAATCTCATTGGCCAGATTTAGTCACATGATCACACTATCTGCAAAGGAAGCTGGGAAATATAACTGTTGAGTTTTACTGATAGAAGAAGAAAGAGAGAACAGAATCATGGGTCTACCTACCCCCAAGAGGAAGAAAACATTCATATCTTCTGAAGATCACCAAGCCAGTTCTAGCTGGGCACTAGCTCTCTGAAGCATGGACATCCTATTACCAGGTGGTCTGTTCTGATGCCCTAACAAGCAGAGAATCTCTCCTTCATACTAACCATTAATGATAGTGGGACAGAAGCAGGATAAATGCAATGAAAACATCCCAAGGGGGCTAAAGAGATGGCTCATCGGTTAAGATCACTGGCTGCTCTTCCAGAGGTCCTGAGTTCAATTCCCAGCAACCACATGGTGGCTCACAACCATCTGTAATGGGATCCAATGCCTTCTTTGGGTGAGTCTGAAGACAGCTACAGTGTACTCATATAAATAAAATAAAATAAATCTTTTTTTTAAATCCTGAAATAGGTAACAATGACCAACACGCAGAAGCCGCTGGGTGTTAACAATCCCTAAGTGCAGGCAGCACAGCTGACTAGTGCTGGGTCTGTTCTCTGGGACTTGAGCTGTGTGGGAGTGGTACACCTTTCTCACAGACATTCCAGGGTTCCCAGATGGCTTTCCCAGCTGCTGGAGACATGCAGGGTGGATGAAATACAGAGAGGAGGGTGGAGTGAGGCCTTCCTGGTCAGGCTTATGTATTCTTTGTTAATCTAGTACCCTCAAAACTTAGAAGGCTGATGGGCTCCAAATCTGAGCCACCACAGCCAGCGGTACTGCGTAAGCATCACTCACATGTCCAAAGTTCTCTACACTTGGAGTCCTTGCCTGTTCTCTCTCAAACCAATGTGAAACCGTGCTTGGCTCTAAAGCAGTTGTTCTCAACCTGTGGGTCCCGACCCCAGGGGTTTCCAACAACCTTTTCACAGGGGTCATCTAAAACCATCAGAAAACACATATTTACATTACAACTTATGACAGTAGCAAAATTACAGTTATGAAGTATCAATGAAAATAATTTTGCAGCGAATGAGCGGTGGCGCACGGCTTTGGCGCCGGCCTCCAGAGGGCGACCCGTGCCCTTGCTCTCCCGGTTTGAATCCCGTGTCCCCCGTGTGACTCTGGCCCACACCTTTAATCCCAGTACTTGGGAGGCAGAGGCAGCTGCATTTCTGAGTTTGAGGCCAGCCTGGTCTACAGAGTGAGTTCCAGGACAGCCAGGGCTACAAATAAATAAATAAATAGAAAATAATTTTGTGACTGGGGTCACCACAGCGTGAGGAATTGTATTAAAGGGTCACAGCATTAGGAGAGTTGAGAACCACTCTCTTTTCCTTTGCACATTTGTTTGTGGTTTGGGGCTTGTTTGTCGTGTGTGTGTGTGTGTGTGTGTGTGTGTGTGTGTGTGTGTGTGTGTGTGACAGGGTTTTATGTATTCCAGACTCTCTTGAACTCCCTGAGTAGCTGAGGATGACCTTGAACTTATGATCTGCCTGCCTCCACTCCTGAGTGCTGAGATTACTATATACACCATGCTGATTGTATGAGGGGCTGGGGATGAAGCCATGGCTTCACGCAAGCTGGGCAGGCACTCTTCCAATGAGGTACATCCTCAGCCCAGTCATCTTTTCATTCCCATATCCTTTCCCTTCCCTTTCTTTTCCTGCTGTGAGATGTGGAATTCAGGGTCCCATACATTTAAGGTAAATGCCATCACTGATCTCCATTGCCAGCCCAGAAGACCCTTATCTCATGTCTGCCGTCTGAACAGCCCCACTGTTTTTGGAAACATTTGGACAAAGACTAAAGTCCAGGCACCGCCCTTGCCACTTCTAGCCTCCTCCCACTGCTAGCCGAGTGCATCTCTCTTGTAGGACTTTGATAATAACAGCAACAGCTTGAATGTTTACCCTGGTTGAAATGAGTTACCAGCTCTGTGGCCCACTCCCAAAGGCACATAACACAGTAGACCTGGAAAAGCCACACAGCCCAGTATGCCTCTGGTCCCCTGCACAGATTCAGCGCAGGCTGGAATCTCACACCTCTGCCTTCCCTTCAATGCTCCATTCTCCATGTTCCACCTCCTCTGGAAAGTCCTCCCTGACTGCATCAAACACACAGAACTGGAGCACCGTGCACTGTAGTGTGTGACCTTTGTACTCACCTCAGTACAGAGCTACCCTTCCCTGTGCACGCATCTTTCAGCTCATTTGATTGCTGGCCCCTGGGTGGCCAAACTATGTTGGCTGGATGTGACGAAAAGTTTCTTTGGGGACCAGCCAGATCCAATTAAAGTCTATGCTGGTTGTTTGCTTGCCAAATGACCTTGGAAAGCATTGCCCGTTTTCTCTGAGTTTGTTTCCATGCCTGCGTGATGGAATGAAAACATTATGTAATAGAGACTGCCAAATGGGACCACTGTCTAGTTTTCTTTTCTTTTAGTGGTAGAATTAAGTGACTTTTAACTCGAATCACACCTCTGACTTCTCTTCAATGCTCCGTCCTCCATGTTCCTCCATGTTAACGACTGAGATCCCCAACTCCCTGCCCCTTGAAGCCTCCTAGCTAAAGTTGACCAATTCAACATGAGTGGAAGTGAGGCAGCAGCTTCCACTTCAGGTCTTAGGAGATGCATGAATTCTTTCCTTTTTCCCTTTCCTTTCTTCTGGCTAGAATGCAAGGGTAGAGGCTAGAATGGCCACCTGATATTCAAGAAGAAAGATGATTTGAATGGTTTCACAACTACCTTACCGGCTCTAGACTGCCTATAGACTATTGTTTGAAGTATTCTCTCTCCTCCCCCTCTTTCTCGTGTGTGTGTGTGTGTGTGTGTGTGTGTGTGTGATATGTGGTGTGCACATGTATTCCCAGAAGCCAGAGGAAGTTGTTTTATCAGGCTCCATCTTAATCTTTCTTGAGACAGAGCCACTCACTAAACCTGAAACTAGGCTGGAGACCAGCAAGTCTCAGTGATCCTCCTACTTCCACACCTCCACAGAAAGTGATCACATCCAGCTTTATATGTGGGCCCTGGGGACTTGAACTCAGGTCCTCATGCTTGCCCAGCCAATGCTCTCACCCACTGAGCCACCTCACAAGCTCCTGAGGCATTCTTAAATTGGGTCTTTGTTATGACAACCAAATGTCTATCTTAGCTGATTTTTGTTTGTAAGTGATGCTACTTAAAACCTAAAACAAATACTGGTTTAGAGACTGACTGGTCGCTAGCAAGGAAAATATCGCACAGTGACAAGCTGTGGACCACTGTCACAAGTTCAGCAAAATATAGGCTCTGACTGTCAGCCTAGGCAATAGAGCTCAGGCTGATGGATGGTGAGGTAGGCATTTTCTGTGCCTCAGAAGTTCCACTGTCTGGCAACAGATCCAGGTCCCAGGGACACTCATGAAAAGCAAAAGCATCCCTCCTACACAGTTCTCCGCCATTCTTGGAGGCTGTTGCAGGTGCTTTGAAGGAGAAAAGAAAGTATGTCCAATAAATCCAGCAGGAAATCCAATAGACCATTCCTGAGTGTACACTCAGTGGGTCCCGATAGAAGAGCCTGGAATGACAAGAGAAAGGGAGAGACAGGGAGAGGCAAGCCAGAGCAGCTGGGTCAGTGTTCCCCATTTGGACTCTGACTCAGGCCCTAGGAATGCCAAGGAAGGGGGTGAGCCACACAGGAGCCAGGCTGGGTTCCCCTCTGGCACAGAGAGATGCAGAGTCAGTACTCATGGTGGGTTATTGGCTGGACTCCTGCACACCCATTCATCTCGCAAGCACAGGCCGACTCAGGTATTACTCCCTCTGCACACAGGTACGAGCCCACGCTCTCAGCCCCATCTCTTGCCTTTGTGATGACCAGCAACATGCCCACCGGTCTGATTCTCCTTTTCTATTGTTCATCTTTCACCTAAGAAGGGAATAGGTTGGTGGGACTCAAAATGGGATGTCTTGACATACCCTGGCTCCTCTCTTAGGACCACACACAACCCCCTCATCCTCCTCCATCCTCGAGTGCATCCTTCCTAACTCATCCCACCCAGGCTAGGGAAGTTTTCATGGGGAAGAAAGTGGAGGCAGCCAACTTTCCTCCTTAGAACTCTCAGTTCGAAGATGAGAGTTCCGCCTCCGCAGCGCCCCCAAGCTGCAGCGCCCGAACAGCTGCGGGTTGAGCGCTCCCTCCCAAGACCTGACAATCAGAGAGAACCCGATCCCTCGAGGGCACGCCGCCAGGGACCGGCCCAGAATAGTGCCATCCCGTCGCCGCCTGTCGCGCACTTGCTAGCGGACTAGAGCTGGCCGCATGGAGCCTGAGCTGGAGCACACACTGCCTGGGGTACCGGGGTCCCAGGGGGCCGGCTCTGGGACGGAGAAGGACAGCAAGCGCGTGGCCGTGTGTGCGCTCGTGTGTGGCCCACGTGCTTGCTGTGCACTGTACTCTGTGTGTGAACTGTTTGGTGCTGTGTATGTATGTATTTTGCGTGTACGTGACTGTGTGAGGTTCCAGGTGTGCCAGGGGTGTGCAAGTTGTGCATATCTGTATTCGTGTGGTGTTTGGGTGGGTGTATTTTTTAAAGGGGACAACCCAGGGACTTTAGAATAGAAAGCATTTTCACTTCAGACATTCTCTCCCAAAGACCCTGACCTGGAGCCACAGTGGGGGTCCAGAGAGTCAAGGTGGGTGGAGTGTTGCTCCCTGTGGGTCTAGCCTTTTCTCTTTAGCTCCCTTGTCCCCGCCTTTTTAAATCCCAGTCTTTAACCCTAGCTTGGCTTTTGTCAGAAGAAATTCTTTCCCCTCTCAGCTTTCTCTCTCTTCTTTTCTCTAGTGTGTGTCTCCCACCTCTCCTTTCCTCTTTGCTGAAGACCTGAACCCCACTGCAAACTTTACTTAACCACTTTCCAGCTGTGTGATTTGTGACAAATTGCTTAACCGCTCAGAGTTTCTGGTCCCTTGATGCTGAATAGTTATGCTATTCCTATTTACAATATGTGCCTTGGGAGGTTCCTATGAACAGAAAATGAAAAATATTTCTTTGGGGGGAGGGGCTTAGAACGCTTCCAATAGCCTCACTAATGGCATCGGGCTTGGTTTTGTTGAATCATTTCTCTACTAATCAAAGAGGTTCTTTTTCTCCTTCCAGAGATGGACTTCTTAGAACAAGGAGAAAACTCATGGTCATCCCCAGCTGTGGACACCAGCTCAGAAAGAACCTGTGCCGTTCGAGGAGTCAAGGCTGCCAGATGGACAAGACAGGAGGCTGTGGAGGAGGCAGAGCCACCGGGCTTGGGAGAAGGTGAGGCTAAGGTTGGTTATGGTGCCATGGTCAGCAGGAATTCCAGATCGAAGCTTGACTTCAGACCTCTCCATCACATGAACTTAAGCCCAGCCTCATCTTGTGGCCTCTGTCTCCCTAAACAAGAGGCAATCACTCTGCTGATGACCCAGGGCCCCAGTGCAGTCACCTTGGAAAGATGGAACAGAGTTGCTGTCAGCTAGGACTCTGAGACCCTACAATAACCCCAATGCCCAAATGCTGCCAAACACTGAAGGCACAGAGAGCATGCTTTGGAAGATGAAGTTACTGTCCTCCCTGCCTTCTTCCCCCAACAGGTGCCCAGTCCAGACCAGCTGCTGAGTCCACCAGGCAGGAGGTCACATTCCCAAAGGCCACACCCTTGGCTCAAGCTGTTCCCTTGGCTGAAGCGGAGACCTCCCCCACAGGGTGGGACCTGCTCTTGCCCGACTGTGCAGCCTCAGGAGTGGGCTCCAGCACAGGTGACCTGGAGCTGACCATAGAGTTCCCAGCCCCAGAGGCCTGGGACTGTGAGCTCGAAGGCCTGGGGGAGGACAGGCCTCGGCCTTGCCCATCTCCACAAGCCCCACTTCTCAGCCTGAGTTGGGATGATGAGCTTCAGAAGCCTGGAGCCCAGGTCTATATGCACTTCATGCAGGAACACACCTGTTATGATGCCATGGCCACCAGCTCCAAACTGGTCATCTTTGACACCACGCTGGAGGTAAGATTCTGGCTTGACCCTACTTGACATGGCTCAGCCTCCTGCCTCTGTAATACCACTCCTGAATTTATTAAGGTGTAGTGTCTGAAAGTCCCTTTCTAGGGCTCTCTCTTAGCATCATAGGAGGGAGAGAGCATGCTCTGTGGGGATCTCCTAATTGCTATCACAGCTCTGTCACCTTGAACCTGCTAAACCTGGGGTTGGCCATTTTACCTCCCTTTCATCTCTAAAATGAGGATCAGAAGCCTGCTCCTCTTGATTCAGAGGAGTCTTGGGACAACCCAGGACAAAGGAAGAATACTCTGTTATCCTCGTAAGACAGAGTTTCAGAGTTGCTCAGGACCAAGAGAAGGGTACTAGTTATGGTAAATGCTTTTCCGCTAGGCTGAACTGATTCCGTCCTCAGCACTGTTACTGCAGAGCAGACAATGTTCAAGGCATGATGCATACATGCTCAAGCCTGGTACATGTGTCATCCACAGAACTATCTGGCTCTGCTGTTTTACAAAGAAATATATTATTGTAAGAGCTTTGCTTAAATCTTGGTGTGTGTCAAAGAGTTGGATACAGTGGTACACATCTGTAATGCCAGCACCGCACCGAGGGGGCAGAGGCAAGAGGGTCTCGAGTTGCAGGCCAGCCTCTAAACCAAACAACAACAACAACAACACACACACAACACCACCAGAAACAGAAAGTAAGGGCAGGGAAGAAGAGATGGGAAGGAAGGGAAGAAAAGATGAAAACAAAGTACAGGCAGCACATATGGGTAGTGTTGCCTAGGATATAGATCACAGTAAGTCAGTCTCAAATTTAGTGAAGAGACTGATGCAGCTATGCAAACATTGTCTGAATAAGTATTACCTCTAGTAGTTAGATAAGCAAACTTACACCATGTCTGCATGTTCATGACCTCCTCGTGGAAACACTGCTGTGTCTAATAACGGGCCCTCAGTCCCTCTGGGCACAAGCAGTCATATTTGCATGGCAAGTGTGGTCTTGTCATTGGAAAGAGGCAGACTCATAGGGAGAAAAGCTGGAGAAGATCCCATGGGAGGAACCTGGTGGGGACAGCAAGAGGGGAGGGTGGACTGCTGTCAGTCTGCATCCCTCCCTTTTGTTCTTTCCTGTCCCTCAGATAAAGAAGGCTTTCTTTGCCATGGTGGCCAATGGTGTGAGGGCAGCTCCTCTGTGGGACAGCAAGAAGCAGAGCTTTGTAGGTGAGGAGAGGTGGTTGGACCTCATCTGGTGGAAGGCTGCTGGCAGGCTGGGATCCTCAGTGAGCCTTGCACTTAAGCCTAACGTCCTCCACATTTGTCACCTGTCAACCCTGCAGGCATGCTCACCATCACAGACTTCATCCTGGTACTGCACCGTTACTACAGATCCCCCCTGGTGAGTTCTGGGTCGACTGGTGGGCTGGGATAGGGGATCTTCAGGAGGCCTGATGTTCCAGGGCTCAAGTCTGACCCCAAACTCCCACCAATGCCTTTAGGTCCAGATCTACGAGATTGAAGAACATAAGATTGAGACCTGGAGGGGTAAGTTGGAGAAGACTGCAGGGGTTCAAGTTGGGTCCCAAGGCCTGAGACCAAAGGTGGGATTTCCTGGAGGGCACAAGGCAATGGGGAAGCCTCAAGTAGGAAAGGAAGTAGTCAGGAGACAGCATGAGGCCACTGGGAACTTCTGTGGACTGACTCGGGTTTTTCTACAGAGATCTACCTACAAGGCTGCTTCAAACCTCTAGTCTCCATTTCTCCCAATGACAGGTAAACATGCTCTCTGTTCACTTGAGCCTGTCCCCACCAAAGATTTTTGTTGTATTTGTTGCTTGGGGGTGTGTGTCTGTTTGTCTGTCTGTCTGTCTGTCTGTCTGTGTGCATCATGGTCCATATGCAGAGAACAGAGCATGTCTTGCAGAAGTTGGTTCTTTTCTTCCACTGACAGGGTTGCTGGGACTGAGCCCAGGCCAACAGGCTTGGCAACAAGGACTTTCATGTGCTAAGCCATTGCTCTCTGAGACTCTTGAAACATGCCCTTGTGCTATCTTTCTCAGTCCTGCATTCATTCACTTCTTCCCAGAAGCAGAGGGATGAGGGAACCTTGTTATGGGCCTCAGATGAAGGGTCCTTACTATGCTGCTTCTAGTCTCACTGCTTCTATTCCCTAAAGTCTGTTTGAAGCTGTCTATGCCCTCATCAAGAACCGGATCCACCGCCTGCCGGTCCTGGACCCTGTCTCCGGCACTGTGCTCTACATTCTCACGCACAAGCGGCTACTCAAGTTCCTGCATATATTTGTGAGCCTGGGCTGGTGGGAGCAAAGGGAGAGCCGCGGGAGATGCTCCGCATCAAGCGTCTTGATCTTGATCACTATTGTGTCCCATCCCAACAGGGTGCCCTGCTGCCCAGGCCCTCCTTCCTCTGCCGCACTATCCAAGACTTGGGCATCGGCACATTCCGAGATTTAGCTGTAGTTCTGGAATCGGCCCCTATTCTGACTGCGCTAGACATCTTTGTGGACCGCCGTGTGTCTGCGCTGCCTGTGGTCAATGAATCTGGTAGTACCCTCAGGACAAAAGGCTCTAGCTAGGGTGGGCAAGGGAGGGTCTGACTGGGAGTATGTGGGCGGAGCGCTGAACCATTAGAATCATTAGATAATCAGCTGTAGGGCCCAAGATAGAGTTTGATTAGAAGTCTTTGCACACTTTGAACTTTGATCTAATTATTTAACCTTAAGCCCAGTTTGCCCAATTGTGAAAGGGGATTTTTTTTTTTCCGTGCCAGGGGTGTTGTTTTGAGACACAGTCTCATCCTGTTGCACAGAAGATTACTATGTAGCCCGCACTGGCGTCAAATTCATAGCAGTCCTGCCTCTGCCTACTAATGCTGAACTGTGGGGATGCACTACCCAGAATGCCCCATGGGTGGAGGGAACTCGTCCTTCTGCCTTTGAGGGAGGATTGGTAACATTATTTGCAATAAGATGATGGTCAAAGGAAACAGCAGATCCTTTGTGCTCACCTAAGAATGGAGCATGGGATCCTGCACACCCAGCCTGACCCCATTGTCCTGTTTTAGAAAGGGTCAGACAGCAAGAACATTTCTTTAGTTAGACTTTGGCTACAAGGTGTCTCAAAGTTGGGGCTTGGGAAATGGTTCTGCTGGTAAAATTGTTTACTCTAAGCGTAAAGACCACAGATTGGATTCCTCAGCACTCAATTAAGTGGGGGTGGTATGTAGTCCCAGGGTTCAGGAAGTGACAGCAGAGGATCCCTGGGGACAATAAGCTGGCTAGCTAGACTAGCTGAATCTTGGAATACCAGGTTCAGTGGAAGATTACCAGGTTCAGGGAGAGATCTTGCCTGAATAAACAAAATGGGAAGCAACAGAGAAAGACATCAACCCCCAGCCTCAGCACATGCAGGAGCACATGCACATGTGACAGCACACACACATACGCACTCACACACACATACACACATGCAGGAGCACACGCACATGTGACAGCACATACACACTCTCACACACATACACACTCTCACACACACACGCACTCACACACACATACACACATGCAGGAGCACATACACATGTGACAGCACATACACATACACACATGCAGGAGCACATACACATGTGACAGCACATACACATACACACATGCAGGAGCACACATACATGTGACAGCACACACACATACACACATGCAGGAACACACACACAAACCCACACATGTGACAATACAAACATACACACACGCACACACACAAAACACATACAGACACTACACACCACATTAAAAAGAGGTATGTAGCCCACACATAACTCTTTAATTATATTCAACAGAATGAAGCTGGATATTATGAAGAATTTTTTAAGATTTATTTGTTTAATATATATATATATATATATATATATATATATATATATATATATATTGTTGCTGTCTTCAGACACACCAGAAGAGGGCATCAGATCCCATCACAGATGGTTGTGAGCCACCATGTAGTTGCTGGGAATTGAACTCAGGACCTCTGGAAGAGCAGTCAGTGCTCTTAACCACTGACCCATCTCTCAAGCCCCAAGGACTTTTAACTTATACTTAAATATGAAACATTTCAAAGGAAATACAATGCTAGAGAACAACATATTGCCATGATCAGCTCATCAGAAGTAACTAAGTAACTTACAGACACTGGATCGTATCACCCCTAGATACTTCAGTTCATACCCCTTACAGTGAGCACATTTTATACTCCCCAACACTGCTCAGCCAGTAACGGCATTTATCAGTCAAGCCTAGTGACCTGAATTCCAGCCCAGAGGAGACACTCAGGTGGAAGGAGCGAAGCAGCTCCTGAGGCTTGTCCTCCTCTGGCCTCCACACACATGCTGTGTGCACACACAATAGTAATAAATAGAGTGTAAAGGTTTTTTTTTATTACGTCTATCTGTCTGTCTATCTATCTATCTATCTATCTATCTGGGTGCCTACGTGCCACTATGCATACAAGGAGCTCAGAGGACAGCGTTTAAGAGTCTCTCCTTCCACTGTGTGAGTTCCAGGGATCAAATTCAGGCTGTCAGGATTGGCAACAAGTGCCTTTACCAACCGAGCCGGCTCACTGTCCCCTAAAGTAATTTTTAAAAGAGAGACGTTATTTTTAAAACTATGAATAATTTACTGTGACCTAATTTCCAGTTCTTAATTCTCATTTCCCATGTCTCACTCATCCCTGAAGTCTATTTAAATCGAAGACTGTTCTCTTTCCACTCATTTTCATAGCACACATCAGTTGAAAAGTCTGAATCAATTTCCCTCCTATATTCCACCTGTAAGGATAGAGAGACGGCTCAGCCGGTAAAGACACTCACAGTCAAGCCTGGAGACTTGCATTCGATTCCTGGGATCCACATAGTGCAAGGAGAGAACTGACCTGAAGATTGTCTGACTTCCACACACCACACATGTGTGTCATGGCACTTAAACACACACACACACATGCACACGCACACACACATACACGCATGTGCACTAACTAAATGTAATTTAAAATGTCTTTTTTTTTTTTTTTTTTTTTTTTTTTAATTCTAGGGTGGCAAGATAACTCAGTGGTTAATAAGAGCACTGGTGTTCTTTCAGAGGACCCAAGTTCAGTTCTCAGCAACTACATGGCAACTCTGTAACTCCAGTTCCAGGGGATCTAACACCCTCTGCTCACACAGACATACATGCAGGCAAAACACCAATGTACACAAAATATAATAAGCTTTTAAAAATCATATCTCCAGATTTGTCCATTTGCCAAGGCTGTGTCTTGTGCTTATGTCCCTGTTTCCTGTGAACCAGGAACTGAACCTAAAGGTCTAATGTCTGTACACTATGAGGCTGAAATATTTCACAGGCAATGCCATGTTCTCCCTGAAGCTCACAGGAGGTCTGAAAGTCAAGCATCTTAATGGTACTAAACCTATCTGATGCCCCATGACTGAAGCCAGCAGCCTGGGGGACTGTCAAGATGCTAATTTCAAAAGACTTTTTCATTTCCCCTAAAGAACACTCTGGTTCTGAGGTGTGTTCTTTCCTGCCTTTCTCCTCCATCCCCACTGCAGGTCAGGTCGTGGGCCTCTACTCCCGCTTTGATGTCATTGTAAGTGTCTGTGGGGACACCTACAGGGGGGTGCTGCAGGGAGGTTGAAGTATGAGGACCAGTGAGAAGTATCTGGGACTACTGTTTGCAAGTGTATCAGAGTGTGATCTCCAGGCTGCAGCCTGGATGATGAGGTTGATTCATGACACTTCTCCCTGCTCCAGCACCTGGCTGCCCAGCAAACCTACAACCACCTAGACATGAGTGTGGGAGAAGCTCTGAGGCAGAGGACACTGTGTCTGGAGGGAGTTCTCTCCTGCCAGCCTCACGAGAGCCTAGGTGAAGTCATTGACAGGATTGCACGGGAACAGGTACCTTCCACCCTGCTGGGCATGTCCTCAACACAGATGGCCTAATTCTTTTTTGCATAGCTCTTGCCATGCCTGTATACTGGGCACTAGGCCTACCTTCCCTTTCATGACCAACTTTTGGCATCTGCATTGGTAGGTGTCTGGTCCTGTTCGTAGGGCCCTCATGCCAAGATCCACAGCCAGCTGAGTGGTCAAAGCCATGGCCAGCTGTTCTCAGGAGATGCCCTTTTTCTCCTTGAGCTGTGTTAATCTTTCCCTGCTTCTTGGGCCCGGCCCTCTTAGCTGCTGTAGCCAAAGGCTCTGCCCTCCCTGATCCCTGTGGACCCACAGGTGCATAGGCTGGTGTTGGTGGATGAGACCCAGCATCTTCTGGGCGTGGTCTCCCTCTCTGACATACTTCAAGCGCTGGTACTCAGCCCTGCTGGCATTGATGCCCTCAGTGCCTGAGACATGAGTCCTCACACCCACGCCATCTTCTTCACCTGAAAACCAATGAAAGGATCTTGGAACTTGAAGGGGAATTGGCCTTCATCCTCTCTCACCCCCATCTGCTGGCTCCGCTCTGGTACAGGTAGGCTTCGCCAATGAGCTATAGGGCTAGTCCTTCAGTCTTCCTAAGCTCCTAGAGCTCATTATGGTACCTCAAAGATGGCAGTGGTGCCAGTCATAATTGCACAGGCCCATAGTAACTGTCAACATAAGGTTTTAAGACCACTGCTTAGTCCCATTTCCAGCTGAGGTCGTGATAGTCCTGCTGGAAGGGATGGGTGGAGGTGGGACATCCATTTGCCTCCTCTCCGTTCACTTCATTTACCTCCCACTTGCTGGGAATTTCTTGAGACTAAAGCAAGCTAATACACTTATGTTGAATGCATTTCCGTCATCATTATGAGCTAACACAGGAGGGAGTGTCCACCTACTGCTCATCTCCAAGTTTGTCAGATTGCAGACTGTCCTGGTACTGTGCTTGGTTATGCAGCCATGGCCAAAAGATGGGGTAGACAGTCTATTCAGTTGGCAGTAGATGGTGAGATTCCTTCTGGGAAGGCACCTCCTCTTCCCGGTTTGGTTACTGTTTCCTCTTTTTCTCACAGGCTCTCCAGCCTTCCCTAATTGTCCTTGTTACACCTGTACTCTTAGAAGCTTTCGAGCATGCCCGGTGCACCAGGACGATGAAAGAACCATGGAGTCAAGCCTGCAAGTCCCTGAACCAGAGACCCTGTAATCAGTCTTGGATCATCTGTGTACCTTGTCCCTGCTTACTCCTTTCTCTGATCCTGGGTCAGGGTTGAACTCAGTGAGTCTGTGAGACTGCAGCCTATGGATTTAGATGGGGGCCTGAAATGCTTGGTCTCTGGACCATGTGCACTCATGTTTCTAGCTCCTGGGAGCCCTGGCTGTTCTTCCCCTGTGGGAGCCACCATTGCATCACCACCATCCACCAGCCTACTCTCCTGGGACTTCCAAGATGCTTGAGGCCAACATTGAAAAGTCCTTGACTCTAGAGCTGTCTGCTGACACTGTTGCATGGGCGGGGGGGGCGGGGAAGGCTCCTTGGCTGTCATCAATGGGCATTGTTCTATCCCCTTGGTCTCTTCCCACCAGACAGAGGATCTTGTATTCATATCCTTAAGAATGACGAATCAAGAAAAAAAAAAAAAAAGAAAGAAAGAAAAGAAAGAAACAAAAGAGCAAGCCACAGTCTTGGATGCTACAGGCTTGCTCAACTGCTATAGTCATTGAGATGAACTTGTGCCAAACTCCTTATATCTCCAGAATTCAAACACTCAAAAGAAAATCTGCAACTGACAAAAGCTGCAAGTGGCTTCTTTTGTGCATAGAATGTTATTCTGCCAACATTTTTTTTTTAGTCTTTGATTTGTAACAAATGATAAGGAGAGTGTTTATTAATTACTCTCATAGTAGATGAAACTCAGTCCTACAAATGGGAGCCTGTGGGAAACATCATTGATGTAACACTGGATGTAACAGTGGATGTAATTTCTACTATGACCCCAGTTCACCATGTAGAAAGAAATTAATCTCAGTCAATTCTGGGTCTCTTCATCTGCCTTTACCCTCCCTGTGATGACACGGGCCCTCAGATCCAGTGGTTCAATGGAGAAAGAGCAGATTCATATTTTTACCATCTTTTTAAAAAAGATTTATTTATTTATTTCATGTATGCAGGTATATTGTTGCTGTCTTCAGACACACCAGATGGCTGCATCCGGTGCCCATTACTGATGGTTGTGAGCCACCGTGTGGTTGCTGGGAACTCAGGACCTCTGGAAGAGCAGTCAGTGCTATTGACTGCTGAGCCACCTCTCCAGCCCCCTTTACTGTCTTTTAAAAAATTCCTTTTCATTCACTTATTTTCTTGTGTGTGCTTGCAAGCATAAGTGTGCCACACTGGAGTGTGATTGTGGGGTTAGCATGTAGGTGTGAGTGTCTCACAGTGCAGATTAGTGAACACCCTCAGGTGTGGGCCCTCCCCCTCTACCTTGTTTGAGACAGGGTTTCTTTGTTGTGTTGCTGCTGGGAAGCAGCCTCTTGTGTTTCTGGGGATCGCTTGTGTGTACTGCCCATCTCCTGGGGCTGGAGTACTGGGACTCCACAGGTCATCATTCCCACCTTCTTGAGCTTTACATAAGTTCTGGAAACTTGAACTCTGGACTTCACACTTCTGTGACATGTGTTTTACAAACTCTGAGCCATGGAGCCACCTCCCAGCTTGCTTGCTTTTCTGTCTTTCTCTTCCTCTTCCTCTTCCTCCTCCCCTTCCTTCTCCTCCTTCAAAAATTACTTTTGAGAGAGCATTTCAGCCCATGTCCCTGACTGGCCTATATGTCACTACGCAGACCAAGCTGGCATCAAACTCACAGAGATCCACCTGCTTCTGTCTCCCAATTGGTGTGGGATTCAAGTCATGTGCCACCATGGCCATCTGGGTAGCTCCACTTTTATTTCTGAGGGAGGGGAATCTTCGTACTGTTGACTGTAATAGCCATGCCTTTACTACCTGAACTATAGACTGTGAACACTGACCATCAACCCCCAATCCCCAGGCACATCACCCAGACACCCCACTCTGTTGTTCCTGGCCTCAATCAACTCTCTTGCTGCAGCCTCCAGGGTACCTGGGGCTACAGGCATTCATTGTGGTGCCTAGTGCATAACTTTTACCATCCACAGCTGCAGTGGGACTGTTACAGTGCTCTTTTGGGGTGTCCATAATGGGTCTGCCATTGAGGTCTAGGGAAGTACAGGGCCCTCTCAGCCTCCAAGAAGTGGGTCCAACAGGGTCACCCATTATGATTCTAAGGTGTGAAAAGGCATTCCTCACAAAAAGAGGGTCGGATGCTGGGTGATCAAGTAGAACAACAAAGATCCCTCCCCCAAACTTGAATTTTACATTTTATTTTAAATCATACCCAAGGACTGTCATGTGATATGAGGTACTCCACTGTCTTAAGTGAGTGCTGCCCAGTAGAGACGGTGGCAGACATTTGGTGTCTATATGGGAAGAGCACAGAGTTCCCCTGTTCAATCTGGCATCTTGACATGTGACATGAGACTGGCCAAGAACTTCTGTGCCAGGGATTCTGGACAAGCCCCATGGAGGCAGGAGCCCAGCTTCGTACTACTGTCTCTGCAGAAATCGCAGGCTCACCTTCCTGCTGGGAACCAGGACGATGCGAGACACAGACTTCACTTCTCCCATCCCGGGAGCCAGGACCACTTCATACTTCTGTATCAGCTGGCAGAGAGAGAGAGAGCAGAGCCATCGGACTCGATCTCCAATTCCTGTTCCCTATGTAGGCTTCTACCCTGGACCTCCCTGCCTCTCCTCTCCCCGAGCCCTCCATTTTACCTGACCCACACAGCCCTCCATACATTCCCTGCTCACCCTCAACAGCAACAGCTGCATCTCCAGTTCCGCAATCCTGCGGCCCAGGCAGGACCGAACCCCATAGCCGAAGGGCACAGAGCCGAATGGGTGTTGGATCCCGGAATTATCAGCCTCTCTCTTCCTCAGCCATCGGCGAGGCTGGAAGCTGTCGGGCTCAGGAAAGACACTGGGATCCCGGGACACCACGTAGTGGCATAACACAAACTGTGTCTACAGAGGGAGAATGGCAGTGTGACCCTCAGCCAAGGCTGCAGGCGCTTCTGGGCACACGGGTACTCTAGCTCCACTCACATTCTTGGGGAAGAGGAAGCCATTAATTTCAGTTTCCTTTTCTGTGATGATCCGGGAGTTTGCGGGAACCACGGGGTAGAGGCTGCAGGGAAAAGAAAGTCTATGCTCTGCTTCCAGACTGGGAGAAGACAAGTCCTGCTCATCCTTGACTTTCTGGTGCTTAATCTTTCTTCTCGTAGCACACTTGTCCCTAACCTCCACCCTCGAGCAGTCCCCATTTTCCACTCCTGTCCGATTTTAACCCCCATACAGACTCTATGCATATGGGATCATATCCTACCGCAGGGTCTCCTTAATCACAGCTTTCAGCAGAGGCATACGGGCAAAGTCATTGTACTGGGGCATCGTCCCAAAGGGTACCACTCCAGTCACTTCCTTGTGCAAGGCCTCCTGGATCTCTGGGTCCTTTGAAAGGTGGTACAGCGCCCATGTCAGTGTGTTGGATGTCTAGGAAATAGAATGGGAGATGAAGATGAAGTGAGGCGGGAATTTCTTGAGAAGAGGCTGGCTATGTGGTGGGATGGTCTGTGAGTGGCTGTGGATACAACATACAAGAAAGCTGGCTTGCCACTGGGATGACAGGGTAAAGAGATGAGGGTTCCAGGGGAGCTCTGTAGTAAACATGAACCCACAGGTGGAGTAAGGGTCAATATGGAGGAAGATTGCATTTCAACCACAGAGGGGACAATAAAAAGGAGCATGTCACAGAAATGCTGGAAGCGGGTCTCCTGGGTACAGTAGGAGTTTGTGGACAAGTTTTCAATTCTCTACCTAAACAGCAGCAAGGGAATTGGAATCCTGTGGGAGGGATCTCCCACTGTCAGAGAGAGAGAAAGAGAGAGAGGGAAAGAGAGAGAGAGACAGAGAGACAAAGGGGCAGAGTTGAATAGAGCCCCAGGGGCTCAGAAGTTGATAGAACCCTCCTTAACAAAAGGGCCCTATTTGCCTCAACTGGGCAAATAATTACAGCGATACAGAAGCCAGGTCAGGATCAAGGGGTAGAGAGGAAGAGGAAGGTCTTGGGAACAGTATAGTATAAAATCAGGCAGTTCCTAGTCTCCTCATCAGCCTTTCCTTTCCTTTGTTTGTTTGTCTACATCGCAAATGCTGCTCCCCTGTCTGTCTCTTTCTGATGTACCGTGTCCACCCCAGCCAAGAGCAGCTCAGGAAAGGTGCCAACAGTCTCCTGAGGACTGAGCAATTCATTGGTCAGCAGGAAGTGCAGGTAGCCAGATACCCGGACTCCATCTGGCCCAGCCGCCTGTAGCTGGGCTTCTAGCTCCTGGATTTTTTGATCAATCAGCTTCTTCCCTGCATGGAAAACAGAGGAGAGTGTGTTTAAATCACCGAGTAGGTACTGTGAAGGAAGTCACGGGGAGAGGCCAGTTTCCTTTCCTGGCCTCAGGTTAGGACACCTCACCGAAGGAGAAAATGGTATCCCAGTTATTCAGGTATCGATTCCAAAAGGGCAGCAGAGGACGAGTCCACTTGGGAAGGAAAGTGACATAGACTGAGTTCCGGAACATGAGCCCAACAGAGCTGATGAAGGTGGCAGTGTCCTCAGGGATGGAGGGCTTCAGGCAGCCAACCCTTTTCTCAAACAGGATATAGCAGATGGCTGTGAAGTAGAGAGGCTGTCAGAGCAGGCAGAGCCAGAGAACTGAGAATCCAGGGTCCTCTTTAAGCCCCCCTCTGACTCCCACCCCCGGCTCTCCCAACAAGGCTACCTTCCAAGGCAAGGTGGTAGAGAAGATGAGACATGTCTGGCACCTGATCCCCTGATGCACTCTCTGCCCGCACCTGGTCCAGCCGGGTAATAAAGTCACTGACCACCTCGTTTAAGGCATCTGTGTAGAGTGCAGCCTCAGCAGGCTTCACCAGCCGCTGTCTCAAGACCTGACGCAGATGGTACCACTGCTGTCCTTGTCTGGGGGAACGCCAAGAATGGCAGGAGTAAGCACAGGATTAAAGTAAATGGCAATTCCCATCCACGCACAAGGTCTCTAGACAGTGGAGGGAATCTCAGACTCCTGAAATTTAGAATTAGGCAATCACCAAGTGTAATTGATGACCTAAGAATGATAAACCTGCCGAGTGTGGCTGCACACACTTGTGAATCCCAGCATTTGGAAGATGGAGGCAGGAGAATCGGGAGTTTGAGAGAACCCTTTACTACAAAGTGTTTTTGATTGCTGCCTAGACTTCGTGAGACCTTGTCTGTGGTGACAGGATTCAAAAAGGAATTAGGGCAAGTGGTTGTGATGCACGCCTTAATCCCAGCACTTAGAAGGCAGAGGCAGGCAGATCTCTGAGTTCAAGGTTAGCCTGGTCTACAGAGTGAGTTCTAGGACAGCCAGAGATACGCAGAGAAACTTTGTCTGGGGCAGGGGGATTAAAAAAGAAAAAGAAAAAAAGGAAGCAAGAATTAACCACGAGACCTCAGCACTGTGTGAATGGGTAAAGTGCCCTTCTAGAATCAGACCACCTAGAATCAAATCATGGGTCTAGCTGAGGCTGGTGGGGTATACCTGTATTCCCTATGTTGGCTGAGCCACCATAAGTTGGAGACCAACCTGGGCTATAGAAGAAGATCCTGTCTTAAAATGAAAACAAACTAACAAAAAATTACAGATTTACAGATAACTGGCCAAGTGACCCTCAAAAAGGTGACTTAACACCCACAAGCTTGTGTTCTCAAAAAAAGGTGGCTTAACACCCATGAGCTTGGTTGGGTTTTGCCTCTGTACGTGAAGAGTGATCCAAAGCCTATATAACTGGATTGTTCAGGTGTCCAGATGAGTGCTGGGCACATGGTGGTTAGTAATATGGACTGTAAGTATCTTTGAATTATGTCACTCTGGAGTCTTCTGACTGTGAAATGCTAAGGGCTGCTGCACCCAGACTTTTTATGAGAAGGTTGAAGAAAAAATAGGAACAAGTTGAGGTTCCTCTGTTGGACCAAGGGATTCCTTCTCTTCTTGGTTCAATGGGCCAAGGAGACAGGAGACTCACAATTCAGGACAATTTAGTGATAGAGACCCTGCTCCAAAACTTAAAAAAGTCAGAAGAGGGGCTGGGAATGTAGTTCAGTGTTTGAGTGGTTGAATGCCTAGCAGGTATGGGGGCCTCAGGTTTTGTCCCTACTACCACAAACCAATCTGAAAAGGCCTTGTAGTTATTTTAGTCCAAACACCCTACATTATAGATCTGATACACACAAAAAAATGAGAAAAAAAGGAAATCATTTACTTGTCAAAAATGACACAGTGTTGGTAGAAGAAGAGACAGTGGCTTATCCCTGGGTTTCACCCCACCTCAACGTTTTCTAGACAAGTAACAGGTTCAGGGAGGTCCCGCTCCACCCTGCATTTGAGTGGCTGTCTGTGCCTCCTCTCTTTCCACTGGGTCCTTTGGGCCATGCTCCCTCCCATCCCTTTAAGCCCCAGCTCACGTGGTGAAGATCCCATAGTTGAAGCCCTTGTGGTCTCGATGCTCCTTCCACTGTTCCATGTGGTCTCTTATGGGGTACTTGCCCTCCTGTCTCATCACTTGCTCCAAGAGCGGGGCACTGGCCAGATTCACATTGGTCCGAGTCCCAAAGGAGGTTGTCCACATTGGACCATACTTGATCTTGTTCAGTGCCTGTTAATCAAAGTGGAATAACTGGGATCCAATTGAGATGACATTGCTGGAAAGAAAGATGGGGTGGGAGAGGGTCTGACGGCCACCCCAGAACCAGTGGGCAGTACAAAAGGTACGTGGTGGCCAGCAGTTCTGTAGACAGAGACAGAACAAATGGCCTTACAAAGACCGAGTCTACTGAGACCAATGTTACCGTAAGGGGTGGGAGGATCTGAGGCCTGGGAAGAAATATGAATATATGGGAAACGGGTTGTAGTCTGTTGCAGATTAGATGCAGATAGTTGTTTTAAGGAATCTGAGCCCTTTAGTAAGCCTGAAGTAAGCATTTAAGTTTACTGTAGCAAAAATGTATAATGACATATTATGAAAAAGCCATAATAAAACCCATCACGCTGTATATCAACTTAGACAATAATTAAAATAAAATAAAATAAAATAAATGGGCCAGTGAGACGGTTCAATGAGTAAGGTGCTTGCCGTCAAGCCATGACTTGAATCCACATGGTAGGAGAGAACCAATTCCTGAGAATTGTCCTCTGACCTACAGACACACACACACACACACACACAAATAAATAAATAAATAAATAAATAAATAAATAAATAAATGTAGTATTTTTCTTTTTAGATAGAAAAAGGTTAAAGATAAGAAAATAAATCTACTGCATTTTGTAGCCTCATTGAGTTGCAGACAACTTGTCAGGAGCAGCCTTGCTTATACACTGAAGGCCAAAATCAGCCGTAGGCCCAAGTCAGCCATACATGCTTGCTAACACAACGTCTTGGTCTCTGTGGAAAAACACTGACCCTCGAATAGATAGCTATAGACCTTGTAGACAAGTAGCCTTAGTGGAAATTTACCAGCCTGGATAAAAACAAATAGTCATAGACCTTGTGGATAGGTAGCTGTGGTGAAAGGTGCCAGCTTAGATAAGGACAAATGAATCATAGAGTCATAGTAACCTGTCCCCTGCTTCTTCACCCAGCCAACACTCTGTTCTGGAAGACATCTGTACTCCCCCTGAGAACACCTACGCTCCTGCGTCATCTCCTCCTTTCACCTGCCTCTATGTATATATAACCCCTGTGTGAAAAACTTAAAATCGGCAGTTTGATCAGACTATAGACAAGCCGCCCGTTCTTTGCACCCCCTGTCCTCCAGTTCTCTCTTCCAGGTCTTCTGATCCCAGTTCAATGCCCTGTGGGACTGGGGCAACAAATATATAATTACCAAGAGAAAGAAAGAAAAAAATTAGGAATTCTAAGGGGGAAGGGGAGGAATTCTAAGACTTGAGACTGGAAATGCAAGGTCAAATACAAACTAGCCTGTGTTCTGTTTGTTTGTTTGTTTTTAAAAACAACAACAAAGTAATGTGTGTGTTATGAAATTCCTAAGTCTTTTCTAAGGAGCAGGGAGGGGATAGCTCAAAGGCCAGAAAGTACCTAGAAAGAGCACAGCACCCTGCTTGGACCCTGCACAGACATATCTGAGACTGGGTGTGGGGCCTGAGACAGAGTTGCTCTGTGTAATAGGGCCCTGTCTATCCCAAAACTCACTCTATAGACTAGGCTGGCTTTGAACTCACAGAGCTCTACCTCCCAAGTGCTGGGATTAAGGAATGCACCAGCCAGCACACCTGGCTGTATCTTAGACTTTCTAAGGTATTTGCTAACTGATGGTTTTAGCTAGCATCTGGTGAGAAATTAGCATTGCTAAAGGCGAGAGCATTCTGTAGTATAAAGCCTGCTTACATTGAGCATAAGACGGAAGAATGAATAAGGAAGATTCCTGATATCAGTTTTGGGCCTACTTATCTATCTGTGTGAACATGCATCTGCACACACATGGGAGCACACATACACATGAAGGAAAGAAGTGGGGAGAGAGGATAAATAAATACTCACTTTCATTGAGAAATACTAAATGGATACTTAGACACAAGAGGTTGCCCAGGGCAGAGAGGAAAGGAAGGGAATGTATTAGTAACTTTGCTGCTGCTGTGACAAAACCCAAAACTTATATAAGCAAGAGTTTATATAAGTAAGACTTCCAGAGGGACGAGTTCATCATGGCTGGGGGTGGGGGTGGGGTGGGGGTGGGGGTAGGGGTGGAGTGGGGGTGGGGCATGGTGGCAGGAGCAGGAAGCTGAGACCTCTCATCTTGCACCACAAGCTGAGGCACAGCGTGTGAACTTTGAACTGCAGCAGGGTAAGGCCTTGGGGGCTCAAAGCACACTCTCAACGACAACGTAAGGCCCCCAGCAAAGCCCTACTACCTAAAACTCCCCAACAGCACTACAAACTGGGGACCAAGTGGTGAGATGTCCAAGATTATGGGGGAACATCTCTCATTCAGATCAACACAGAGTAAGACTGTTTAACGTGTAGCATAATGTGCTTTTTAAGTTTTGAACTATGGACATGTCTAATTTTTTTTTTTTAATTCAGGAGAAAACAGGAAACAATATTTTCTGAAGTGCAAGTCACTAACCATCGCTCGGATAGTTCTAGAAGGCAGGGAAACCTGTCGAGCCCCTACATTCATGCAAGTGCTCCTAAAATTTTAAGTAAGCCCTTGTGGTATTCATTTGCCTGTGGATGAGTTTGTTTTGTTTTGTTTTTACTTTTCCTAAAGTTTCCAGTAAAGGGCTGGAGAGAGCTCAGTGGTTAAGAGCACTGGCTGCTCTTCCAGAGGTCCTGAGTTCAATTCCCAGCAACCACATGGTGGCTCACAACCATCTGTAATGGGATCCGATGCAGTCTTCTAGTGTGCGTCTGAAGAAAGCTGTAGTGTACTCATATAAATAAAAAATAATAAATCTTTAAAGTTTCCAGTAAAAAAAAAAAAAAAAAAAAGAATTAAAGGTCTTGAGATACAGCTAAGCAAGTGGGGGAGCTCTTGCCTAGCACACTTGAGACCTGTAATCCTAGCACTTGGGAAGTAGAGTCAGGAAGATTACAGTTTCAAGACCAGCCTGGGCCACATAACAAAAAGAAAGAACAAAAAATGTTCATGTTACATTTGTATTACAGTGTGAATGGTGGTGACCTTCTGCACTGGCAAATACCACTTTGTAGATAAATTTACTTCCTTCTTTATACTGTGATTTGTTTTCCAAATTTTATACCACAGTCTTGGAATCAAGGGAAAATCATTTTTAAAATACGTAGTAAGGAGGCTGAAAAGATGGCTCAGTAGTTAGAGCCATCTCCTCAGAGGACCCAGGTTTGATTCTTAGCACCTACGCGGCTGCTTACGATTGTCTGCTTTTGGGGAAGCTGACCCGATCTTCTGGCCTCCACGGGCACCAGGCACACACATGGTGCCTCACATGCATGTAGGCAAGACACTCATACATATAAAATAATGAACATCTTGAAGGAAAAAAAAAAAAAAACTAGATAAAAAGCCACTGAGCTGGGCACAAGTACCTTTCCCTGCAACCCAGAGCTTCCAAGGTTCCCTGGCTATCCGTGAAGGAGTTTCTGGAAAATTTCTCCCTTTTCCTCTTAGACTTCTCTCGGTCAGTTTACTTGGTAGCACTTAACAAGGACCTCCTTATGTAAGGACTTATTTTAGAAAGACATCGGGACACTTGCTGAGAGATGTGTGCTGCTGCCCTGTGTGCTGAACATTAGGAGGTAACCTGAGCCAGCCAGCCAGTTCCAGGGATCCGACAGGGTGTTGCCTGGGTTGCCTCAGAGCCGCTTTGCTGAGTTAACATGTCATTGAGATGGATGAGTGGGCTCGTCCTCACCTGGTGGGACTCCAAAGATGGAGGGAGCAGAATTCATCAGCGTTTACCTGTGGAGCTCCCAGCCCATCCTGAGCCCAGGCAGACACTAACAAACACGGCAGAAAAGACAAAGTCCATACCCCAGTGTGTAGACAGACAGATGAGAAGTGGGCTACATGTGCCCCCAGTTTACTTCCTCGTTATTTTGTAGATGTATTTGTGTTGTTGTTTTACTTTAAACTGTCTCCTGAGAGGTTTCATCCAGCAGCAGATGGAAACAGATGCAGAGAACCACAGCCAAACATCAGGCGGAGCTCAGGAGTCTTGTGCAAGAGTCCAGGATGGGATCGAGGGAGCCGGAGGGATCAAGGACACCACAAGAAGAGTCAACTAACCTGGGCCCATGGGAGCTCACAGAGACTGACCCACCAACCAAAGAGCATGCGTGGACTGGACCTAGGCCTCCTATGCATTTGTAACACATGTGCAGCTTGGTCTTCGTGTGGGTCCCCTAACAACTGGAGCTGGGCTGTCTCTGACTCTGTTGCCTGCCATTGGATCTCCTTCCTAGACTGCCTGGTGGGAGAGGATGTGCTTAGTCCTGCTGGGACTAGATGACCCTGGGTGGGACGGTACCTAAGGGAGCCTTCCCCTTCTCTTCAGGGGGAGGGATTAGTTTTTTTTTTTTGTTTTTGTTTTTGTTTTTCTTTTATTGGATATTTTCTTTATTTACATTTCAAACGTTATCCCCTCTCCAGGTCTCCCCTCTGGAAACCCCCTATCCCATCCCCCTTCCCCCTGCCTCTATGAGGGTGCTCCACCACCCATCTACCCACTCCCACCTTCCATCCCTGTCATTCCCCTACACTGGGGCATAGAACCCCCTCAGGCCCAAGGGCTGCTCCTCCTACTGTTGTCCAACAAGGCCGTCCTCTGCCACATATGAGACTGGAGCCATGGGTCCCACCATGTGTACTCTGGTTGGTGGTCCAGTTCCCAAGAACTCCTGGGGGGGGGGGGGTCTGGCCGGTTGACACTGTTGCTGGTGGAGGGGAGGGATTTGTAAGAGTAGGACTGGGAGGAGATTAGGGAGGGGGCTGTGATCAGGCGTTAATAAAAAATAAATTATTGGAAAAAATAAAAATTCACACCAGCAAAATTATTATTTATAAATATAAACAAACAAGTAAATAAGTGAATACATGACTGTCTCTGACTTCTACATGTGTACCATGTCCCCCCCACACATACACACACACCCCAAAATCAAAATTACAATGATATATCATGATATGCCTATTAGAATAGCTTGGAAACTTCAAGCAAAGAAAACCCAAACAGGAAATAAGTGTTGATGAAGGAGAAACTGGAACACTCATATGCCGCCAGTGGAGTGTACAAATAAGGTACTCGCTATGGAAAAGTTTGAGACAGAAGAACATGTGATCCAGCAATTCCAGTCCTATGTACACAAGAAAGAAAAAAAATGTGTCTACACAGAGTTGTCCACAACATTTACAGAGACAGAACAGCAAATGGTGCGCTAGCCCAGACAACCACCACGAGATGAACAGATAACCAAGCTACATGTGTACGTACAGTGGGGTGTTGTTCAGTCATGAGACAGATACTGATGCAAGCCATAACTTGAGCAAATCTTAAAAGCATATAAGAGGACAGACAGAACAAAAGGTCACATGTTGTGTGACTCATCCTCTCCCCACCCCTTTAGAATTGCTTCACCCAAATATTGAGTCAACATAAAAATGGTGATCAGGGATGCCTGTAATTCCAGCATTCCAGAGGCCAAGGCAGGAGGATTGCAAATTTGAGACCAGCCCAGAGTCCAGAAAATAAGTCTTTTCATGAACTTGCAAATTTATATTGCTGTATTACTCTGTCTCAACACTAAAAGCAAAAGGTCTTAAGTATATGTGTGTTGTCATGTGTTACTTTCATGTACATATTAAACATTGTGTCTATATGCATAATAAATTCTTTAATGAATTCTTTTCAGATTAGTTTATAGAGGAAAGAGCATGTAAACTAAAACTACTGATTTAAACCAAACGCCTTGTGCTCACATTGAAGAATAGATTTTCAATAAACAAGTTGGTGTAAATTGGTTGGTGCACTAAAAATGAAAGTGCCTTCACATGCTTCGTGCCTGGTGTCCCAGCAGGAAGGTTATGTTTATCTCTGCTAGGACTTATGTGTCGGAGCTTGACCCAAAGTCATAAAACCATAACTCCAGCCTGGAACAAAATGATCTCTTCTGTAACTCTGTGATAAACAAGACTAATACTCTTGGCTTAATGAAAACACATCTCCCAAGCTGTCAGCATGCAATGCATGGTAGGAGACACACAACTTTCTCCTGTTGGTTATTTTAGATCACAGAAGTCTATGTGTGACCTAAGAATAAATATGCAAATGAGAGCTTAACACTCTGTTCATAGAATCCTGTGTAGCAAGTTAGCTTTAGGGATAGTCTTCAGCAAGGAGACATCTCACATCCTCAGTTGTCATAAAGAATCTTGATGTAACAGCTTCAATCAATTACGTAAACACTTACAAGTCAGCTTCTCATACACATTAAGGCCTCAAAGCTACATTAAAGTTGGTAACAGGTAGTAAACATCAGAGTAATTTCTAAGTTAAAAAGCTGAAAAAAGTCATAGAAATTCAGGTATTTTGAGCTTAAATTTTATAGAAAAGATCATGTGTTTGGATCCATGCTTTTCCAGGATTTGGTAACATACAGAAAACTCAGGTGTTGGTATCATCCTGGGTTTTCACCAAAAAGTAAAGGACTAAAGACTCCACCATTCTAATTACTGTATATAATTTTTTTACATGAAAAATTGAGGAAAAGAGTAAATCTGTCTAAAATTTGAGAAGACAGGGGTACTGATGAGTGAGGCCAGGGCTTCATGTACACAGACTGCATGAGTGCACAGTCCCTGGGTGGGTGACATTCACAGCCCAGACACTTTTTACTTAAGACACCCTCCAGGCTGAACATGATGGCACACACCTTTATTCCCAGCACTTAAGGCAGAGGCTAGTGAATCTCTGGGAGTTTGAAGCCAGCCTCAGCACTACATAGCAAGTTTCAAGTTAGCCAGGGCTACATAGTGAGACCCTGTCTCAAAAATATAATAAGAAAGAAAGAAAGAAAGGAAGGAAGGAAGGAAGAAAGAAAAAGAGATACTCTTTTAGCCAAGAAAGGGGAGGAGAGAAGATGGGAAGGGGAGAGGAGTGACAGGAAGGGGTGAGGAGGGAAAGAATTGAGATGGGGAGGGGAGGGGAAGGGAGGAGACGGGTAAAGAAGAAAGAGGAAAAGACTATTGGTTTTTCAAATTCCATATAGAAAAAAAAAAAAAAAAAAAAAAAAAAACCCTGCTTGCTTGTTCTGGGAGGCTGCCACATAGCCTAGGCTACACAGGGTCTGGTAGGCTAGGTAGAGCTGCCTCCTCCTCCTCCTCTTCCTCCTCCTCCAACCCACAACTAGAAATAGGTTTTTCTAGTAAATAACACAATCGTGGAGTTCACAGTGTGATCAAATATTCTGCAACAAGCAGGTGCAAAGCCAGGCAGTGGTGGCTTGCACCTTTAACCCCAGCACTCAAGAGGCAGAGGCAGGCGGATTTCTTAGTTCAAAGCCAGCCTGATCTACAGAATAAGTTCTAAGACAGCCAGGGCTACACAGAAAAACCCTGTCTCAAAAAATAAAAAAATAAAAACAAACAAACAAAAGGAAGAGGAGGAAAGGAAGAAAGCAGGTAAAGAATAAAAAATCTTGAAAAGAGCTTTTTAGACTGGAGAGTATCTTGTAACACACACTGAATTTATAGTTGCCTGGGGTTTGGGTGTTTTGGAGGGTGGGGGATGGGGACACAAGGATCTTGGGGAATAGCATCTTGGACTTATTTTTTTACACTAAATAACAAATTATCTAAACCTTAAAATATCTCTTTGTGTTTTTTAATTATTTATTTTTTACTGTTTTATTTATTTATTATTTTACTGTTTTATTCCTTTTTTTATACTTAGTAACTATCTAAACCTAAAAGTATCTCTTTGTGTTTTTACTGAATCTGTCAGGCCTTGGTTGACTGATATGTATGAATTTAACACACACACACACACACACACACACCTACCTGTCCTTGTCAGTTAAAGAGGATTGTTTGAGTAATTAACTCCAGAGACGCACAGTAGCCAGGCTATATATTCAGAGTGGAAAGCTGAAGGCAGGTCTTGGAGGTTGTTAGCTAAATTACAAGTATAGTGCCTAGAAGGCAGAAATCTGATTCCCAGTGAAGAAGTAAATACTACTGAATACAATCCTGTTTCTCTCAGGGGTGGTGACTACATGAGTCAATAGTCTACTAAAAAAATTAAGTGTTAAATGACTGAGTGGCATAGTATGTGATTATCCCAGTGAAGTTGTTCCTGGACTCAGGGTGCAGCTCAGGGGTAGAGTGTGGACTTAGCATGTATGGGGCTCTGGGGCCTCTTGCCCAGGACTACTCAGAGGATGGGTGGGGGTGGGGGATGGAAGGGAAGGACAGAGAGAAGAAAAGTTCTTTCAAGTCAAAAAAAACAAAAAACAAACAAACAAACAAACAAAAACAAAAAACAAAAAAACAAACCAAACCCAAAAACCCCAAACCGGACAATTGCATTTTGACCTCTTCTAGTTAGGGTTCTGTTTGGTTTGGTGATGGGTTCAGCAATGCATGACAACATTCAAACGAGCCAATAGCCCCCACAACCAAAGTAAACTCACAAAGGCCAAGTGCTATTTTGCCAAGTCAACTAGCCAGGCCTCAAGAGCTGACAGTTGGATAAACAAGAGTGACCTAACCTCAGGCACAAGTTGCTCCTTTGCCTAATCTGGTTGGCAAATGCCAGAAAGATGGCTCATTCTGGATCCCAGGCAGGGGAGTGCTGTCAGAGTGCCACCAGAAGGTAACACCAACCCCTCACACAAGCAGAATCTACATCTCCAAGTAACCAGAGGTGCTAAATAATTCACAGCATTCCAGCTTCCCCTTGCTCTGAACCTGGGCTTGGATGAGCTCCTGCCACACCAAACCAAGCCAGTGGCACTGTGATCCATGGCATCTGTTGGAAAGTGAATGAAATAACATGCAAACCAAAGCACCACTATAATTCTAACGGTCAGAGGCTGAGGCACAAATTGCTTGAGCTCAGGAGTCCAGCAGCAGACTGAGCAACGTGAGATCCAGTCTCAAAAAAGAGAGCTGGAGGCGGGAGTAGTGGTGCATGTTGGTAATCTCAGTACTTCAGCCATAAGCAAGCGGGAGGATTTTGAGTTCAAAGCCAGCCTTGGTTACATAGAGAGTCTAAGCCCAGGCCAACTGGGATCCGAATACCTCATGTGGAAAACAAAACAGAAAATAAAAAGGGTCACGTGATCACTACAACTGTTACATAGAAATCCACTGTATGATTGTATGATTTATTATCCAGTGGGTGGGCATTTCACGTTTCCATTATATTTATTTCTTTATCATGACTAATTTTCAGGGCTCCCCAGCCCCGCAGCCTGATAGAAGGCTCAGCAGAACAGCATGCATGGCTCTGTTGACAAACACCTGGATCAAGGACAAGGAGTGGATCACTCACAGATGCTGGACCCTGAGACAGGCAGATCCCAGTGCTCAGAACTTGGGAGACAGAAGTAGACAGACACAGGCCCAGCCCTTCATTTTACAACAGGTTTTTCAGCCATATTAACAATGATGAAAAACCCAATCCACAAAATGACTAACGTGCAGAGGCAACTGGGGGCCACAAGAGAGGACCTCGAGCCAGGGAGTTTAAAAGAAGAGATATTAACTAGGTGATGTCTTATCGTGCTCAGGGTCAATATTTTTGGAAGGTGAAAATTTAATAGAGGGGCTATTTAATAGAACGTTTAATCGAAAATTTAATGAAATGCTAGCTTAGCAGTTAAGAGCACTGGCTGCTCTTCCAGAGGAACTGGGTTCAATGTTCAACTCCCAGTTCCCCAGTATGCCAACAATCTGTAATTCCAGTATCAGGGGATCAAGTGCCAATTTCTGGCCCTGCTAGACAATGTAGGCACATGATAAACTGACGTACAGTCAGGGGAACAGTCATACACATAAAATAAACATAAAACCTCAAAAGGTTTTTTTTTTTTTTTTTTTTTTTTGGCTTTTTTTGTTTGTTTGTTTGTTTGTTTGTTTGTTTTTTTTTTTTTTTTTTTTTTTTTTTTTGGTTTTTCGAGACAGGGTTTCTCTGTGTAGCTCTGGCTGTCCTGGAACTCACTCAGTAGATCAGGCTGGCCTCGAACTTAGAAATCCGCCTGCCTCTGCCTCCCAAGTGCTGGGATTAAAGGCGTGCGCCACCACTGCCCGGCTCAAAAGGTTTTAACTTAATAGAAACTTACATGTAAATTTGGGGCTAGAGATATATTTCAGTGATTAAGAGTACTTACTACTACACTTTAGGAAGACTGGAGTTCAGCACCCACATTGTAGCATACATAAACTCACAGACAGATAAACAGACACACACACTCATAAAATAAATAAATATTTTAAAGAGAATAATATGCAAATTTAACATATGTTCACATTGTATTTTCCTCCCAGGATGCTTGGTATTATTTTTAATAAAAAGAAAAATGTAGACCTAGGGCTATAGCTCAGAACTACAAAAGACAAAGATGCTTCCAATTTTATTTTGTGTGTATGTCATATATGTGTGTGTGTATGTGTGTGTTCATTCACAGCGGCCAGAGGAAGACATAGGGCACCTTGCTCTCTCACGCTCTAGCTTTTTTCAATGAGACACATTTTCTTATTGAACCTTGAGTTTCCCAGTTCAGCTAGGCACTAGGCTGGCTGGCCACTGAGCCCCAGGTCAGGCCAGTTCTGGAGTAATAGATTAATAGATTAAAGGGCTCGTGCTTCTCTCTCTCTCTCTCTCTCTCTCTCTCTCTCTCTCTCTCTTTCTTTTTTTCTTTTTTCCTCTTTTTCACACAAGTGTTTGGGATTAGAACTCAGATCTTATGCTTGTACAGAAAGCACTCTTACCCACTGAGCCACCTTCCCAGCCCCAGGTGGTTTTTATGTATTTCTTTTTTGCAGTGCTGTTGCTGGAACCCAGGGCTTTGAGCATGCCGACATCTTCAGCTTCTCAGGTGGGTGCTACACAGCACTCCACTGTTTGCTCTATCCCTCCAGGGTCCCTCGTTTTCTGATGCCCTGCATGTAACTGGCATTGTGCTTGGCTGGCTGCCCCTAATACTTATTTGGCTTCCCCTTTGTGTGGTAACCACTTTGTTTGGGTTAGGAGGGACCCCCAAGCCTGGCTTTAGCGGTGAGGCTGCAGGGGACAAGGCAACTTCTGCCTGGCCTGTATGATAGGCTCAGGGAGGGGCAACTAACTTACACCAAGGCTTTCGACCAACTTCTGCAATACAGCAGAGCCAAGACACCAGAAGGAAAACAAATGATGAGTACTATGGCCCCATAAATCTTGCTGTGGACAGGTTTTATTCCCCCAAAGGTTAATGAGCTGGAAGCCTGGGCCTCAATTTTTCATGGTGTTAAAAAGTTACAGTAGGGGCTGGGTTGATGGCTACGGCTAAAGCACCTTGTGTATAAGTGTAAACACTGAGCAGGTTTGGAGGCCCACATATAATGCCAACCTTGATGGTGGAGATGGGGGAGCCTAGAACAAGCTGGCGAGAGACACTGGTCTCAGAAGCTTTGCTTTAGCACAAACTGGATACAGACAGAAACTTCTACTGGGGTGGAGTAGTGTTTGTAAAGGCTACGCCGACAAGGTGAAAGGTCAAAGGAGAAGAGTAGGAGCACCTTGTTCTAAAGCAGCAAAGAATTTAGCCGAATTCCATTCATGCCCAAGGTTTATGGAAGGCTGTATTTAAGGGTGATAGCTTAGGACATTCGAAAGAAACTTCTAAGCAATATACAGAAGTAGCCATTTGGGTGCATTTTAAACTATATGCAGTAAGACTTGGGATCAATGTGATGACCTACAGGTAAAACTTATCATTAAGAGAACAGAGCCGTTGAGTATAATGGTATACATCATCCTACCATACAAGAGGCAGAGGCAGTAGCAGCAAGCCTGGTCTACCTAGTGAGACTCTGTCTCATCTCACACATACATTAAAGAAGAGGAGTGTAAAAGGGACTGGGGTGTCTCTTCAGCTGTACAGTGCTTGCCTGGCCTGCAGAAGGTCCAGGTTCCATTCCTCAGCACTTCTTAAAGGATATGTACTTACAGGGACAGTGAAACTGTGGAAATGGAAGTTAAAATGTAAGGAGCAAACAGAAATATAGCAAGGGGCAGCTGAAGTGCCACATTGAGACTAGCACTGAAGAACAGAGGCACTATGCTGGGTGGTGGTGGCACGCTCCTTTAGTCCCAGCACTTGAGAGGCAGAGACGCAGAGGCAGAGGCAGAGGCAGAGGCAGAGGCAGAGGCAGAGGCAGAGGCAGAGGCAGAGGCAGAGGCAGAGGCAGAGGCAGAGGCAGAGGCAGAGGCAGAGGCAGAGGCAGAGGCAGAGGCAGAGGCAGAGGCAGAGGCAGAGGCAGAGGCAGAGGCAGAGGCAGAGGCAGAGGCAGAGGCAGAGGCAGAGGCAGAGGCAGAGGCAGAGGCAGAGGCAGATGGATCTCTGTAAATTCAAGGCTAGTTTGATTAACAGATCTAGTTCTAGGACATCCAAGGCTACACAAAGAAACCTGGCAAACACCATGCAGGAGGAGCTGCAGTAGGCAAGTGAACTCCCTGGAGATTGTTTAGCTGCAACAGGTGCACTCTAGTGAGGTACAGCCCCAGGAACTTTGTCCCAGGATTGCATCTCGCCTTTGATGTGCTTTCTCATGTTTTTCATTGCTGTACTCATTGATTTGGCTTGTTGTGAGTGAATACCAGATCCTTATGACCTGTGTTGGATCCCTGGCACTCACATGATAGCAAAAAGCCATCAATTTGTTCTCTAAACATGTGTCATGTCATGCTCATGCATATATGTACACATGTGCACACACACACACACACACACTAAATGTAAAAAAAAATGTAGACTAGTTAGATAGGCAAGAATTTGCCAGAGGGGCAGAACCACCACAAAGTCTTCATTTAAAGGCCTAAGGGATCCACAACTGAGACCCCTGAAAGGTAGGGTAACATCTACTGGAGAAGCACAGCAGACAAGGGGATTTGGGAGGCCATCTCCAACCCAGTGTGAACAGGATACAGGACTTGGGGCTTTAGGACATGTCCACACTGATGGGCTTCAGTTTTACATGGCTGTGTGACCTCTCTCTTCTGGCCCACTTCCCCCATTGTGTGATGGATACAGGTAAGTTTTTCATTTTTAAAGCTAACAGAAGAAAGGAGTTGTCTTTAGTGTTAGATCACTCTAGACTTTTGACTTGATGCTCAAACAGGACTTTGGGGACTACTGGCACAATTGAATGCATTTCTCCTTGTGAGAAGAACATGAAATTGGAGTGCTGGGTGGAATGCCATGGCTTGGACATGATCTGTCTTCCTCAAAGGTGTATATATTGAAAGCTTGATCCACAATGGGACAGTATCGAAAGGCTCTGGGACCTCTAAGAAGTGGGGCCTAAAAGAGTTTGGGTTTGGGTTATAATCATCCTGGGCTCCCAACGGTAGATTAAGTCCCACAAAAACAAGCTGTTATAAAAAGGCAAGCCTGGCTGGGCTTCCTGGTACATGCCTTTCATCCAGCATTCGGGAGGCAGAAGTAGGTGGATCTCTTAGTTCAAGGCCAGCCAGCAAGGTCTACAGAGTGAGTTCCAGGACAGTCAGCCTGGGTACACAGAGAAACCTTGTCTCAAAAAAAAAAAAAAAACAACAACAAAAAAAAAACAACTGCTCTTGCCATGTGACTTCTGTCTTGCTTATCACAGCTCATGCGGTGTGATGCCACCCACCACGATGCATTCAGTAGCAAGACCTTCATCAGGAGCTGGCTAAATGGAAGCCACCTATTTGGATTTTCAATTTCCAAAATCGTGAACAAAATGAGACTTTTCTTCAAAACGTAGTCTCTCTTCAGTACTGTGTTATAGTTAAACCAAACAGCCTAAGATCTGGGAGCAAATCCCAACCAAAGGAGACTCAACTATAGGTGGTCTTCAGCTTAGCATTCAAGACCGTCTAAACGACAAGGCAAGGCCAGCGACACAGAGCAAGTTACAGAAACATACGGTCTTCCTCAAAAATGCTGTTGCTGTGTTTTATGGAGGTGCCACACTCTGCTAATTCACACCAGCCCCAAGCACAGGAAGTAAAGATTAATGAGTTCCTGATGGGCAGCTCAGATTCAGACAATCAGACACTGCTGCCATCTGTACCCGTTTAAAAGGCAACTCACAGGGCTGGAGGGATGGGGCAGCAGGTAAGTTTTCTTGCTGCTCTCCACAGGACTTGAGTCTGGTTCCTGGTACCCGTGAACTACCTGTAACTCCAGCTCTAACAGATCTTCTTCTGGTCTCTTCATACAGACAGACACGAACACGCAAACACATACACAGAAATAAAATAAATCTTTTTTTTTTTTAAATCTATCTCTGAGACATGATGGTACATATACATAATCCCAGCCCTCAGGAGGCTGAGGCAGGAGGAAAGAGGTAAAGCCAACCTAAGCTGTATAGGAAAACACTGTTTTAGCAGAACAAACACAAACAGACAAATATTCACAGTTTTGCTTCCCCAGTCTCCTTACAAAGCCATCTAGAATTACATCTTGAGCAAATCCTCCTGAGAAAGCTTCAGTCCCTAGCCCCTAGGCATTAGGCATTCCCCAGGCCTCTCAATTTCTAGAAACTGAAATCAAACTAGAGAACCCTTCAGCTCCATTGTTTCTTGGCCTAGAGATTATCAGGTCTGCAGGGAATGGTTTATACTCTCTCTCCCTCTGTCTCTCTGTCTCTGTCTCTCTGTCTCTGTCTCTGTCTCTCTGTCTCTGTCTCTGTCTCTCTGTCTCTGTCTCTCTGTCTCTGTCTCTCTGTCTCTCTCGCTCTGTCTCTCTGTCTCTCTCTCGCTCGCTTGCTCTCTCGCTGTCTCGCTCTCGTTCTCTTCTTACTATGTAGCACTGGCTGGCCTGGAATTTACAGAGATTCTAATGCCCCTCACGCCTGATTTCAGGGATTAAAGGTGTGTGTTGTGCCACCATGCCAGCTTCCTGCTTGCTTGCTTGCTGGGGATTTGTATTATTTTTAATTATGCATATGTATGTCGGCAGGTATGTGCTCATGAGTGCATAGCGTGGTCCTGGTCCTGGAAGGGCAGAGACATCAGATTCCCCCTAGATGGTTGTAAACTGACTGACAAGGGTGCTGACTGACTCAGGTCCTGGGGAATGATTTATTATTATTATTATTATTATTATTATTATTATTACTATTAAAAAGAATCTCTCAGTACCTTCTGAGCCTGACAGGGACAGCAGCAGGGGCAGCTCTCCTGGCTGCTGGTTTTGTCCATAGAGACTTCATTTTCTCTTTCTCTGCCCGGCATCCTCACTCACCCTCCTCTCAGCCTGGCAGGGTTGAGGTGCAATTACATAAAAGTTCCTTTTCCTGCTCCCTAACAGGTTTTCTTTCATTTCCTGAGAAGCAGTCTCCCCCCCCCACCCCCCCCCACCCCCCACCCCCGTGGACAAATATGTCTTGCAGATTGCAAAGAAGCTTCCAAAGTTAACTCCTTTGGAGGAAGCAGAAGGGGAGTGGCATCTCTGAAGTAGCAGGGCTCCCCAACATCCGGCAGTTAATACACTAGCATGAGTCTTTCTCTCCCAACACAACCTCTTCCTCTCCCAACTTGTGCCCACCGCATTGCTGGTGGTCTCTTGACCGATGACACCCATCGCCTGTTTTAGCCCAAAGGATTCTCTCTGCACCCTGCACACCCTTCCGGTTTTATGGCTCGAGCTCAGACAGTGGCGAGCTAAGTTCTATTTACTATTTATCCCTCTTCTCTCCCATATCCAGCTTCTTTCTCTGTCCCAGTGGCCAACCCCAGGTGGCAATGCTGCTGTTACCTGGAGCTCATGCAAGTGCAGCACATAGCCTCGTAGAAATAGCTGGGATAAAAAGCGTAGCGTTCCGGTCCCCGGAAGCTCCGCTAGACTCCGCAGGCGCGGCCGGTCTTGACCTGTTCCTGGACCCTCTGTACTCTCCTGTGCCCGGAGGGCTGCAGGGATCGCGGCCTTGGCTCTGGCACCTTGTGGGCAGACACCACGGCCCACCACACGCGCGTCCAGGAGCGCCCATCTCAGCCTGGTGCGGCTCAACGCAGCCATAGATCGTGCCTGAGAAGCCAAGAGCTTAGATCCAGAGATTCGTCGGCCCATCCAGGCAAGGAGGCAGAACTTGGGCTTTGTGACCTGGCGACTTTAAAGGCAGAGGTGATCCCGGGGCGGGCCGATAGCCAGATCCTTTCATAACCCCTTCCAATCAGGATCTGTCGAACACACAAATGCCGCCTTCTTCAGTTGCAAGACCCCTACACTAAGAAGGCTGGCAGAGGTGGACAAGGTGGCCTAGGGAAAAGCCCGGAGCTCTCTGGAGTTAGCAGCCTCCTCCTCTACGGATTCTTAAGAACTTCGCTGGCTCTCAGTTGTGAGGGGGAACACAGCAGTCAACTTCCAAGTCCTCAGGCCCCACCCAGCTAAGCTCGCCTTTGCTTGCTCCGCAGAGCGCCATCTCTGTTGTCCCTCACTTTCCAGATGGCCCGGGAACGCGCTGCTGTCCCTGGAGGCTGAGGCTGATTGTGGACCTGGGACAGCCAAAGCAGTGCAGCAGCCGAAGTCATGTGAGGCCCAGAGAGGAGAAAAACAAAACAAATTGCGGCACTAAAGATTATTATTATTATTTTTTTAAAGAGTGTCACCACCGCTTTTGAGAACAGATTTAGGGATTTGATTTTGTTTTCGTTTTCCTGGGTTTTGTTTTGTTTTGTTTTGTTTTAAGACGTTTAGGCCAGGCTCGGCTCAATTCTCCCACCTTCCTGCCCCATTAAGTGCGGAGATTAAAGATTTTGTATAAACAAATTATGGTGGCGCAAACCTTTAATTCCAGCATTTGTGAGGCAGAGGCAGAACTCTGTGAGTGTCAGGCCAGTCCTGCATAGCAAATTCCAGGTCAGCTAGAGTTAGATAATCAAACTCTGTCTCAAACAAAACAAAACAAAAACTAATAGCAGCAACAAAATTTTAAAAGAAGGAAGGGCTGAAGAGATGGCTGCTCTTCCAGAGTGGTGGCTCACAGCCTCCCAAACTCCTCTGCCTGCACCAAGCATGCAAGTGGTGCCAGACAATATGTAGGAAACACCCATACGTATACCATAAATTCTTACATTTTTATTTAAAAAAAAAAAGACTGCCCACCACATGGCCTGGCTTCAGAATATTTCAATAAAGCAAAAAGAATAAAATGGGACAGAAATTTTACTGCAAGAAATAAAAAGGAATGTTTCATGAACTCTTTGTTTTATGGATATTAAAAGTATCGTTTTCTTTTGTTGTTGTTGGGTTGTTTGGTTGGTTTGAGACAGGGTTTCTCTGTGTAGCCACAACTATCCTGGAACTTGTTCTGTAGACCAGACTGGCCTGGAACTCAAGAGACCTGCCTGCTTCTGCCTCCAAGTGCTGAGATTAAAAGTGTGTACCACCATGCCTGGCTAGAAGTGTAGTTTCCAAAAAGTTAAAAACACGAGGCTATAGATGTGGCTCAGCAATTAAGAGCACTTGTGGTTGTTGTAGAGCACTTGGGTTCGCTTCCCAGCACCTGTGTGGTGGTTCACAGCCATTCATGACTCCAGGGATCAACTGTCCTCTTCCAATTTCCATGGGAACCAAACACACACATAGTTCACATATATGCATGCAAGGAAAAAATTACATAAGATAAAATGAATAAACCTGATTTTATTTTTTAATGAAAAACAAGACTCATGCAAATTAAATACAGGGATTGGGGATACAGCTCAGTGGAAGAGAACTTCCCTAGGATAATGAAGTCCTATGCTTAATCCCTGGCATCCTTAGCTGCACAGCGAGTTCTGAGGCCATCAGACATTACATGAGACCCTGTCCCAAAGGAGATAAGAAACAAACACAGGCTCAATGATGATTTAACCAGAAAATGTAGGAACCAGAAAGACACTAAAGCAGGTTCAACAACATGTGGAGATTTTTTTTTCTTTGCCACCCAGAATAAAGAAACAGGCATACTGATTTCAAATAACTGGACTGACAGCTAATGCAGCCAGGTGTGGCATTCTTATTTATTCTAAGGTTCATCTTTTTAACGCAGTGCAGAGGGTCAGCCTCTTAGGAAATGCCAAAGCTGTAAGCACAACTAGACAATTAAAGAGGCTCATTACCTGCAGCAAGTAAGGAAAGCATTGGGCAAGTCCTCAAGGCAGTATCGGCCCAAGGAGATGAAGGGCTGTTTATTGGCATAAATTATGCATCTTTATAAAGGAAAGGCTCATTACATGTGGAAGTGGGCACACCTGTTCACTTCTCTCAGCCTCTCTTGCCAGCTGTTTTCTGCCTGTCCCCCCTTTCCCAAACAGTCCCTTCTACTTCTGTGTATTAAACACACACACACACACACACACACACACACACACACACACACATATTCTTTGTGTATGTGCATGTTGACGTGTGTATATGCCCATTCATGAATGGATATCTAGAGGGAACTATATTAGTTTCTTTTCTATTGTTGTGTTGAGACACCATAACCAAGGCAACTTGTAAAAAAGTATAATTGGGCTTATAGTTCCAGGGTGTTAGAGTCCATGATGGTAAAGCAGGGTGACAGGCAGCTGGGAGCAGTAGCTAAAAGATTGCATCCTGAGCCACAAGCAGGAGGCAAACAGCACACAGCACACTGGGAATTACACCAGTAATTGTTCTTTCTTTCTTTCTTTCTTTCTTTCTTTCTTTCTTTCTTTCTTTCTTTCTTTATTTATTTGTTTTTAAAATACATTTTCTGGCCAGCCATTTTTAGTTTTGGGAGTTTGTATATTCTGGCTATCAATTCTCTATCACATGAGTAGTTTTCCATTCTGCAGGCTGTATCGTCATTCTTTTCCCTTTGCTGTTCAAAAGCTTTTTAATTTTATGATTTTACTTGTCAATTCTTGTTATTATTTCTTGGACTATTGGAGTCCTTTTCAGAAAGGTCTTTCTTATCTGGTTGTGCTCTGTAGTGAGGGTAGCCACTTTTAATCTCAGCACTAGGGAAGTAGAGGCAACAGACCTCTGAGTTCCAGGCCAGCCTGGTCTACAAAGCAAGTTCCAGGACAGCCAGGACTACATAGACAAACCCGGTTGAAAGAAAAAGAAAGAAAGAAAGAAAGAAAGAAAGAAAGAAAGAAAGAAAGAAAGAAAGAGAGAGAGAAAGAGAGAAAGAGAAAGAGAGAGAGAAAAGAAGAAAGTTCTTGTCTCTGTCATTTCTGAAGAAAAAATTTAACTTATGTATATGTAGCTGCTTGTATGTATGTATGTATGTATGTATGTATGTATGTATACATTCCTACAATGTGCACTACACCCGTTCAGCTCTCAGAAACCAGAAAAGGGTATCAAATCCCCTTTAATTAATTAGAGTTTACAGACTCTACCACATGGATGCTGGGAACTGCCCCTAGGTCCTCTGCAAGAGCAGCAAGCTGTCTAAACTGCTGAGCCATCTCTCCAGCCTCGTGTTCATTTCTGTATAGCAGGCAACAGGGATCTTGCTCTGTTCTTCTACTTACAGTTGTCCAGTTAGCCAGACTATTGGGTGAAGAGACTTGCCTTTTCTCCAAAACATATCTTTGGTACTGTTCTTGAACATCTTGTGTATGCAGTCACATGATTTTTCTTCCTCATTCTCTAATCTATTATGTTAATTTACATGTTCTTGGGTTGTGTTCATTGGAATTTGTAGAGCACTTTAGGTAACAATCATCTTTACAATGTTAATTCTACCAGTTTTGAGAATGAGAGGTCTTTCATCTTCTAGTATCTTCAAATTTTTCTGCATTTTAAAGCTTTCGTTGTAGGTCTTCCTTTGATGGGACTGTTTTCCAATAGGTGCATGGGTTGCATCTGGGTCTCCTATTCAATTCCATTGATCTCCATGTTTACTTTTGTTCCCATTATCAGTCTATTTTTGTTACTGTTTACTCAAGCCGGACAGGAGCCACAGAGCTTCTGTGACTATGAGTACTTTTCTTTCTGACCTCAGCTCTACAACCTGAATGATTCTTCTATTCTTTAGAGCAGCGGTTCTCAATCCTCCTATCACTGTGACCCTTTAATACAGTTCCTCGAGTTGTGGTGACCTCCAACCATAGAATTATTTTCGTTGCTGCTTCATAACTGTAATTTTGCTGCTGTTATGAATCCTAACAAATATCTGATATGCAGGATATCTGATATGTCACAACCCACAGGTTGACAACCACTGCTTTAGAGCAAAGAAAACAGGCTGTCAATAATCCAATGGTTTGTGGGGCTTATTGAAAGAATGAACCCAGGACTCCACAGACCAAGTTCTTAGCACAAAGAGATTTATTTATTTACTCCAGAGGGACAGAGGGCATGGAATAAGAGACAAAGGCAGGAGATAGAGGACAAGAGAGAAGGGGAAGGGAACAAGGGAGAGGGGGCAGGGGTATTCATCCTGGAGAGGAAAAAAGGAGTGTCTCTGGGCAGAGAGGAGACAGACATGGGCCATAGGAAAACAGTGGTTTATAAAGGTAAAACGGGAAACCGTGTTAGGAAGAGGTGTTTAATTTTGATTTGGTATGTGGATTAGGTGAAACAAAGGGGGCTTTTTGATTGCTGGCCTTCAATACTTTGATAGTTGAACCTTGGTATTCAACATCAGAAGTAGAAGTGGCCAAATAAGAGAAAACCTTGGTGGCCAGCTTTAGGAATGTAATCTAACAGGTTTTTAGCAAGACAGAGCCTGCCAGAGCTGTTTGCCATGTTTAAACTGGCCAGAGTCCCTTCATTTATTCCGCTCTCTAAAAACCCCATTTTGTTGTGTGATCCACTTAAATGCAACATAACTCAAATACCAGGTCAATGCAGATGACAAACATTTATTGTAATCAAGCCGCTACTGATTAATTAGGGCCTCAGAACAGACTCTAACTGCAACAACGAGCCAGAAGACCACAGAATATTTAAGCTGGCAAATCATAAACATTTGTACCAAGTTATTGCGACATTTCTCCACCAATCAGGATAGGAGTTGGTTCCTGGGCCCGGAACATGAACTTAGTTTAATTCTGCCAGCAAGATAAAAATGTGTTTAAAATAGCTGGACTCAGACAACTGAACTCCTAATAACAGCAGCTTTCCAGCTATTGGGAGTCCCCAGCTGCCCTAGAACCTGGAACCTTAAACTTTGTTCCCCTTATGTTTAGAATATGTTTCTTCTGCTTGTTCTTAACAGTTCTATGTCTGATCCTTAATCTTTACAAAGAAAGGGACTATTTTTGTCCTCTGCTGTGGTATATTTCTAAAGAGAATGCCATGAAATGATCCAGCTGCTGCACCCTCCGTGACTGGGCCTGCAAGTGCGATCTGTAAAAAAAGACTGGACTGTAAAAAAGAATAAAGATAATTTAAAAAAAAAAGAAAGAGAGTATGGATTACACTTGAGAAGATCATAGAACAGTGAGATAAATGTCTTAAATGTGTGGGACAAGGTTGAACAACAGGCATCTGGAGTGATGGCACTCAAGCTCTGAAGTGGCTTTTTATCAATGACTTCTGAGATTTTATGGGGCTATTCTTTTAAGAGACGTGTATAACATAGTCTGGAGTCCCGAATGGTAAACCAAGAAGTCTCCTATGGCTGAGGATTGCATAGGTGCTAAATCTTTCAAGACAAACTTTTTTGAGTTTTTGTATGTAGAAATTGACTTGCTAAAGGTGCTTTTTGTGTAACAATAAAAATAACTGTCAATATTCAAAAAGAATGGCAAGAAGGAAAGGAAGGAAGGAAGGAAAGACACTGGGAAGTTCTAAGCACTTAGGGATAAGGCTTCCTATCTTCTGGCTTGGAGTATTTTGTTTGGTTTGTTTTTGAGGCAGGGTTCCACTGAATAACCCTAGTTGACCTAAAAGTCTCTATGTAGACCAGGGTAGCCTCTAACTTGCTGTGATTTTCCTGCCTCTACCTCTGCTGGGATTATAGGCATATGCCACAATGCCCAGTTAGGATACTTAGCTTGAACAGAAGAGTTTACTAGAACAAGAGATACTGAATGGGGAGCTGAGGAAGCTCTGAATGTGTGTATTGTTACTATGGGCACAGCCTTACCAAGGACTCAATGCCTCAGACTGTCCAGAACAACAAAACCTTCTAGTTGACAGTCTAGTGTGAATGTTGACAGTGTGCAAGTACAAATGTTTAGGAAGGATTGACCAGTGTGCAAAACCCCAGCAATTACAGTTTCCTCCTTCCAGGTGTTATCCTCCAGCTGTTCCCTCCCACCCTGTGCTCTACATAATAAACAAGCCGAGTTTCATCATTGTGGTGTAGGCTGTGTGCTCTATCAGAGACAGCACAGCCCATATGAGCCCAGTTTTTCTGTATCACTGCATGTCTGTCCTTCATTCCCTCACTTGCCAGAGTCAGGTCGAAGTGTCAAGCCATGATGGACACAGAGACATTGGTAAAAGCATGGGGTTTCACTAAAATGCTGACATTTAATTAAGAAGAGACAAAAACAAGTCAGCAACTCTCTCACGTGACTAGAAGGATGCATGGAAAGTTGGTAATGGTGATAAATCATACATTTTATTTTCTTTATACTTCCTGGTATGTTTAAGTAAATTATTTTTTAAGAAAAAATTTCTAACATCAAAGTACGTGGAACATGGAGTCTCTGCCAGTTTCACCCGTGATCAGATTAATATTTGGAATACATAAAGAACTAAGTTTTTTTTTTGTTGTTGTTGTTTTTTAATCAAATACCAACATCCCCCAAAGAGCTAATCAATAAATGGGCAAAGAGACTGAACAGACAGTTCCCCAAAAGAATTACAGACAGTTGCATTATTACTTAATTTAAAAAAATGTTAATGGCCAATAAATACATCTTAAAAACTGTCCAGTGTCATTAACTATCAGGGAAATATAAACCAAAGGTATGTTGAGATTGCATTTCTCCCAGTCAGACTGGCTATCAGTAAGAAAACAAATGCTATTGAAAATGATGGGGAAAAGAACACTCACACTGGTGGGATGTAATTAGTATGGCCACTGTGGAAATGAAATATGGAGTTTCCTCAGAAATGGAAAACTAGAACTACCATACAGCCCAAGTCTACTCCTGGGAATGCATCTGGAGGACTCTCACACACAGCAGAGACCCTTCCATCTCTGAATGACACAGTACAGGCAGGCACCACAGATAATGCAGCACATGTCCACAATGGCATTTGTTCACCTATATAGAACACAATTGTGTCATCTGCAGGAAAATGGATGGAACAGGAGACCATGATGTTAAGCAAAATAAGACAAGCTCAAAAAGATAAACACCAAAGCTGGGTGTGTCGGCACACACCTGTAATTCCAGTACTCAGAAGGACTAGGTAAGAGGACTGATGTAAGTTCAAGGCCTAGGATATGAAACCAAACAGAAGCAAACTAAACCAAAAGTTTTGAGGGTTGAAGAGATGGCTCAGTGGTTAAGAGCATGTACAATTGTTGCAGAGGCCCCAAGCATGGTTCCCAGCACCCAAATCAGGTGGCTTAGGACTGCCTGTAACTCAGGCTCCAAAGGGATCTGACCTCTCTGGCCTCTGAGGACATCTGCACATACAAATTAAAAATAAATGTATTAAAAAAAAAAGCCTTCCCTCACACACCCTTTTCTCACACTAGCGTAGCCTTTATTCAAAGTGCACACACATACATACATACAACGACTGTCAGTGAAGAGGAAAGGGACATGGGAGATAAATAACTATGATGAAAATGTCAGGCAAGGCCAATCAGTTTCCACCATTAACATGTACTGATAATAAAAAGGAATGAAGTGTCGACTTGTTTTACAAAATGAACATTGAAATCATGCTAAGTCAGATAAGCCAGATACAAAAGATCACAATTCTATTTATGTATAATATCCAGAAAGGGTGAACCTACAAAAACTGAAAGATTGGTGATTATAGACCAGAGAGCAGGGGAAACAGGAGGGAAGGAGGAGCATCTGCTTAGTGGGCAGTTTGTTTTCAAGTTTAGAAAAATACTCTAAAACTAGGGGAAGTAAAAGTTGTACAATATAAATATAATGAATACCACTGAAATGTACACTTAAAATGCTAATTTAACACATCAATTATAAAATGCTGTCTACAATTGCATGGGTCTTACATGCACAGTTCAGTGTTTTAACAATCATGTTAACCACAAAACCAATAGCCAAGGTAAAGAGTTGCTATTACCCCATAAGGTTCTTCCTTGGCAACCACTGCTGACTTCAGCAGTCACTGCTGAGTTTCTCTCCAGATGACAGCAAATCATACAATATGTCCTCCTATATCTGGCTTCGCTCAGTGTTTTGGGTCACAGGTAGATATGCTCTTTATAAATAACTACAAGGGTTCAACTATGACCAACATCTTATGCTCACACAAGTCATATGCGAGCTGCAATGGCTTTGTCCACTCCAACTGATCACAGCTGTCTTTCAATCTTAACTGCACTCATTACCTCATTGTGACCATGGCTTTAATTTCTACATGTCAACAGAGTGGTAATGGCTCGCTCTCTCTCTCTCTCTGTGTGTGTGTGTGTGTGTGTGTGTGTGTATTATTCCTTAATCAGAATTGGGCCAGGGAGTGTGGCTCAGCAGTACACTTACCTAGAGACCCTGGGTTAGATCCCAACATTGAAAAAAAAGAAAGAAAATCAGCTTTATTTATAAAATTTATGTATAATACTTATTTTAGCAGGACAGTTTTCGGGTTGGCCAACTATATGCAGTTGTTACCGCAACCACAATTAAGACAAAGAATATTCCCACGTGCCTCTTTAGAGTCAATCCCATTCCCTCCATCTATAGTCCCCCAGGAATCCCTGCCTTCTGTGAGCTGTTTCCTTTTCTAGACTGGAATCTTCAGATAGGCTTGCTTCTGGCTTTTCACTTAGCACAGTACTGAAGAGATCACCCCAGTTGTGGCATTAGTTTTTCCTTTCTGATGTTTAGACAGTGTCTACTACATAACTTGTTCTTTGACTGATTGCTGGCCACATGGGCTGTTCTACTCTTTAAGAAACTACCAAACCATCAATGGACCTGTGCGCCCTTGCCATCGATACAGGCATTCCTACCAATGGCTCTGCATTTCCAGACACTGGCATTCCAGTTGTTGGGCCATTTAGTGTTACATTTCACTTGTGCCTCTCTGGCAGCAGATAGGGTTCTAAACTCTTAAGCTAATTACCTTAAACAAATCTTCAGCTCTGATCTCCCACAGACGGAGTCATAGCACAGTTCTCCAGCCTCTGTTGGAACTGGTTCTAGGACTTCTCAGATACCAGAGCACACAGATTTTTTAATCCCTTAGGTAAAATGGAGTTGCCATTTGCTGCTAAAATTTAACCTGCACACCTCCTTCTGTGAACTTCAAATGGAGTCTAGATTAACTACCACACCCAACACAATGTAAACATTATGCAAATAGTTGCACAGTTTAGGAACACTAACAAAAAAGCCTGGTGCTATCAAACACCGCTACCACAGGCCTGAGCACATCTGCTGAGCTGTCACAGCTCAGCCACAGAACTGCTAAGCTAAGAACAATGCAATAATGCCTGGCGCTGCTCCTGCTACTGAGGAAATGGTTTGGGGGAAATCATTTGATATTTTAGGATTTGAAATCTGCACTGTGAGGCACTTTAAAAAAGATGTTTTATACACAATTTAATCCCCATAACTACATCTAAGAAACTGATATCCCTGGTTCCTAAACTGAAATTTATAAGATATAGACACATTTCAAATGTTGACTTCTGTGGTTATCGCTGGTGTTCCCAATCTCAGACCATTCTGATGGCTAAAGCACAGATAGGTCTTAGAATGTCACATGGCTACTGGTTCTGTTGTGATCGTTCATTCACATAAGAAACTCTATGACCTCTTGCTGCTTCCACTGATCCGAAGCTGACAGAAGAAGCTAAATGAGCACAGGCTGGCCCCCAGGGACTACAGATAAATGCTCAAGGCTAAGCACTGCTGGAGAGGCTTGGATCAAAATTCCAAACAACAAGATGTAGCTCTCTAAAAACCATTGTTTCCAGGCCCAGAGCAAACTAGACATCTGTTGGAGCAGTTATCAGTTCACGAAGTTCAAGAAGCCAACAGGGGAAGTTCCCTAGAGCCTTTGACCATCATCCTATCCCAGGTAACTGATTCAGTAGAAGGAAGTGGAAATCACTGTGTGGATGAGGCCCGTCACTGACCTTCAGCCACAGACGCCACCAAGAATGTTCTTTGGCTATGGTGATGGGATGTCACGTTCAGCAAAAGAGCTGCCACCCTGACAATGGGCCTGAAGTGAGACAATCCCCTGGTAGCTGCTAGGTCCACACAGCAGTCCTCAGGTCTGTCTTCTATGCTGTTTTTGTCCTAGATACTCTTGTTAATCTTTGCCAATCAAGGATCTTGGGAGAACCAAATTATCACTTCACATACATACTCATGTTTAATGCTCCCTTTCCCGGGATGCTGTAAGATGAAGCCAGACAAGAGACTCCCACTAGAGTGATAAGATTTGAGGGAATAATGAAAATTGTGCTTTGGCAAGCTCTAGGTGAAGGGTGACAGATACTGTTCTGGCCTTGTCTTGAGATCTCTGTACCTGTTTCCCTTCTTTAAAGGTTTTATCTGCCCACCTCTGCCTTCCCAGAGTGCTAGGATTAAGGGGATGAGCTACCACACCCAGTTTCAAGGAAAGATTGTTTTACATTTCTTGCACAGAACAATGTTTGGATAATAAACCAACAAACCGGAAACTCCACTCCCCAGTCCTTTGGCCTAGCTTACTAAACAACCCTGCAGGGTAGGTCTCGTGTTCCTACTACACAGGAAAAGACTGCTTCATTCCTTGTCTCAGAAGCCTTTGCCTCCCTTCCTCCAGAGGCTGGGTAACTTACCAACTTGGGGAAATCAACACTGATAAATGTGCATTCCAGTACACTTACAAATTTAAAACTTTCAAAAGCTATTACTTAAAAAAATTCTTCATTCAGCTGAATACTATTGTTTGTTGACAAGCCAGTGCTAAAACATGCATGTGAAGTAACTTAGATTTCACACTCCTGAAAATGAAATGTGATATACAAGCCCTATCTTTTCTCCCACTAGCATAACAGATCTACCAGCCTTCAAATGTAACAGAGACCGAACACTGCGTATTCAGCTGAGCACAACACCCAGACAATCTGGCATTTTTGAGGCAAAGATTACAAGTCCCAGGCAAGGCTGGGTCACCCCAGAACACAAAACAGAACTGCCAGTGTACTGCTGTCTCCTCAGGGGATCCCCAGGGCCCTCCCTCTGGTGGACTCCAGGCAGCTACTGTGCTGGTCAGTGCTGGACTTTCTCTACAGCTGAAGAGTTGGAAACTGACTATGATGGAGACTCTCAGAGGGCAGGCTGAGGAATTAAGAGTCTACTTTTGAGGAGTACATCAGCTAAAACAGGCCCCTTTGTCACATGTGCACTAGGATACTATAACCAGGCTAAGGGTGTTGGCTGTTGATATCAGAACAGATTTTCCAGAACGGCTTGGACTCTCTCACTATGGTCTGACTTTGAAGCCTTTATCATTGAGCAGGAAGCACTGCCAAGGACTTTGTTATCTAGCTTTCTTCACAACTGTCAACACAGCATTAGGACTGACCGTCAAGTTCACCTACTCTGTGGCCTTGAACTCAGCTGGGTTTCTCTTATCGGGCTCCATGCCAACTGGCCAAGGACTCCAGGAGCCAGTGGAAAGAAGTCTTCCTCTTTCCAAAACTCAGAAGAATGAGGACAAGGAAAGCAGAGATGGCCAGCTTGGTGTACAAAGGGCAAGTCTTGCTTATCAGATACAAGGCCAATTGGCTTCTTGTATGCCCCTCTGCTGAGAAAACTAGAGACTACAGGTCCCAGGGAGGTGAGTGCTGGGAAACATTAGGCTAAGGAGGACCATGGTTATAGTGAAACCTCTTCCAATCCAAACTGTCCCATCTTGGCCTCCTTGGGTTCCTTCCCCACACTGGGGAGAACAGTAGTGCTTCAGAGGCCAGTGACCTTGGAAATCTGTATGCAGAGTTCACTCAGTCAGTGTTTATTCAGTGCTCAGCGTGGACTGAGTCCAGGCTGGAGGTAGATACAGCTGAATATTAACTGTCAGAGAAGCCTGTCCTATAAGAGTGACTATGCTGAAATGTGCCCACCAAGGCACCAAACCCTGCTCAAAGCAAAGAGACTACAGAGCTCCCCACACTGAGGAAAACAGCTCATTCCACCTTCCTCTACACAGCAGCATCTAAAATGATCAGGACCCTTCACTGGAGCCCTGGAGACTCACAGAAGATGGGGAGCTACTCACTAGGTGGAAGCTTAAATGGAGATATGCTATGGAAGTCACCCCAAGACCAGGAGGCCAGGAAAGGGCTATAGCCTGCCATGGTTTCTCCTGCTCGTCTTTGAAGAAGTCTGAAGGTTTCTAAAACTGTCTCTTCAAGACAAGGATAAGTAGGGGACAGAGGTCCTAAGGAAATCAGAACCTTCAAGAATTCCTCTCAGTTATAGAACAAGAGACTTTTGTGTTTGGCTGTTTTCTCCTCTTAAGTTACAACTCAAACCCTTTACCAGGGCCTCAAATAAATCACACATGGCTCTCAGTGTAGAAACCAAACCCTGCTTTATAAGGCTGCTTGGCTGTCACTGGCTTCTCTACTGAGATATGAGGTGCCAGCCAGGCAGTAAGGTGACAGAGGGTGAACCTTCCTCACCTTCTCCCCATCACCACCACCCCTCCAGCCCTCCAGATGCCCATATCTACAATAGAACCACTTCAAAAATACTCTGATGAGGGGCAAAGTGGAGGCGGGGTAGAGGCTCAGGCTGGTCAGCAGGCTGGTTCCCTTGAGGTAGCTGAGTGCTCCTGTGCAGGACCAGTCATGGGCTCACAGTAGTCAGGCGGGAGTCAGCAACTGACTGGGAAGCAGAAGAAGCAGAAAGTCTGGAACTCTGCCCAGAGTACTTGAGGACAGGTAACCCCTGGGTAGAGCGCTTGGACTGTTTGCTGGTGTTCTCATTGCTCTTTGAGGATAAAGTCTTCCTGGATATGGGGGACAGGCCAGCTTGACTCTTCTTGGGCTTGGGTGTTGACCCATCATCAGAGGACAGCATGTTTCCCTCAGAGCAGCTCTTCTTTCTGAAGGGGAAATCATAGCTGAGGTTAAGACTAGCACAGCACGGGAGGATACTGTGTGTGTCTGCCTATGTGGGAAGATACTGTGGCTGTCCATGTGGGAGGATACTGTGGCTGTCCATGTGGGAGGATACTGTGGCTGTCCATGTGGGAGGATACTGTGGCTGTCCATGTGGGAGGATACTGTGGCTGTCTATGTGGGAGGACTGTGGCTCTCCATGTGGGAGGATACTGTGGCTGTCTATGTGGCTGCAGATTCTGATACTCGTACCAACTGCCAGGTGGAGAGTTCCTCTCACTGACATGATCTGGGGAAAGAGGAAAGAGACTCCCCAACTCCAAAAGCCTTCTCTTGCTGAACTAGTACTCACCTTGACTTGCTGTGCTCTGATCTGCTGACAGAATTCGGTGTCCCATCACCCTTTGAGGCAGACATGAGCGATGTTGGCAGAGACCACTATAACAAAGGAAGCAGTGAGTTTAAGGGGGCAGGCTGAGTTCAAGAAGGAATGCTCAGGGTCTTGGGAATTCTTGCTCAGGTCTGCCACTCTCACCTGTGAACACAGGGTTCTCACCTGCCCTATACTACATCATGGAGTCATGTGAATAACTCTTGGTTCTCTCCCCAAAGAATCATAAAGTTAAAGTTACTGATCACTTTTTGATCCTTCAAAGATAGGCACCCAGGGCATTTTGTGAGTAACTACATCCTTGAAAGCGAGACGAAAAGGTGGGACCAGGAATGAGGAAAGGAGGGTACACATAGGCCAACCATCATACACTCAGGAGCTGAGAAAAAGCTGTGTTCCTGCATGGCATCACTTACCAGAGGGGCTGAGTCAGAGACGATCCCCGTGTGGAAGCCTTTGTAGCACCAATTCCGCAGCAGATCTACTCCTGGACAAGATGAGCAGAGGCTGGGACTTAACGGGGAACAATCAATTGCCCACCTCCTGTCCAGAGAAACCTATTTCTTGGCCTAATGGGATTTACTCTACTAAATATGGCCTCCTGTGGGCCAGAAAGGCTTATCACCTTTGAGCTTGTTTCCATGGTACTTCTGTTCCCACTGGGTGGTGAGAATGTTGAAATATCGTGGCTGCTCAAAAAACCGGAGATAGCGAGAAGAGATTCGGGAAGGAAAAATTCTTTCAAATTGACCACGACGAGAAAACTCGTCTTCCATCTCCACCAAAACCCGAACATCATCTGGTGTCAAGACATCCAGCACAGATGCATAGAACTCCTGTGTGTGCCAAGGAATAGGGAGAAGGACAATGTGACAGACAATGAGAGACACAGGCATTGAAACAAGCAGCTAGGGTAGGGAAGAAAGCTCTGGTGCTCTAAGTCTCCAGGACTCCCGTGAGACTACAAACAACACCTGATCTGAGGTAGACATGTTTCTAAATCCAACAAACTGAGCTCCTGGAGGAAGACACTCTTGGCTAGAGTCAAGGGACAACTTGGGCTGAATGAAAGAGTGTGTTGTTGAATCAAGGCTAGCACGCAGCAGCTCAGATTTGGCAGCCCATCCTACCTTTCTCATACCCAGACCCCATACCTGCTTTGAGGAACTCAATCCTCCTAGGTCTGCAATGGCTCTTGGGAAGAAGTCAAAGGGTTAAAGGTTGATGTTTCTCACAGGAGTGAACCAGTAAAGCACAGCACTAAGAGCACAGTGACAACCATCCACGCTGCCAGAAAGATGCACATGTCAACGGATCCCTGTGCACTGCATCATCCCACTTCTTGGTAAGAAACTCTGATCTAGACAGAAAGCTCATCTCCCTGGAGTCTTGCTGCTTGACCGATGGCTGTTGGTAACCAGAGGGAAGATACGTTTCCTACCTGGTCAGGAATTTTCTGGGTCAGGTAATAGGCTTTCTTCATCTTCTGTGCAGTGAAGTGTTCTGGAGTCATTTGACATTTGTCTCTAGGAGAGCTTGGCAGGCTACGGCAGACGTAGACAAAAACCAAAAGACAGGTCAGCAGCTTCTTGTGCTGTCAAAACTCAAGAGGATTCAGTCAAGACCTTCCCAAACACAGGTGGAGACACAAGGAGATACTCACTTGTCCCATACCTAGATCACTCTAAAGTGTACTACATTCAAACAGCTTGTTACACACAACTAAGTGCCCACAATGACCAAAAGATGCAAGGCTCACTAGTTTGACAGAAGAAGCTGGAGTAAGCCTGACCATGGATGGGATGCTTCAGTTAACACACTCTACAGACCAAGTTCTATCGCGTGCAGGACCCTATGCAAGAGGCTCTCTGGTGCTTCACTTTCACTACCCACATCACTACGATCGCTGTATCACTTTATATATTGTTTTTAACTTTTTGAGAGAAACTCTGGAACTCAGGATGGCTAGGAACTCACTAAGTAGTCCAAAACTAGCCTTGATTTTGGGTCACTCCTGCTGCCTCCTGATTTATGGGATTATAGACATGGGCCACTACATGGCTCGGTCACTGAGATATGAAAATGGCCGGAAGGCCAGTGAGATGGCTCAGTGGGTAAGGGTGCTTACCACTAAGCTGATGACCTGAGCTCAACTCGGGGGACATGTGTCTGGTCCCTGAAGAAATTCTTTTTCTCAAAGTTAGGCATTTAGACAGAAGCCGGCATTCCTTCAGGGGCTTGAAGAAAGTTACTACTCACTAAAAAAGGAGTCATTCTCCTTATCTCTAGAAAAAGGGATCTATTAGTTCTTTCTTTAACATGACTCTGGTGCTTATTAACTTGTCAGGTCAGTTCTAGCCTCTAGTCTCATTCAGTCCGTGCTCACAATGCTCACCCAGGCTCACAAGCTCCCTCTCCATGGGACCACAGAACCTTTCCCCATCACTTCTCTCGGGAGACAACCTTGGCACTTCAGAATAAACTTCTCCCTTTTCACCCATGAAGCAGCTTTTCTTTACTGAGCTCATTTTCATCCATCTGGTGCCAAAACTCCATGAGTGGCATAAGTGAGTTCCCTTCCAAAAGCCTTGCTGCTGCAAACCAAGCTGCTGATCTTACTCTCCTAAAGTATATACGGATCCTTTGTTTCTGCTGGCTTTTGCCACCCACTATATTTGCCCTCAGTTCAAACTCTAGAGTCTAGCTCCTCATTTCTTGGTTTCTGTCTCCTAGAGCCTACTGCGTGGCCAAACTGGTCTGCTGAGTGTGTCACCCTGAGCACCCTGCCTTGTCTACTATTGCTACAAAGCATACCAGTGTACCAGGGACTCACTTCCACTGGGTCCCAATCACAAGGACAAGGAACACCTTTCTCTGATTTGGAACATTTCTCCTAGACAAGGTTCCCATTCTGCTGGGAATACCCCAGACGAAAATTCTTGTCACAACACTTTATCCACCTCAGCTCAGCTAGTTTTCTCTCACCTCTCCCTACAACTGCAGCTCTTGCTGCAGTCACACCTATGCATCTCTTGCTGCCTGCTCTGTCTCTTCCTTGAGCTCTCCTAGGCATCTGCTTCCTCAGGCAGAGCTCCTCTGAGCCCAAGCTATCTGGGCTACTATATGTTGGAACTTACAGAAATTCCCTCCTGTGGAACTTTGATTTATGACCCCCTCTCTCCTCCTCAGACTACAAACTACTTGGAATCAATACAGATCAATGGCCAAAGATTATATGCTCCATTTTCAAATTCTCTCATACGGTAACAACTTCTGTCACTGCACAAATGATAAATGATCCCTAATATCTTATGTATAAACTTGGTCTGTCCTATACTTCCAAGACTCTTATCTCTAAGGTTTTTCTACTTCCCACTCCCCCTCCCCTCCCCCCGACAGGAAACAGTCCTTAAGGATCTGCCAGGGCAAGAGAATCAGGCAGAGTAGAGACAAACACCCAGAAAGAGAAGCTGGGGCCGCCAATGCCCATGTAAGGCTAAATTTGATAGTCGGCCCCTGTGGAGATTTCTGAGTAGGAAGTAAAGTGAGCAGACTTACTTTTAGGGTACTGATGTGGCAGTGGTGTGGACAGACAGCAAAGATAGATGGAGCCATAAAGGAGACCAACTGGAGAGAGGCTCCAGAACCCATTTCCTCCCCAAATCCCACTAGGCTGCTCGTGCTACCACCCCAACCTAAGAGAAGGTGAGAAGCAGACCTGGTGCTGGAGCCGCTGGAGCTGCTGGGACTGCTGGAACTAGAGATGATATCCTCCATGTTGGGCAGAACAAAGCCTGCCAGGTTCAGAAGATCTCGTATCATCTGGCCTTTGATGCTGATGTCCAGGGGAGAGTTGGAATGGAGGCTTCAGGGGAAGAATGCAAAATAGGGTCAAAGCAGCACTCCAGAATGATTTGGGGGTCCTACATCCAATCAGGGCTTCTTCACAACAAATTAAATTCCAGTATCCACATTTGTGGAGCATCTTCAACAAATACCCCAGGTATATGTGGTGGCACATGCCTTTAATCCCAACACTCAGGAGGCAGAGGCACGTGAATCTGAGTTTGGGGCCAGCCTAATCCACAGATTTCCAGGATAGTAGTCAGAACTACACAGAAAGAAATGAATACCCTCAAAAACAACAAATAACAGCTTGGTGAACATGCCCTTGGTTTGCTAGAAAACGATAGGGATCAGCAACTCTTAGTAGCCCTTCTCTAATCTCACAGTGAGTCAGTAAGCATGATCATAAAGGGATGATATACTCCCTAATGAAGGAAAGACCTTTTACAGTCAACAAGACTATAATGACAAGGACTCTTTGGATGAAAGACAGATTCTATTGAGTAACTGAAAAATACTACCTACCTTGGGGAAATGTTGACTTCTAGGACCCAGGGCTTCAGGTTCTCATCCAGCATGATGTCAAAACCAAAGAGTTCATGACAGCTATAGGGGCGCCGCACATATAACTTCAGTAGGTTAGTCACATAGGGCTCTGACCTGCCAGTGGGGTGTCTTGAATTAAAAGAGCAGAAGCAACTTTCTCTCCAAAAGTGCCTCCTTGGAGCCATCATGGAGATGCATGTATACAATCCCAACACTTGAAAGGTAGATGCAGAATGGTCAGGAGTTCAAGGCCAACCAAGGCAGCATCAAACCACCTCAACCACAAGTGCTACCCCTTCCCTTCCCAACAGTGGCTCTTGAGGGATATGCCTGATCTGAACCATCATCACCTTGATGAAGTTTGGTAAATAAGCAGCATGGTAATTTGGATAAGAGATGCTTCTATAGGTTCATATATTTGAACATTTGATGTTTCTAAAGTCCAACTATTCCCAGTTAGGTCACTCTGCCTTGTGCTAACTCCCTGGAATCCTAAGCCCCAAACTAAATACTTTTTTTTTTTATAAGTTGCCTTGGTCATGTGTTTTATCACATCAACAGAAAAGTAACTAAGAAAGCAGAATTGAACTCTTTTTCCTACCCCATCCTCAGAAATGAAACACAAAATGGGCACAGCGTAGAGCACAGCATAGAGGCAAGGAGAGAACATGAGGCTTCAAGGAGAACCCCACATCTAAGTAGCACTGCAACTCACGAGATAATGGTTTTGACTACAACATCCTTTATCTTCTCCCAGATGGCATCACTATTAATTCCTTTCTGGCTCAGATAGTTCCACAAAGCCTTCAATGCCCTGAAGGTAAAGGATAAGTAATTAATTGGGGTTATATCCTAGAAATGAATGACAAAAAGAGAAAAAAATATGGAATATGAGGCATACAGAGACTTCCTTTGTATCTCACCAATGATATTTTGTAATAGGAAAGAGACACGCAGGGATGCAAACAGACCAATTCTGAAGTGTGACAAGCACTTATATAACCTCCAGACTCTGTACTAATACTCAGCAACTGACCCAAACCTCCCAAAGGCAAAGCTCTTCCCAGGTTCAAGATAGGAGTCTGGTACACACTGCCCTCAGTACCATTTGTGGCCTTGGCATGCGGTCTCATCAGCATTGGCCTGGTATTCTGCGTTCTTTTTATTGACACTGTAGTTGGTCAGATGCATGAACTTGTTGCTAAGACTCTTCATGGAAGGGGAATACCTGCAAATGAGAAGAACGGCAGAGCAAGACAGTAAGAACAGAGAAACGTCAGGCCAAACATTTCCCCAGGAAGGAGATAAAGGACAAGTGCAAAGACCTATCGAGTTCCCGAAAGGCTTAAGTTATAGAAAAACAACTAATGTCCTTGGCAACCTCAGTCCTGTAGGAAAACTTTCCTCATTTCCCAGCCTCTCACCCTCCTCCTTACTGATGGAGGCTATCATGACCTCCTGTTAGTTTTCTGCTCAGTGTCCTCCTCCCAAGGAAAGAAAATCTCCCAGTGTCAGGGTAATGCCTCATCACCAGCACATACTTGCAACTGGCAAAGCGGACGAGTCCATCCGAAAAGAGGTAAATCCGTAGAGGATCATAAGAAGTCACGTAAACATAGATCCGAAGATCAAATTTGCTGCCACTAATGAGGTAGGGTTTGTGTAGATACCTATAAAAGGAAAGAAACTTTACTTCTAGCCAGACGACCCTAAACAGACAACAAAGGAAGGTCTCTGGCTGGGAGGACATGAGATACAACATTCTAAGAAGGTCATTCAGACAATAAGACAGGAAGATGCAGAGAGGATTGTGAGCTAGAAGGGCTCACCTCTGTACCAGAAGGGGCCTGCGCTTGGGGAGCTGACTCCATTTGTGAATGACCTGAATGCCAATGCCTCGGGCAGATGCTGGCTACAAGTCAAAGGGGCAAGAGATGAGATCTGCTGTTTCTCCACTCTCATCCCACCATCTACTTCTCCTTCTGCCTCACTTACTGGCTTCACAATCCACTTTTGGCGGCTGCTGCTCTCCCAGGCTTTTCGCAAGAGCTTGGAATCCTGGGGCAGGATAAAGGACTGAGGAAAGAAACTGAACTCCTTCTTGCCAAAACGGCTTTGCATGCGAGACAGGTTCCGCCACAGCCGGTCCTTCCTCCCAATCTGGAAGGAGCCTGGGAAGTGGTTTAGCTGCAGAAGGGACAAGAGGCAAGTAGAGGGAAAGAGCAGAGGTGAGACCAAGAGAAACAAAATAACCCCACCTCATTATTCAACATCCCAGCAAAGTTCATGTTCCCTTTTATCTTTCTTCCACCATCGACACAAACTCACCTGGAAAGAGTGAGCTAATTAAGGAATTGCTTCAACCACGCTAATCTATGGGTATGTCTATTGGGGCGTTTTCTTAATTAACTATTGATATGAGAGGGCCAGGCTCACCTTGGGTGAAGCCATCCCTTGGTAGGCGGTTCTGGGTTGTATGAAAAACCAAGCTGAGCAAACCATTAGAATGAGCCTGTAAGCAGTGTTTCTTTCTCGACAGTCTCTACTCAGCTCCTGCCGTGGCTTCACTCAGTGATGGGCTGTAAGCTGTAAGCCAAAGTAATCCTTTCCTCCCCAAACTGCTTTTGGTCAGTGCTTTATCACAGCACCAGAAAAGTAAACTAGGACAGACATGATAGCAAAGCACCAGGCTATTAGGGAATCTAGGGACAGGAAGCCATACTGTTCTAACAAAGCCACAGAATCCTCTTTTTACACATTCCTAGCTTGGGGAGTAGAAGCAGTTAGCCATGGTAACTAAACTAAACACCCAACTAAAAATAGACAATGCTCCTCAAGAAATGAACTAAAAAACCTGAGTGGCAACAGGACCCACTGTGGCCTCTCTAGAACACTGCTCTGTAATTGTCCTCACTTAAATGCTCCTCCCACACTGCCCCTCACTGCCCCAACAACACCCTCATCATGAGTCTAGCCATGGGACAGGCTCCTTGGGAAAAACCCCACCTTCTGATGCTCTCTAATGGATCGAAAACCAGGAGACTTCATGTGGTGACCCCAGCAGCCCAGCCAGTCATCATTTCCTGCAGAAGGCAATCAGGAAGTCAGTCTCACAGAACAGCTCAGACTCTGGGACAGAACAAGACCTCACCACTGTCCTCACCAAGCTGATTTAACAGTTACCATGGAGCTGCCCTACATGAGGCCTTAGGATCAGGACCAGAACAATGTTCCCCCCGGCTCCCAATTCTGGGCAGCTGGGTGAGCCCAGAGGACTTTCAGGGCTACACCCTTTCATGAAGTTAAAAGCATCAAGACAGAGTCCCCACATATAACAGGATCTCTAAGGATCTCTTCCTTTCCAAACTCCATTTGGCAGGGCAAGGAGGTCAGGCTCACAGTGGGGTGAGTAACTCACTCTTGCTGATTTTGAAGTGCGACCGTCCAATGGTCTGCTTGACAATGTTGGGGGTCACTGTGCTCATCTTCCACCGAAGTAGCCTCCTCTGTTCCCAAGGAAGTTTCTCCACTGGGAAAAGACAAGGCAGGGTCGGGGGTGAAGAGCAAGAGGGTCATAGTGAAGAGATAAAAATGATGGCACTGGTGCCCATCCTTCCCTGGGCAGGCAGATCACTACAAACTGTTCCAGATTAGGTTTTAGAGGAGTACAGTTTATGGAGAGGCCGTGCAGGAGTGAGAAACAAAAGAAAGGCTGGAAGCGTAAAGAAACTGGTTAGAGGCCATGTGCTAAGCCAGAGATTAGAGACTGAGAAAGGCCAGTGAAGGACAGATGAGCAAGGCTAGTAGTTGGGATCCTCTTGTGAGCTCCTCTGGATTTTGTCACATGGTTACACTTACCTCTTTCATCCCGAGTCCCAAAATAGATGGTAGGGGTTACATTGGGGAAGAGACTGTAGATGAGGGCTGGCCGTACAACTTTCTCATGATTGGAAAGAGATTTGGACATCAAATCCACACAGTTCCTGTGATGAAAAATAAACATGACAGAGAATGGGAATGCAACAGCTTTGAGGTATTAGCAGGACTGCATGATACCCTGAAAACACAAGCGTTTGATAATCATTCTGCAAATATGAACTCATACAGTGCTTGAGCTAACCAACCTATAGTTATGTATACCATTAAATGTCACCAAGAGTCAAAGTATCCCCACACTCTGACAGCACATCTCCAATACATCCAGTGAGAAGCCATAGGTCAGGGAAGACCCTGAAAGAGAGTCTAGGTAGAGACAAGAAGCCTGTGACACTACAACCCAGCAGAGGAGGAGAGAGAAGATGACACTGAGAATTGAGAAGAGCACAGACATGTTTTAAATGAGGAAACAGCAACAGAAAGATCAACAGCGAAACTTCTGCCTTGTCTTGTGCTTTAGTTCATGTGAAAATATAGGGGGTCATGTCCTCTTCCACTCTGGACAAGAATCCTAACCATGATGGCATTGCAGGTGCAGATCTTATAGACAGAGGGAGAAGGACCCTGGGCCAGTGCGCTGTGGAGGCTGTACTGCTGAGCTAGCTCTCGGTAAACATCAGCTGTCAGTCAGGTACAAGTCACTGGCCCAGACCATTTTTTTAAACAGCATTGAAAATGGATAGGTTTTCCTCTTTACACTGAACAAATATGAGCCACAAATATTACTGCAAGATTAGTTTTCACATTATTTAAAAACAACAACAACAAAAACCAAACTATAACAAAAACAACTTTTACGGCTGGGAGTATATCTTCCTAGCAGAAAGGCCCTAAGTTTGATTACCAGAAACCATGACAACTTTCAGTACAACACTCAGTATTCCATAATTAAATTTTTAATTTGTTTTTAAGACAGAAGGTTCCTACATAAAGGCCGGTCTCAAACTCGCAATCTTCCCACCTCAACCTCAACTACTGGCATTAGACATGTATCACCATGCCTGACCAAGCAAAGAAAACTAAAGAGAATGAGTTATAAAACAAACAAAGACAAGACAGGAAGATAAGGTGTCACCAAAAACATCTCCCTACACCAGCAAACACATTTCTGGGCCCGTGTCTCAGAGAAATAAAGACTCATTTTCAAATAAAATATGTACACGATTCCTTATGCTAGCTTTACTCACAGTAGTTCAAAGCTGGAAACAACATTTATAGCCCCCCACAGGTGAATGGTGAAGCTCACAGCAGCGCATTGGCAGAGTGTGGCTCTATCAGCAGTGCAGCTGACACTCTGCAGTGTGCCACACAAGGTGAGGTCACTCTATCATTTACCATCACAAGGTCTGGGCCAGCCAGAGCTGTACAGTGGGACCCATCTTAAAAAGTAAAACTAGTGACTGAGAGTACTTTTCTTGAAGAGGATCTGGGTTCAATCCCCAGCATCTATATTTCAGCTCACTACCATCCCTAACTCTAGCTCCAAAGGATTTCCCACCACCCAGAGGTAAGAACCCCACAAACAGCAACAATGAAAGGGTACTTGACTTATCCTTAGATAAAGCTATGACCCTGGAACATTTAATCTCCTTCAATGGTCCTCAGTATTTTCATGGTCTTGAATTACACCCATCCCTAATATCACATGATTCTATACAGCAGCAGAAAATTCAATATAACTGTTGAGCAGGAAGGTTACCATGAGTTCAAAGCTAGTGTGGCCTATACAGCAAATTCTAGGTTACCTTCTGGCAATCTCAAAGTATCTGATTTTAGTCAGCTTTAAAACATAAAATGTGGGCTGGGAGATGTCTCAGTGGTTAAGAGCACTGGTTGCTGCTCCAAAGAACCCATGTTCAATTGTCAGTTGTCACATGGTAACTTGGTTCCAGGAATCCAACACTCTCATCTGGCCTCTGAGGAAACCAGGCATAAACCCATATTCATAAAATAATGAAATTTTTAAAAATAAAAATGTTTGGTAATTCACTCCCCATCTTCTTAAAAAAAAAAAACATACTGTAAGCCTCATATCTATAGGAACTTGTGTATAATTTATAGTAGTTACTGAACAATGAACAAATGATAACCAACTTTTCTGGACTTGTACTGTGGTGGTTTTGGGTTTTTTTTTCTCCGATTTTCCTGATACCTCTGCCTCTACCTTGCAGTTTTGGTGCTTAAGAGTCAATAAAGCTGCTGCCACACCGTCATATTTACAGGCATATGAGCAGCTTTACTCATGCTAACCCAGATGCAGAGGGTCTTCTCGGCTATAGGTAAAGCAGACTAGATGCAAAGAAAGCAGCTAGAGTTGCAGTATGCTGAGTATGCCCTAACAAACAAGGCTAGATTTTAAATGAGAACAGGGAATGTGCACTGAGACAGAGACAGAGACAGAGACAGAGGGGAGAGAGGAGAGGGTGAAGGGGAGAGGGAAAGGGTAAAGGGGAGATGGAGAGGGGAGAGGGGGAAGGTAAAAGGGAGAGGGGAAAGGGGAGAGGGAGAGGGAGGAGAGAGAAGGGGGGAGAGGGAAAGGGAAAGGGAGAAGAGGAAGGGGAGAGGGAGAGAGGGAGGGGGAGGGGAGAGGGAGAGGGAGGAGAGAGGGAGGGGGGAAGGGGAGAGGGGGAAGGTGAAAGGGAGAGGGGGAGGGGAAGGGGAGAGGGAGAGAGGAAGGGGGAGGGGAGAGGGAGAGGGAGGAGAGAGGGAGAGGGGGAAGGTGAAAGGGAGAGGGGGAGGGGAAGGGGAGAGGGAGAGGGAGGAGAGAGAAAGGGGGGAGAGTGAGAGAACATGAGAGCAAGAGCATGCACGAGCTAGCTGGAGAGACGGCTCAGCGGCTAAGAGCACTAACTGCTCTTCCAGAGGTCCTGAGTTAAATTCCCAGCAACCACATGGTGGCTCACAACCATCTGTAATGGGATCTAATGCCCTCTTCTGGTGTGTCTGAAGACAGCAACAGTGTTTTCATACACATAAAATAAATAAATAAATCTTTTAAAGAAAAGCGATTTTTCCTTTCTCTAAGTTTATTTTACTTTTTAAATTTTTTACATTTATTTATAATGGTGTGTGTGTGTGTGTGTGTGTGTGTGTGTGTGTGTGTGTGTGTGTGTGTGTGTATGTGTGTGTACACATGACTGCCAGTGTGCATTCAAGCCAGGGAACAGTTGAGGGAATTCTCGGGACCGAACTCCGTTGTCAGGCTTAGATGCAAGCACCATTATGTACTGAGCTACCATGTAGTCAAATGTGTTTTAAAATGTCTAAGGCCTTTCTTTTACCAAATGACATGCCTCAGTTATCTCTTGACATAGCATTCCAAAGTATTTGTTCTACAAAAGGACTTAAATGAATGGGCATGATAGTGCACACTATTAATCACAGCCTGAGAGTGAGACAGAGGCAGGCATCTCTCTCTGAGTTCAAGACTAACCTGATCTACATAGTAGGCTATGCAGAGACCCTGACTGAAAAAAACAAAAACACTTACACTACAGTTACACACAAAAACAAACAAATAAGAAACCTTATGAAAAATGAATCAGGGTTGTCAGGGCCAGTTAGGGAGGGCAATGTCATTACAGCCTTCAAGCAACAGAAATGAGCATCTGCCAATGATGTGCGCAGCACTCACTCACCGAGATATTAATGCCACTGACTCGCTGGGGGAGACAGCACTTAAAGAAGAGCACTCTGAGTCTCCTGTAGAAGAAGAGCAGAGCAGTCATTACTGGAGGGAGAAGGTGGTGCTGCGTGTGTACCCTCTCCAAGCCCAGGCAGCTAACCGTTACTGTAACATCCTGAGCACTGCCCGTCTTGAGGGAGCAAGGAGTATCCCTGCTCTGCACCGCATTTCTTCAACTTAACAGGTGAGGTGGCAAGACCAGCGGGGCAGAGGTGTAGACCAAAGTCCCTCACAAATCCCCAGTTAGGCCCTCAAAGCGAATGATGCAGGCGATGTTAGTCAAGTCTAGCACAGACTGTCATCCCTGCTCCCTAGTAGATGGTGCACAAGCCCTACAGTTGGAAGCAAAAGGATTCCTTACTCACCTTCCTCTTCTTCATTCTCATCATGGCTGCAGCTATCTTCCAAACCATCTCCCAGTTCATCTTCTGTATCTTCATGCTCCACCTGGTTTGGCCGGAGGTCAGTAGCTGAACTGAAAGAAAAAAATCATGCCTCCACCCAAGCCAACTCCACAGAAGTCACTCTGGAGTCCCATTCTTTCATTATCTCCCAGCAACAGCCTCCTCATCACCAATGTGTTATTTGTCGCCTGGACCTCATAAACTACTGCTCAGGTCCTCAGAACTCAGGTCTAGTCACAATTCCTCAGCTCTACACCCTCATCTGCATATCACTGTCTTCCATTTTCTTTGAAGTCTCTTAATAGTATATAAAATTCTGCATACAAAAGTCAATGAATATCTGGTAATTTGCATGTTCTTGGGATGTTTACTGGGAACAGAAGGCCTTGGCAGAAGGATCTAGAAAAGTAACAGGACACAAGAGAAGGAACCAACTACATCTATGTCTTCAACTCTTGAGTTGCTATCATTCCAGGAAGGCACGGGAACGCAGTTTGGTTTGGAGTAAGTAGGAACGTAACAGACCCTAAGAAGTGGTACCTGGAATTCTTACTTCTCCACTGGTAAAGCCTAAAACAGGAAAGGGCAAACTCTCCAAAGGACCTATCAGTAAATATCATTAGTAGATCACCCACAACTTCCCAACTCTACTGTTGTAGCAAAAAAAGCAGCCAAAGACAACAGTAAATAAATGAACAAAAGTGTATCCCAGTAAAACTTAATTTAAAAAAGCAAGATTCAGTCTGCAAGCTAGTTTTGTAATCCCTACCTTACAATAAATCTCAACTTTAAAGTGAAAACTAAAACTTCTAGGACAGCTAAAAAATAAAGTCAACTATCAGAGATACAGACCCATCAGTGTCTCCAGACTATGGTGTAGCTTCTGTATTGCTCCAAATAAACCAAGGTAAAGCAAGGTACAACTTACCAATCACCCTTAGTACAAGAGTTCAGGTCCTTGGCTTCCTCAGGCTCCTTCCCAGGCTGGCCAAGATGAACAGAAGAAAGACGAGTGGCCACTTCAGCTACACCAAGAGGCTGGAGGGAAGAAGGGGGAACAGGAGCTCTGTCTTCTCCAAGTAATTGGGGGTCAACTACAGACCCACAGGTAGGGCTAGGATTGAGCCCATGAACATGTGAGGCAAGGAGGTGAATGCTGATCCTTTTGGTACAAAAGACTGTACTGTCCAACCCCAAGGTGTCTGAAGCACCAGGAAGGATCCCACTGTCTAATCCAATATCCTCCTGAGGAAACCGCTGGCCCATCAGAGGTTTCCACCGCCTGCTTCTGTTGAGAAGACCCCACTGGAAGCTGGGGTTCACAAAACAAGCCTGTTCAAACTGGTAGCCTTGCCGTGGCATCTTCTCCAAGCCTTTTGCAGCCAACTTCCTCACAGCTTCAGTGAAGTGCACCTCTTTAGTAGCACTCTGGGAATCCGAGTTTTCATCCAGGCCACAAGGATGTGCCTCCATCCTAAAGTTATTCTGACTGCACTGGGAAGAGGTAACACTGGCTGTGGATATGTTGAGGGTACTAGGGGTAGATGGGGTGATAGGGGTAGTGACATCATCTAAGACAGTAGGAATGTTTTGGGGCACCTTATGGTCACCAGGTTGGGGCACACAGTCTCCAGTACCCCCTGAATGATGCCATGAGACAGGCTGGATCTTGGGTGAGGATACTGGCTTCAGGCTATCTGTGGCTTGTGATAAGGGCACTTTAGTGCTATTTGGCCTCATGAAGGAGTTGTTGTTCAGCATAGGCTTGTAGGAGGACAGTGGAGATGCAATCTTCCCTGAGATGGCAGAGGACAGGCTCTTCCTTGAAGGATTTTCTCCAGCTGCTGCCAGTGAGAGGTATGGATCAGTGGGTGAAGATGCCATGGGCTGGGCCATGGGGAAGACTGTAGAAGATGTGGCTTTATTGGCAGTGACACTGACAGGGAGACCCTTCTGTGGGAGAGAAAAAGATCTTTTCTCTGATGGGCTGGAACGCAAGCAGAAAGATTCCAGTTGCTGGTATGGTTTTTGCCTCACGTTGGTGCGGCGGTACAGCAGAGTATTGCTGAACAAGTCAGGGAGAGATTGCAAGCAACAGGGATTGCTGTGGCCTGCAATGACAGCTGTGGTCCCAGAGCTACATAAAGTGCTAGGGCAAAAAAAATAGGCTGGCTGGGATGGGACTCCCAAGAGACTGGTGCCCAGCCCTGCTGACAGTGTGCCTACGTGCTTCCTTTCCAGTTTCCAGATTGGCTTCACCTGCTGATGAGCCTGAGACCAGACTTTGACCTCCGAGGGTTTCTCAGATGGTGAAGCAGACACTGTGCCTGAGGGATGTCTCTGCTTGAAGCTGTTTCCTCGGCGCAGGCCGATACTGTAGTGCTCTGTTCCTGCTGAGGCCATGAGGGGCCCACATCATGGCAACATGGCCTCATGGCCTGGCTCAGATACGGTGCCACACACCTCTAGCACCAGCTGCATCCTTGAATCTGTTAACCTGCAGGGAGAGGAATGATTTAAAATGCTGCCGGCTTATGAGGATGGGTCCTATGCTAGATAAGTAATAGGGTCTTACTTTATCTTTGCCAACCAGTCTTGGTCATCATCTGGGACCCTAGGCGAAGAACACATTTCCAGGAAGCTTGCAGTGACCTTCCTGAGGCAACCTTAGGATCAAATCTGGTTTTAAGAAGGACTAAGCCCTTAAGGGTCTACCAGCACAAGGCTGCTCATGTATCCACACTCTCAGAAAGCTTGCTTCTCTTCAAAGAAATGAAGCTGTTAGTTGGATAGAATCAAGAGACATCCTGTGAAGTATGTGTATGTGTGTATATGTGTGTATTTGTGTGTGTGACTGTCAAAGGAAAAAAAAATAAAGTATATGGTTTAAAAGAAGAAGAAGAAAAGCTATCACCATCCCAGAATTGATCTTTCGTACCTAATAAGGCAGGTCTGAACGTGGCAAAAACCAGTCTGTACTCCCCTCTCAACCAATTTGGTCAGAAAGCTCAAAGGCTGTTAAGAACACATCTGCTCTATTGTTCTGTGCTTCAGCTGTCAACTATTTCTACCTTTATTTTGAGCCTTAAAAAGAAAGAAGGAAAGAAAGAAAGAGAGAGAGAGAGAGAGGAAAGAGGAAAGAAAGTTCAGTCAGAAACAGAGCAGACACAGCAATTTCAATTTCATCTCTTCAAGAATCTTGTCAACCATGCAGACTACTAAGTTCCAAACTATATACTGGTGGGACAAGAAGGAAGGCAGATGGAACTAAACACTAACACTATCTTAGTTACAGGGACTTCATCCTCAGCAGCCGATAATGGACAGAGAAATAAGGAAGCAAAGGAGCTAGACAACAAGAGCGGAGCAGCTTTCACCCCAGGGCCCAGACTGTAGTTGGCTGCTCTCTGGGGCGGGGAACCTGCCTTGTTTCACAATTTCTTCAGTACGATCACTCTCTAAATAGACTCACAAAACATTACCTAGTTTTCAAAGTTGTAGGGAAAGGTGTCTACCTACATGACCACACTCACAGGGAAATAACTCACACCTGTCTATTTACCACAGACAGAATTCTGATCAAAGTACTGTCCAAGAACCAAGATTCCTGTCTATGACTAATAGGACGAGGATACCAACAAAGAACCTGAAGAAGCCATGTGACATTGCGCTCCTTTCCTATACTTGCTGACCCAAAGGGAGTCCTTTGCAAGAATACAAACAGGTACAACACAATAAAATGACAATGGTGATCGAAAAAACACTGTAAATGCTAAAAACAGTATTGAGGTCAATGTCCTCAAAAAGAAAGGACAAAAATGTACCTCCACACAAGTGCAAACATGGAAACAGTGTGTGAGAGAAGATTCCCTGTATACAATCACCCTATATACATACACTAGAGAAGCCCAACACTGAAGGAGTCACACCTTACCAATGACTTTGTAAGACTTCATGTATGCATGTATGAATGCTGGATACACTCAAAAGGCTAACAATTCAACTCCATCCTCTTTCAGGAACCCACATCTCACCCTACCAATGTGACACAACAGATACACCAAAGCAGTAGGACACAGGAGCTAAGGAAATAAAACCTGAGGCTGATAAGCCCTAAAAAGCAACTTCACTAATGACTGCACATTAGTCGCCATGCTTTATAAGTTCTAGTCCAAGCCTTCATGAATGAAACATCTAAGAATATTCTATACTTTCTTACTAATACCACAGATAGTCCCACCTTCCTCCACAGCTGTCAGTCAGAACCACTGCATAATTTCCTCTCAGCATCCTACCATGTAATCAAGAGTGCCAGGAACACTGAACACATTGGCTTGACACCCAGACACCAGCTGGTTTGTTCTTTGGTTGATTGGTTGGTTGGTTTGTTTGTTTGTTTGTTTGTTTGTTTTTGACAGGGTCTCACTATATAGCTTTGGCAATTCTGAAACTCATTATGTAAACCAGGATAACCTTCAGCCCACAGATATCTGTCTGCCTCTGCTTCCCAAGATCTAGGATTAAAGGCATGTGCCACTACACCCTGATGGCTTGTCTTTTAATACAACGAAGGAAGAAAGAGCCTAACGATAAAACCCATCCCCTTAACATCTAAAAGTAGTTTTATCCCAGATGGTGTCAAGCTGGCAAGCTGGGTTAGCTCCAGTGTAGGTGAGTTCTAACTTATGGAGGTGAATTCTCTCTTCTAACCGATGGGACACCAGCACTCATGTCTCTGAGATGATCATTTCCGCTCCTTCTTCTCGTCTCTTGTAACGGTGTGTAAGGTAACAATCTGGGGGAAGGACATATATCGAAAGGGCCGGGGAGGTGAGATGGTTTCTTTAACCATGACAATGAGTTCCACAACTCATAAGAGACGTCCAGGGTTAGTTAACATGGCAGTGTCACGAAGAGCCAGGTATATTTGCCATGTTATATAACTGTAGACGGTAGCTCCAGGAACACAAAGTAAATAGTACCAGTCCACAACAGTATCACAGTATCACAGAGGTGCCTCAATATGGCTTTAGTTCACAAGCATTTGACTCAAACAAGCAAATGGTATTTGCTAAAAGCGACTTCTTTTTGTGGAAATTCCTAATGAAACCAAAACTCAGTGTCATAGGAAGCAGAAATTTAGTGGTAATACATTTCTGTGTGCTCCATCCCCACCACTGCTACAGGTCACATTTTCCCATGTGATGCCCAGTACTGAAAGGAATGTGATGTCAAACTTAAAAAGTTTGAGACAGTCCAAATCCTAATAATTTGAGGAAATCAAATTATTTCCAAATCAGCTTACAAATAGTTTCAAAAGCTAACACACTAAAAAGGCTGAGTTCTAGCTGGGTGTGGTCGTGCACACCTTTAACGCAGGCATTCCAGAAAGCAGAGGGAGGAGGGGCTCTGAGTTGAGGACAGCCTAGTCTGTCTACATAGTGAGTTCCAGGACAACCAGGCCCTATACAGAGATCCTTACAAAATAACAAAGACTGTTGAGTTTTGTCATCAGGTCAAAATCCATACAGGCAAATAATGCCTGGTACCCAGACCCTCTCACAAGACAGCTTTCTACTGGGTCAAGCCTGTCCTCTGAAGTAGTCTCTTGATTTCAGCTACTCAGTGTCATTTATCAAGGTTTTCCCAGCGCCCCATTAAACTTTTAAGTATACTGTGAAGACATCCTCTATGTATCCGTTTGTATGCTTTTAGAATCCAGGGGACAGACTGACTTTCTTCCAAGCAAAACTTCAGGATGAGCTACCAAGGGAAAAAAAACAGGGAAGAAGGCTATGCACAGACCATTGATAGAAGTCTTATTTCAAAATACCCAATTTAGGTGGGTGTGGTAATAACATACCTTTAATGCCTGAATTCAGGAGGCAAGCTGCTCTGAGTTCAAGGCTAGCCTGGTCTATATACTGAGTTCTAAACCAGATAGAGCTAGACAGTCTTAAAACAAACAAAGACAAATAACCATTTAGCCAGGCATGGTGCACGTGTCTTTAAACTCAACTCTTGGGAGGCAGAGCCAGATAGAGCTCTGTAAATTCCAGGACAACCCAGTCTACATAGTGAACTCCAGGCCAGCTAGTACTACACAGTGAGATCCCGTCTCAAAAGAAACAACAACAAACAAACAAACAAACAAACAACTTAGCCTACAAGGTATACATACATACATACATGTAGGCAAACTCATACACATAAAAGTGCTTAAGATTAGTCAACTTAAATCAAATTTCATAAAAAGCAAATTAGGCAAAATTAAGCAAATTAAAAAGAATTTTATGGGGCTAGAGAGATGGTTTAGTGATTAAAAGCAGTGGCTACTCTTTCAATTCCCAACAACCCAATGTTAGTTCACACTATCTATAACCCCACTTCCAGGGGATCTGTTGCCTTCTTCTGGCCTCCATGGGCACCAGCCACCCATGGATGTACATGCAGGCAGAAGACCCATATATATAAAATTTTAAAAAGAGAATTTTCCATAAACTCTATCATTTTTATTTAGTTTGCATACTTTTAAAACTACCTCTCCACACTACATCCATACACACACACACACACACACACACACACACACACACACACAAACTTAAAGACAGGCAAAGGCATACTTATTGTCTCTGCCTATAACCAAATGATCCAGCATTGCCCGATCCTCCAATCAGCACCTTGCAAAGAACTTACTTAGAGAGCCAATAAAGTGATCTCACCTGAAAAATAGCAGTTTGAATAACCTAACATTTTAAAGAGTCAACAAAATTACACGATTCTTGTCCCTATATATTATTTTTGAGGAACTTAGTGATCTAAGAGGAAGAGGGCATACAAACACTGAGCTGAGCTCAAGTTTAACAGAAAACAAGTCTGTTTTTGTGACTAAGTTCCGCCACAGAGAATCCAAACAGAAAACTGCCCAGCTGAAAGGAAAGAAGTTTATTGAGGAAAGGATCTTGGACAGTTCTCAGGGCATCTGAATCAACTTGTGTAAATCCACAGCATACCTCCCACTGTTAGTGGCAAGTCCTCCTGGGTAGAGGGATGGGATGAAGGATTGAGCAGGGGAATGGGGGGCGGGCATTATCTGATAATTTACTTCAAGACACCTGCTTTGTTTGACATTGCAAACAAAAACATGCATTACTTGTGTGAAGTTTCCTGAGTCTCCAGGGCACTCTTCCTCTTCCCAACCACGCTGCATTAGCAGCCACCACCTCACAGGAGCGCCTGCCTAGCGCTAGTCAGCAGTTCATCACATCCAGGGCTCAGCAATTAATCACTTTCAATGCTGGGCCTCACTGTTGCAGTATTCTGGGAAAGACAAGAGAGAGAAAATAGCATAACCCTACTGAGCAGTTATGTGAGAAAATTCACGTAAGACACTTTGAAACTCGGTGTGCCGATGAGAATGACGGCACACCCATAACCCTAGCATTGGAGAGGTAAAGGGTTGTGAATTTTACACTAGCACAGTACCTGACCCACAATAAACACTGGCAGCATGGTAGTTACTATCTTTATGTTGATACCTGTCCCTTTTTTGGTTTTAACTGAGAAACTGCCTCTACCAGATTGGCCATAGGCAAGTCTGCAGGGCATGTTCTTAATTATGATGCTGGAGGATCTAGCCTACTGTGGGCAGGTGGTCCTGGGTTGTGTAAGAAAGGTAGTTGAGCAAGCTATGGAGCACAAGCCAGGAAAGTAAGCAGCACTCCACTATGGTCTCTGTTTCCATTCCCGTCTCTGGTTCCTGTTTTGAGTTCTTGCCTTGACTTCCCTGCAGGATGGACTATAGCTTAAGATGAAATAAACACTATCCACCCTATGTTGCTTTTGTTCATGGTATTTTATCACAGCAATCTAAAGCTAACTAAGGCAGTACCCAAAGACCCCATCTTTCCCCCTCAGCCTTTTTATAAGCTGCCATGAAAGGAGAAAAATACAAGAACAGGTAATAATTATTCCACTAGAAATTTTAAAATCAACTAGGACAAATAATGTTCCCTTATAAAGACATCACTGGAGCTGGGCAGGGTAGTGGTTCAGGCCATAATCCCTAGTACTTGAGGCTGAGTTAGGAGGACAGCCTCAAGTTCTAGACCAGTCTGGGATATGTGTAGTCAGGTCAGTCTAGACTAAAAAGTAACACTGTCTCAAAACAACCAAAAAGACATAATTGCCTTCTTTCTGGGAGATTCTGTGGCATTTATTGTACAACTAATATTTATATTCTTCAGCTACAAACAATTTTCCATTAAAACATACCAGAAAAGTCAAATAGTTCAGTAAGTACAAGTACCTGCCACCAAGCCTGATGACCTGAGTCCCATCCCTAGTACTCACACGAAGGAAGTAGAAAACTGATTCCCTCAAGTTTTCCTCTGACCTCCTCATATACACCTTGATATGTATATACAGATATATACATATACATGTATATACAACAAACAAGTAGATAAAATGTAAATGTAAAAATTAAAAACAATTATGCAAGGAGTTATATGGTAAACTAAACCCCTTTCTGTTCTCTTGCTTCTGGGTCTTACTGGTTTTTATAATTAGATACTTAGGATTCCTGAAACACTGTATAAGAGTCTTAAAAGCAACTTTTACTCAACTACTGCCTAAACTTTAGCTTCTAAACACCATCTGTTAATAAAAGAAGTCAGAACTGTCTAAAAGTGGCTGATTCTAGAGCTGTGTCAGGAAAAGCAAGACACAGGCTAGAACATTTGGTGCCACCAGAAAAGGAAAGAGAAAAGTAAACCAAAAAGTGGTGCTAGTCTACAGTTGACAGGAACATCAAAAGATCCCAGAACACCTATCAAACTAGTAATGAGACAATGGGCATCTTCCTGGGAACACTGGGAAGGAAGCAAGGATGGCTGCTTGTCAGTGTGAGTCAACTCTGCACTGGAAGGCAAAAAGAAACCAAATACAAACTGAAAAGGGACAAATAATTTTGGGGGCAGTAGAACTAGAACTCCTAAGAAATCAGAGCAGCACAATGATTCAGAAAGTAAAGGCTCTTGCTGCCAAGCTTGAAGACCACCAAAGTGCAAATCCAGAACCCACATGGAAGGAACTCCTACAAGTTGTCCTGACTTCCACAGACTCCATAGAAAATGCTCACTTGCACATGCACACACACAAAATAAATGTAAATAATAATAATAGTAATAGAAAATCTATAAGTAAGAGATCTATAAAATATTAAGAAATCTACAAAAGAAAATCTAGAATGAAGAAGCAAGTTTGGTAAGGCTAGAAGGTACAAGACTGATACACAAAAACAACTTAAAAATTTTAAAATTCATTATGTCTGTGTATGTGCACTTGTGTGCATGAAGATACATGCCTTCAATAACATGTGTATGGAAGTCAGCTTCTACCTTGTTTAAAACAAGAGCTCTTGAATTTTGTTGCCTATGCCAGATATCTGCAAACTCCCAAAGATTCTCTTGTCTCTGCTTCCTACCTCCCATTGGAACTGGGATTACAGACTGCATCTGGCTTTCCTGTGACTTCTGCAGACTCAAACTCACACTTCAAGTTCACACTTGAATGGCAATACCCACTGAGCCATCTCCCTAGGCCCAGAAAAATGAAACAAAACCCTTTGCCTCACTCCATGCAGCTCCTAGCTTCCTGGAAGTCAGTATTCTGCTAGCAGCCTTCGGATGAAGATGTAGAACTCTCAGCTCCTCCTGCACCATGCCTGCCTAGATACTGCCACGCTCCCACCTTGATAATGAACTGAACCTCTGAACCTGTAAGCCAATCTCAATTAAATGCTGTCCTTTATAAGACTTGCTTTGGTCATGGGGTCTGTTCATAGCAGTAAAATCCTGACTAAGACAATCTAATCTGTCTACTTTCTTGTACTCAAAAAGCATTGCTATTTCTTCCTCTTCTCCATCTCTCTCCTCCATGGCAGTTGCCTGTCTTCTTTTTCTCTCAAACACTAATGGGGGGATCAGCTGCTAGCATGCAAGAAACCCTAGGTTCAAGTTGCAGTACCACATCAACAGAACAGTGGCTCTACCTGTAGTCTGAGATAGAGGTAGGAGGATCTGGAGCTCAAGATTAATCTCAGGGCTGGGAGTTGGCTCAACAGTTAAAAGCACTTCTTGGAAGACCTGGGTTCCATTCTCAGAATCCACACAGCAGCTCTTAACTATAACTCCAGTCCCAGGATAGCCCACATCCTCTCTTGACTAATTTTGGGTACTAGGCATGCACATATACACATGCAAGCAAAACAATCATACACATAAAATAATTAATAAATTTTAAAAAATTTAAATATTATTCTCTGTTCAAGGCCAATGTGGGTACATCAGACTCTGTCTGTAAAAACCAAACCAAACCAAGACTGGCCATAGTTACATGATAGAGTGAGCACCTAGCTAATACACAGTCCCTGGCTGTAATCTCTGATATCACACATGCAAATGAACAATTTCATCTACAGTATCATCAAAAAGAATTAAATCACCTAGGTTCCTTTTGGGTTTTATGGTTTCTTTCAGGCTGGCAAAGGGTCTTTGTTGCTCAGGCTAGGTTAAATCTCCTGAGTTCAAGCTAGTCTTCTGCCCTACTCTCCTAAGGTTATCACTGTGCCCAGACTTAAGAATAACCTTTGTTGTTGTTGTTTAGTTTTTTCGAGACAGGGTTTCTCTGTGTAGCCCTGGCTGTCCTGGAACTCACTCTGTAGACCAAGCTGGCCTCAAACTCAGAAATCTGCCTGCCTCTGCCTCTCAAGTGCTGGGATTAAAGGCACCACCGCCCAGCCAAGGAATAACCTTAACAATAAAAAAAAAGTATAGGCCTATACAATAAAAAAACACAGAAACTGCTAAAAAGAAAATAGATGTAAACATACAAAGAGATAAAACATGTTTATAAATCAGAAGTCTCACTATGAAGTTAGCAATTCTTATCAAAATTCCAAAAAGTTTTTCTAAAAAACTGGTAAGTGGATATGAAAATATGTCTGCAAATATAATAGATCTAGAATAGGAGACAGAACAGCTAGGAGACGTACTCTGCCTGATTTCACAATCTAGAACAAGGCTATGACAGCAGGGTTAATAATAGACATGTAGGCCAACAGGACACAACAGAGTCCAGAACCACACTTCAGCCAACTACAAGTTGCCTCAGCAACTTCATGAAGAAAGGGATCGTGTTTTAACCAGTGGTGCTGAAGCAACAGGATGCTCATGTTAATAGTCTATACCTAAAGAAGGGCTAACCGAGGAGTCCACCTGTCCTGCTCTAGGGTATAGAATGAGGTCACATGCCCACATGAAAAGTCTTTAAAATCTGCTTGCCAGTGGACTTGCAAACTCTGGTTCAAGGCAGAGCTTAATAGAAGCACTTTCTGGGACTAGTCAACATGCTACAGGTTTGGGGTCTTCATTGCTTGAAAAATGTCATTCAAATCTGATTCTCCATGGAAATCTCACTGCCCACAAAACCCGTCTTGTCCTCAACAGAGATACCAGATACTGTCTACACATGGTTGAAAGGCAGGAACCTGAGAGGGGAGTTCAAGGGTTTCTATGGCCTCTGCCATTCAAGAGGGAACAACTTACCTTATAATCTTTCTGAAAGCAGATGGGAATATTGGCCTTTAGGCCAGTCACACTGAAGGACAAGAGAGCCAGAATGAAGTCATCCTTTTCCTGCCCAATTAAACTTTAAGAAACTAAAAATCCAAACCATGTGGTGACAAAGGCATGTAATTTCAACATTCTTGAGGTTGAGGCAAAAGGAGCATTAGTCTGGGCTTCATGATGAATGAACCATTCTCACAGTATCCAGAGGAAAGGGAGGGTCTAAGGCCCAGGACAGGCAACACAGAAGTTTCCAACCCACCTGGAGTAATGAGGAATTCATCCTGACCTCTGCTGACTCCCTCTTCCACTCAATCCATCACCAACTGTTTCCAACTTCAAAGTAGTTTTTTAAGTCTATCGTTCCCCATCTCCAGTCATTACCTTAATAAAGCCACCATCATGTCACCAGATAAATTCTACTTCTACACTCAGCCTCCTTACAATCTTGTGTATGTGTGTGTGTGTGTGTTAGTGTGTGTGCATTCAAGTGCATGTGCCACAGTACTCATGTGAGGTGAGAGGACAACCTCAGGTGTTGGGCCTCAAATCTTCCCGTTTAAGGCAGTATCTGTTTCTCTACTATGTATATACCAGGCTAGATGGCCCATGATCTTCTTTTTTTTTTTTTTTAATTGGATATTTTATTTACATTTCAGATGTTATCCCCTTACCCCACTTCCCCCTCCCCCTGCCCAGGAGCTCCCTATCCCATCCTCCCTCCTCCTGCTTTTATGAGGATGTGCCCCTACCTACCCCCAACTCCCACCTCCCCACCCTCAAATTCTCCCCGACTAGGCGTCCAGCCTTCATGGGACCAAGGAGATCCTTGGCCCATGACCTTTTAAGTATCTCTTGTCTCTATGTCCTATTTCTTCATAGGAGCACTGGGATTACAGATGCTTGTGCTAACCATCCAGTTGTTTCCTGGGTTTTGAGGACTCAAAGCCAGGTCCTCAACTGAGCTATACCTTCCCAGTCCTGCCCTATGTCCACTCCCCCATCCCCAACCTACCCTGTTGTCCCCATCCCCCATGGCTCACAGTACTCTTTTTTAAATATAGCTTAAAGCCAGATACTCCTGAGTCTGCCAGGCCTGATAGTGCACACCTGTAATCCTAATTACTCAAGGAAGACCATGGGTTCCAGGCTTACAAGGAGTTACAGAGTACATTTAAAGCCAACTTGGGCAACTTAGTGAAAGACAACCTCCAAATAAAAATTAATGCTGGGATATAGCCTAGAGTAGAACAGTTAGTTGCCTGGCATTCATTCATGAAGCCATAGGTTCAATCCCAAATCATATTTCATTTCTCTCTCTCTCTCTCTCTCTCTCTCTCTCTCTCTCACACACACACACACACACACACACACACACACACAAACACACTGGGGTCTATTCTGTTCTATACAATCTGTAGGGATACCTGCCCTGTTTCCTATGGCCTATGCTGTCTCAAACCATCAACTCTCTCGGGGCCAGTCCCAGCTAAACTTAGACAAGCACCTATTTCCACAGAAAGGAATTATTCATTACACACTGATTAAATCACTCTCTTAGATGTGGCACTGAGATCTGCAGTTTCCTTTATCTCCTCCATCTAGATGTTTCTGTAGGTCATCTGGGAAATTTGGGACACTGGAAATGGCTCATAATTTATATACAAAGTCCCTGATGGAATCACTTAATGGGATGCAACTTACGTGGTGTGGACAGACAGGGATCAGACCCACTTCCTCTGACAAGATAAATCCTAAGCTCTAGCTCTCTAAAGTAACTTGGAGAAGCAATCAATTTAATGTTTGTGGGATTTATTTTTATTTCTTATTACATGTATACCTTAGGTATGCGTTGAGAGTATGTGCACATTAGTGCAGGTACCTTTGGGGAGGCCCCTGGAGCTGAAGTTACAGGCAGTTGTGAGCCACCCAATATGGGTGCTGGGAAGTGGAGGCAGGTCCTCTGCACTTAAAGTTATAAGCTTTCAGCCACTGAGCCATCTCTTTAAGCCTAGCCAAATGGATTTCTGAAAGATACACAGAGGAAGATCAAACTCCAGCTTTAGAGAAAGGGAAGGTGAAAGCTCAGCAGTTTGGAGAAGCATAGTGCCGCAAGGCAAACTCAAAGAGTAAAGCAATGAAGATACATGTTCTAACAGCCAGACCAGAGAGGGAAACACTATTCTTGGGCCTCCTTAGATCTGACAAGTGAAACCAGTAAAAGCTTTATATGACCAGGTCACTAGCTCTTCTGAAGCTTTGATTTTTATCAGTTTCCACAGGGACCTCTTTCCTTGGGTGAACAGAGGTCCTCAAAGAGTGGTTCACAGAACCTGAGGGGGCCTGACACTCTTTCGGTGCTTGTGCTAGGTCACAGCTGTTTGTATACCAGAAATAAAAGGGCATTTATTTGCCTTTTCCACTGGGCTGGTGGTAAAAGAAAAGCATCGATGAGGAAGCCACTGGCACCTGGGGCCCAACTTAAGACAATGGCAGCTTCCATTCTTCCACAAGATGTTTTAACTGGCCACACAGTGAAAGAATGCTTATTTTACTACATAGCACGAATATATTTTAAATTTTTACAAAAATTTTCTATGTGACACTTGCCCAGCAAGATGCAAACTCTAGTTTCAATCCCCAGCACCTGGGCAGATGAGGAAACGCCATGCCAGACATACTAGTGGAGCAGAGGCCTGAACGTATCATTCAGCACTTCCAAAGTAGAGAGAGACACAGTTCAATGTTATTCTCAACCACAAGGTGAGTTCCAGGACAGCCTGGACTACAAGAGACTCAATCTCAAATGAACAAAACACTATGAAAGCTCCACAAAGACAAATGTCTCAAGGCAAAGCATTTATGTGACTCAACTCTCACATTTTTCTGTAGAACACCATGCTTACTTGAAAGAAAAAAACTGACCTAAGTGATGAAATCCTTCAGACTTTTCTAACTGGCAGACATTTCTGGAAAATGAAACAGAGCAAAGCCTGTCACTTCAAGTAGAACAGCTCACAGTACTTGTTGCCAATGAGAAAATTTGAACTTCCAAGAGAAAATCAGAATTTTAGCAAAACAGTATCTGCCACTCAAAGAGTGACTGCATTTCTAGAAATAGTAATGGTGATACAAATATAACTTTTTATTTTACTTTCTATAAAACTTCAACATTCATTTGTCCATGCCTGAGTTTGTGGGAGTGTCACAGTGTCATTGTGGATGCCAGAGGACAAGCTCTTATGATCCTTCCCTCCATCATGTTAGTTCCAAAGACTGAACTTAGGCCATGAGGCTTGGCAGCCAGGGCCTTTAGCTGATGGTCTGCTTGAGGTGTCTTCAGGCAAGGTCTTGCTATGGAGTACAGGTTGACCTCAAATTTATAGCCCTCTTGCCACAGCCTCCCAAATGGGATTAACGCACCTAGTGGTACCATCGTGCCTACTTTAAAACAGGATTTTTAAAAATATTGTATAAGAAAGCATTGACGGCATGTAGAAGAGCTGTATAACTCAGTCAGTGTCTACCACACGATGTCATGGAGATAAATACAAGCCTACAGTTATGGTGGTATACACCCGTGGTAATCCAGACTTGTGAGACTGATGAAGGAAAATCTTAAAGTCTAGAAAAATCTGGACTACCCAGTGAAACTTCAACTCTAAACAAGCAAATGACAAAGCTCTACCAGCCAAGTCGATCTTTCTTTTATATGATACCAAAGCACAATACCTACAAACTCCTTGAGTGTTTTAGGCCCTCCCTCTTCTAACCATCTAAGGTTAAATTATCTTTTTAATATTTCTGTTGTTTTATGTATATAAGTATTTTGTCTGCATGTATGTCTGTACACAACAGGCTGCAATGCCCAAAGAGGCCAGAAAAACTATGAAGAGCAGTGAGCTTGGTTTTCTGGAAGAACAGTCAGCACTCTTAACCACTCCAGCCCCTCAATCTTAACTCAAAAATGAACATATCAAAATGGAGAGAATGCAGAAATAAGTATGAAAATCCAGCTATCTTCTCTTAATATACAGTAAAAACCACACCCAATTCTATTCTCAAAAACATTTTCATTTAAAAATATATTTATATCAACCATAACATGTTTTTCCAAATGGAGTAATATTTCAGTTCCTATAATATGGTAAACTTGAGATATACCTTTTACATTAAAAAAAAAAGTCAGTACTGTGTAATATTGGAACAAGCCTGTAATCCCAGCACTTGAGAGGCAGAAACAGGTGGAGTAAAGGCAAGGCCTCTATTTTATGGAGGGTTTTTTCCCCTTGTATTTCTCAACCTCAATAAATGTCTTCCTTTAACCGGTTTTCTTTTTGTAGTGCTTGAGACTTCTCTGCTGCTACCTGTTGTGCTTCAGATTTTTCCTGCCCTTTAATTCTTTAACTGGCAGAGAAAATGAACCAATCAAGAACCCTAAACTGTATCATTTCTAAACTCTATCTCTATAATCACTTGACTCTAGTCTGAAATCTTTCCTGGCCAACCTACCCATCCACTTTCTGTACTCCTAACACAAACCTGATAGTATTTTCCTGCTTTTTAAAATCTTTACATAGAATGTACTCATCTCTTCCCCTAAGAATTTTTAAAATTGTGTATTCCAAGGTGGACTAAGAAACAGCCAGGACTACACAGAGAGAATTTTGCCTCAAAAACCAACCAAACAAACAAACAAAAGAAATCACAGCTGGGAGGTGATAACACACAACTTTAATCCCAGCATTCAGGAAGCAGAGGCAGGTGGATCTCTGACTGAGTTTGAGATCTACAGAGAGAGTTCCAGGTCAGCCAGGGCTGCACAGAGAAAACCTGTCTAGAAAAATAAAACAAAACAAAACGAACTAGAAGGAAGGAAAGAAGGAAGGAAGGACAGACTAACGAACTTATAAAAATACTTTTGCTCAAGTTTTACTTAAAATAAGTTTTAAAATCCCATGGTCCCACAAAAACCTTCCAGGCCTGGGACTATAGTTTGGTGGTAGTGATTGATTGTCTAGCATATATAACTCAAAAGATTCAATCCCTAGTACCTTAAAAAGATACAATGGACAGGCAGGGGCAGGTGGATCTCTTGAGTTCAAGATCTACCAGGGCTACACAGAGAAGCACTGTCTCAAATACAATGAAAGTCACTTGGAAACTACAAGTCAGGAAATAGATTAATTTAAACTTAAAGTGAGGTCTTGGGCCCTAATAAACCCAGCTCACAGAATGGCTCCCAACAAACACAACTAGGCTCTGCCCTCGTTTGAGGCCATGCTGTATCTTTTCTAAAGCTACTTTGTAACTTGGATATCTTTCCACTTCTTTACTCCCAGAGAACATTTGATAACTTTCACGGCCAGGCTTAGAGCCCAATCTGTAAGTAGCTAGTAACATTCCCGACAACAAAGGGAATAGTTTTTATGCAAATAATCTCAGTATTTCAATAACTCAACGCATAGGATCCTATGGTACCTTCTCTCAAAGGTTCCTCCAGATTACTGCTTATTGACCAAATCAACAGCCGCTCAAATTGAGATTTGGAATATCCAAAATGACTCCATAAACGAAGGGTTTCAAATGCTGAGTAAAACATTTCCAAGATTCAGAACCGGAATGTAAAGACTTGGGCTCGGGTAACGTATTTTCCAAACAAATCTCGGTTAAGCGCTTCACTTCTATCACAGCACATACAACAGTATAGCAAGTACTTTCTTGATTAAAAATCTCTCGTTCTGTAAACTCTCGAAAACACGTTTGTCTTGCTCACCAATGTACCTTCCCTAAGAACCTTACAGAGTGGCTTCGCTCGTTACCTATTTGTCGAAAAATTGTAACTCATTAAATGAAAAAAATGGCTGAATAAATGAGTTAAATTAGGATCTCAGCTTCTGATAGACACTGGAATGTAGGAAAGTGTGTATGGATAACTCAAGAGTAGGGTCGGGGAAAAGCAGGCCTTGAAAAGAGCCTGGATTTCGACACAAGCCAGAATTTAAACCGCAGCGCGGCGGGAAAGAGAACACGCTGAAACCAGGACCGAGTAGGCTGTGGGGCTCGGGCCGCCCGAGGAGCAGCCAACGAAGTTCTCCCCGCGTGGAGGCTGCCGAGGAGGACTCGGGAGAGGGCCCGGGAGGAGGCCGCGGCCTCAGCCTCACCGGAGAAAGGCGAGTTGGCGAACCGGAAGCAGGGCTGGGGGCCCGTGCCAAGGGCTGGGACCGAGGCACGCGGGAACGGCTGGCCGGGGTCGGACGCCAGCTCTGCGGCCACACTCACCTAGGATACCCTGCTTCACCTCCGCTGGACGCCGGCTCCGCGCCGCTTCCTCGCGGCGCCTGCTGGGCGAGCGGGCGACCTCAGGTGTCCCTAGCAACCAAGCTCCGCCACGCGACCCACGCTCTGCCGCTTTCTGCCCGGCACAGAGCGCGCCCCCAGCGGACAGACGTAAGGCCAGAAAGGGATGGGCGGGGGAGGGCCCGAGGCAAGCGCGCCGAATCCGAGCCCTTGTGCTGCCTAGAGAATGGAGGGGGGGGGAGGGGGAGGGACTTTAAAGGGGGGGGGGGGGGAGAAAGTGCAAGAATTTGCGCACGCGCAAACTTGTCGACAAGGTGGAACTTTGTGAGCGGAATTCTGGGAACTGTAGTCCTGCAAGTAAAGGCTCCGTTCTGGGAATCCACGATTCATTCTACCTAACCACTATGGACTCTGACCATGCCGCGCCCAGACTCTATTAGAGAATTCCCACTAAAATTCCATGAGTTTGAGACAGGTAGGAGGAGATGGCCCAAGGCACTTTAACTCTCTCCACTCACCTTACCCTGAATTCAACCACGGACAAAGTGAGACGTAACTACAACTACCAGCTTTATGGGCTTCGAGTGAGAACTTTACGAAAGTGTAAGTCCTTTCATTATCTCTCCAAGCAAAATAGATTCACCTGTTTCAGATGACACTGGATCTAATGAATTTAGAGAACTATAAAGATAGCTGGATGGCAAAACTATAAAACTAACTTGAGGCATGGGCACCGGTTGCGCACTCCTTTAATCCCACCATTCGGTAGGCTGAGGCAGGTGGATCCCTGAGTATGACAGCAGCCTGGTCTACAGAGTAAGTTCAGGCCAGCTAGGGCTACATAGAGAAAAACTAGTCTGGGGAAAACGATTTGAACCATAGCAAAATACTTAGGCAACAGTCAGTCATTGATGGACATTGAACTATGAAAGGATTACCTATCAATTTTAGATCAGGAAATCTAAGGCAATTGTCTAGTATATCTCTTGATGAGATTTGGATTACACAGAAGTATTATGAAGTATAGCTTATTTTACAAAACGTTAAATTTTTAACAGAATTTAAAAGCTGAATCTAAGCAAGCATTGGCTCTAACTTTAGTATACAGGATATAAAGGAAAACAATTGACTATAGAAACAGATAAATTCAGAATTTGAGCCAATAAACAGTATAAATGAACTTTCTTAGACAAAATGGGAGAGCCGGAGCTGAAGAAAAAGCCCTGTGGTTAAGAGCACACTGATCTTCCAGAGTACCTGTGTTCCATTTCAAGAACCCATGTGTGGTGTAGCACACAACTTCTGTATCCCCAGCTCCAAGGGATCTAACACTCTCCTCTGATAGCTGAGGGCATCTGCAGTCTCTTGGACATAACCACCTGCCACACACACACACACACACACACACACACACACACAGAGTTTGTTTTTGTTTTGTTTTGTTTTTTTAAGAAAGGAGAGAAATGTTTTAGGTGGTAAGACCTAGGAGGTCAGCTAGATGGCTCAGCAGGTAACGGTGCTTACCACCAATCCTGAAGATCTAAGTTTGAACACAGAAGGTCTGGAGGTGTAAGTGACATAATACTAGAGGTCTGCTGTTTTAAAACACTGCAGGAACGGTAGGGAGTGACTCAGTACATAGAGTCTGTTGAACAAGTATGAAAAACTAAGTTCTGGCTGGGTGTGGTGGCACATCCTTTAATCCCAGCACTTGGGAGGCAGAAGCAGGCTGATCTCTGGGAGTTTCAGGCAAGCCTGGTCTACAGAGTGAGTTTCAGGACAGCCAAGGATTACAGAGAGACTCTGTCTCAACTCTCCTCCCGGGGATGGGGGGAGGGAGAGGGAGGAACAAACACTAAGTTCATATCTCCAGCACCCACATAAAAAGCTGGACACAATTGTGCAGGCCTCTTGCAAGATATGTGATCACACTGTGAACCCCAAGAATGTGTTATTTACTGAAAATACCTGTTTCTAGTTGAGGTGTGGCTTAGCCCTTAGCACACACCTTTAATTCCTCTGGCTGGAATACCAACATGCCCATAATATACACATTTAATCCCAAATAATAAAGATACAGTTAGTTTATAGGAGGGAGCACCCATGTCTGTGATGTTTAATTGAGTGGCAGATAAAATGATGAATCAGAAAAATCTGACTGAATAGAGTATGCCCAACTCTCGAAAGGAGAATAAAAGGAAGCTACTTAAGGGAGCAGTGCAGAAAAGAAGAAAAGAGAGGAGAGAGGCAGTTTTACTGGACAATGATAGACGGGTTTTAAAAAAGAACAAGCTAGACACAGGTGGAAATAGAATGAGGAAGAAAATGGAGAGTCTGAAGACTGAAGCAGATAGAGTTAGTTTGAGGCCAAACAGAGCAAAAGGTCAGAGGCTGAGAAAAGCCAGATTGAGTCAGTCATCTTGGAGAGGAGTTTTGAGCCAGAACAGCTGAGTTGACCATCCAGCCAGAGATCAGAAAGAACTAGAAAGAGTGAGCTTATTCAGCAGTAAGTCTCAGAGGCTGAAAACATTCTAGGCCTAGGTTAGGTTGTACAGAGACTAGGAGATTCCAGGACTAGGCCTAGGTTAGCAGATGGAGGCAGTAAGCCTTGAAGACAACAATTTTTACAGGAGAGTAAAAGGCACTTTTACACAGGCCTGTAATCCCAGTGCTTGGAAGGCAGAGAGAGAGAGAGAGAGAGAGAGAGAGAGAGAGAGAGAGAGAGAGAGGGAGGATCCCTTCAACTTGCTGCCAGTCCATCCAGCTTATTGGTAGGCTCTAGGTTCAGTGACAGACCCTATCTCAAAAATGAAGATCCAAAGTGATTGAAGAAACTGTTCCACACTCGGTGCGTAATGAACAAGTACACACATAAAAATGAAAATAACCAAATAAAGTGCTATAGGAAAGTCAAGGGATCTATAGGTCAGTAGTAGAAAGTTTGCCTACAGAGTATGCATAAGGTCGTGGATTCAATCTCCATCAGAAAAACAAACAAACAAACAAACAAACAAACAAACAAAGCAGCTGGTCATAGTGGCATACACTTCTAATCCCAGCACTCCAGAGGCCAGCCTGGTCTAAATAGAGAATTCCAGGTCATCTAGAACTATATTGTGAGTCTCTGTTTTAGTACATACATACATACATACATACATACATACATACATACATACCATAAATACATACAGCAAGAAACCCCACTACCTAGAGAAAACACACCTTCTTCTCTCTACCCTAGAGTAACAAGGAGCACAATTATCATCTAGGTTATAGTTTTAAATACATTTTCCATGAAAGGGAACCAAGCCTCTTTGGAGAAGAGAATGACTCTAGGCACCAGCAGAAAATATATGAGCTCAAAATCTCTTGTCATCAGAGAAAGAAGCCTTGCATATGGCCAAATGCACACATGGCCTCCACAATGGTAGGAAGAAGTATGTCCCTGGAGTTCATTGAAAGAGCTCCCAACAGACAAAGCTGAAACAAATTAAGGAACAAAATAAAACAATACTACTTCCTAACCCAAGTAGCCATGTGTCCATGGAATCATTTGGTACTGAAAGGGTTAAAATTTTTCAAAAACTCATAACAAGCTGAGCAGAACCAAGAGTACAGTTCAGCTTGGTCGTGAGCTCTGTGTTGGCTGACCACAAGATAGACCGTTGGTTACAAATAGGCTCTTAGAGAATAGCCTATACAAAATGTTCCTTGGACCCTGTCACAAACTGAATAATGGGCTGGGACTTTCCACAGGTACTCTCCAATAACCCTCCTTCACTCCCCCTGGGTTGTGGTTTCCCCCCTGAGTTGTGGTTTTTGGCTTTAAATTCTCTCTGTCTCCAAAGCCCTGGGGTCAGACCCTACTGCCCCTGCGTGGGTCATGGGTCTTGACCTCAACATGTTGATCGAAATATACCTCTTGCTGATTGCATCAAGTTTAGTGTCTTGTGACTTACTAGGTGGCTGTGAATTCCTGAGGCTTGGGCGAGGTCCTCCCTTCGTGGGGGCCTTACAGTACCATAACAGAATCATTTGGTACCACTTCAAAGGACAAATCTATAGAGAAGAAATCTATGTATGTAGACACTCTATCCTGAAGAAGGGAGGGACAAAAGAGTTGTTTTATAAAGGAGAAATCTGACAAACAAAGTAAGATGTGGGATTGTCTGTATATAATCTCAGCTCATGGGAGGCTGAGGTGGAAAGATTGTCTGAGGCCAGCTTGGGATACATAGTGAGTTCTGTGTAGACTAGAGGAACATAATGAGACCATGTCTTTAAAATAAAATCACACCACATACTTCAACTGGTTGATCAAGGTCAGCATCAAGACATGAATCATGTTAATAGAATGTACTTTGAGCTGGTGTGATGACACACATCTTTAATTCCATCACTTAGGAGGCAGAGACAGGCAGATCTCTGGGAGTTCAAGGCCTGGTCTACAGACTAAATTCTAGGTTAGCCAGGGTTATACATAGAAGCCCTGTCTTGAACCACACCCCCACCTTCAAAAGAAAGAAAGAAAAAAAGAAACAAAGAAATCAAACAAGCAAAAGAAACTTTGGATATCGGTGTGATTAAAAACATTATACTATAAATTGAGCATTCTGTGTTTGCTGTCATATGTGACACTGGCTTCTGGTTTGTGTATGTGTGTATATTTATGTGGGAGTGACAATAAGCTTAGGTAATGATCAGAGACTGGTGTGATGGCTAAGCTTGGTTGCCAACTTGACTGGAATCAGGAAACAAGAACCAGGAAACATAAACTAGAAGACCCTGTGCAGTCCCATGAGGGACTTTCTTGATCAGATTACTTGAATCATAAAGACCCTCCTGAATGTGGGCAGCTCAGATAAAAGGCCAAGGAAGAAACTCTCCCCTTTACTGCTCCTCTCCACTCTTGCTGGAAAGTTCCATCCATCCTGATACTATGCCCTCTTACTGATATTAAAACCAGCTTCTTCAGGCTTCCAACATAGACTCTTCAGGAATCTTCCAGATCTTTACACCAGATTGGGACTGCTGAGACATCCTGCCTCATGACTGAAAAACTACAGGATCTCAAGTTCTTGCTTGTGAGGCAGCCATTGTTGGACTACCCAGACCATATCGTATGAGCCAATGTAGAAGTCCTTTCTGATGCATGCATTCATCCTATCGGTTTTATTCCTTTAGAGCAATGGTTCTCAAGCTTCCTGTGGCTTCAATACAGTTCTTTGAGTTGTGGTGACCCACAACCATAAAGTTATTTTCATTGCCACTTCATAATTGTAATTTTGCTACTGTTGTGAATCGTAATGTAAACAGCTGATGTGCAGGATACCTGACATGCAGCCTCTCTAAAAAAGTCAGTTTGACCCCTGAAGGGGTCGAGACCCACAGGTTGAGAACCACTGCTTTAATGACTGCCGACTACTCCAGGAACCATGATAAAGCAAGGTTTAAGGAGAAGGGTAATGGCACACATGAGCCACGACAGCAGAAAGGCAACTATGGGGATGGAAGGCTATGGAGGGGTGGCGTGGGAGACAGGATGCGAAAGAGATCAACCAGAACTAAGTATCTATGAAAATGCCAGAGTGAAACCTGCTATTCTGTATGATAATGAAATGTGCAGATTAAGCCAGGAATGAAGGCACACACCTGCTCAAGAGACCAAGGCTAGAAGATGCTTGATTCCAGGAGTTCGAGCCCCATATTAAAAATAGTAATATTTCTTTTTAAGTGTTTCTCCATTATTTGAAATTTCTCTTTTGATAATTCTATTTAGATCTGTATCCCAATTTTTTTTCAGTTAAATTATTTAGTTTGTTGTGTGTAGTTTCTTGAGTTCTTTATATGTTTTGGATATCAGACCTCTATCAGATGTGGAGTTGGTAAGCATCTTTTCCCATTCTCTGGACTGCTGTTTGGTCCTACTGACAGTGTCCTGTTCCTTATAAAAGCTTTTCAGTTTCATGATGTTCCATTTATTTATTTATTTATTTATTTATTTATTTATTTATTTGGTTTTTCGAGACGGGGTTTCTCGGTATAGCCTTGGCTGTCCTGGAACTCACTCTGTAGACCAGGCTGGCCTTGAACTCAGAAATCTGCCTGCCTCTGCCTCCTAAGTGCTGGGATCAAAGGCGTGAGCCACCACTGCCCGACTTATTTATTTACTTATTTATTTTGTGTATGAGTGTTCTATCTGCATGTACACCTGCATGCCAGAAGAGGGCATCAGATCACATTACAGATGGTTGTGATCCACCATGTGGTTGCTGGGGATTGAACTCAGGACCTCTGGAAGAGCAGACAATGCTCTTAACCACTGAGCCATCTCTCCAGCTCAATGTTCCATTTATTAATTGCTGATTTTATTGCCTGTGCTATTGGTGTTCTGCTCAGGAGTTAAAATCAGAGATGGTAACACCTCCAGATATTCTTTTTTGTATAATATTGTTTTATCTATCCTGTGAAATGCTCAAAATTATTAACCACCAGGGAAATGCAAATCAAAACAACTTTGAGATTTCATCTTTCACCTGTCAGAATGGCTAAGATCAAAAACACAAGTGACAGCTCATGCTGGTGAGAATGTGGAGCAAGAAGAACACGCCTCCACTACTGGTGGGAGTGCAAACTCGTACAGCCACTTTGGAAATCAATATGGCAGTTTCTCATAAAATCAGGAATCAATCTACCTCAAGACCCAGCCATACAGCTCCTGGGCATATACCCAAAGGATGCGCCACCCTACCACAAGAACACTTGCTCAGCTGTGTTCATAGTAGCTTTATTCATAATAGCCAGAAACTGGAAACAACGCAGATGTCTCTCAACTGAAGAATGGATTTTTTTAAATGTGTACGTTTAAACAATGATGTGTTACTCAGCTGTTTAAAAAATGACATCATGAATTTTGCTGGCAAACGGATGGAACTATAAAAAAAAATCATCCTGGGTGAGATAACACAGAATCACAAAGACAAACATGGCGTGTATTCAGTTATAACTAAATATCAACTGTAAAGTAAAGGATAACCATGCCACAGTCTACAGACCCAGAATAGCTAAGTAACAAGGAGCGTTTAAGGAGGGACACAAGGATCTCCCCGGGAATGGGAAATAGAATAGGTTTTCATATATGTTCTGAAAAAGATTGGGGCGGGAGCTGACAATTCTTTTATGTTAGAGAAGATTGCAGAGTTGGCTAAGCATTTAGAGAGTTTGTCATTGGAGTTAGAAGTGAACAACAGGGTTCAGGCTTGATGTCTGAAACAGGGAATGCATCACAGGATGAAAATGGGGAGAAAATAGGCTGAAAGGTAAACTGCCACCTCGCCCTGCTCCACACACTTTCACTGATGAGGAGGAAATGGTACAGGTGCAACTGGATAGTGTTCAGCCGAGTATACCACCAGAAGATTTGCTTAGGCCTACATAGGCACCTTCAACCTGCCCAGTCTTTGTGCAGCATCTGCCTGCTAATGATGGTGGTCCTGCCTATAATGAATTGACCTGGCATCCAATAGAAATGCTAGATCTAAAGGATTTTAAAGAGGCTATGGTATTGTATGGCTTGCATTTTCCATTTGTTAAAGAAATGTTAAATACTTGGGCTACCTTGGGTTATGCCCCAAGATTGGAAGGGACCGATGTCAGATGTTCTAGAAGCAATTACAATGGTTATCATGGTGGAGGCACAAAGCCACAAAAATAGAACGACAGAATGTAGTGAGGGCTTATAAATGTGACTAAAAACCAACTAACTGCTTAGTGAAGGGTGTTATGCTGATTTACAAGAACAAATCCGACCTGATGATGAAGTAATCGAACAATGTCCTGTTGTGGCTTTAAGAGCCTGGGATATGATTTGAGGAGTCAGGGAAAATGTCTTATTTATGAAGGTAATACAGGGACCTACAGAGGCATTCACTGATTTCTTACAGAGATTGGGTTCAGTTGTGAATAGAGCCATATTAGACCCTGAAACCAGACAGTCATTGATAGAAATATTGGTCTTTGAAAACATGAATATTGAATGTAAGAGACTGAAAAGCATGGGGAGCCCCAATAGAGGAATGGGTAGGAGAGAGAACTGGTATTAGTTTTCAGGAGCATTATTCCTAATATCATAGGGCAAGCCGTAACTAGAAGTCTTAGAAATTAAAATGTCTGATGCTTTATTGTGGTGAATTTGGCGATTTCCAAAGAGATTATAAGACTAGATGATTCAGAGCTCAACATAGCAGGTACATTGACTCTAGAGAATATGACATTCATAGAAAAGACCAAGCAAGCCTGGCTGTTATAAACTACAAAGTTTTCCAGGGTATTGTAGCCACTATGGAAAGGACAAACATTGGTCAAAGGGTTGCCGGCATAAAAGAGACATACAAGGTAACCTTTTGCCATGGGGAAGTGAACAAAGGGGCCTGTCAGCTCGAGGCCACACAGTAAACAACACGAACTATCTTCCTTTGGTCAGCCAGAAGGTATCAAGCAGGCAAGAAAATCAAAATTAAGTATTTCTGATCTTATAAATGATCCAGAAAGGAGTGCGGCTTTGGATCTGGCCACAGAAACATCTCTTACCATATCCCCAAAAGTTGGGTGTTACAAGTTAACTACTGATGTGTATGGTCCTTTACCCTCAGGAACAGTGAGACTAATCTTGGGAAGGAATTGGTTAACTTCTCAAGGATTTATTGTGCATCCTGGGGATAAATAATATAATAATATAATAATATTATCCCAGGATAACATCCTGGGATATTGTAAGTGAGGATAGCAAGGAAGAAATAAAAATCATGGCATATGTGAGAAAGGAGATGCAAATTGATGAAGGGAATAGAATTACTCATCTGTTGTTTCCTTGCAGGAAGGACAAGGCTGCTCCAGTATAAAGGACAGTAGCTTTTGGGAGTACTGGAAAACATGTATTCTGGCAAACAAATGGCTAATGACCAGATACCCAAATTAATGGTACAAATGAATGGTGTTGATATAGACAGTTTGGTGGATACAGGATCTGATGTTAGTATACTTACCCAAAGTCTTGGGATCCAGATAGGCCACTTCAGGTTTACATACATTTTGTAGGAATTGGTAAATTATCAGGAATAAGACAAGGTGTCCGATGGATTGATTACCTGTGTGAGACCAGAAGGGTAAACAGAGAAGTTGAGACCTTATGCAGCTGGCATACCCATAAACTTCTGAGGAAGAGATCTTTTACAATGATGGGGTATGTTAATTAATATTCTTGCAATTCCAGGGACAGCAAATGAGGTATTTAAGTGTGATATGGTAGATGCTCTTGGGGAAGGTATTGATACAAGTGGTGATGATGAATCACAAGTTGTGTCCGTGATCCAAAAACAGGACATCACAGGGGTTGAGTTTCCAAATTTATAGAAGGGGCCACTGCTGACATAACCACAGCCTTGCCCCTGAAATAGTTATCAAACAGACCTGCATGGCAATAGCAGTGGCCCACAACAAAAGAAAAATTGCAGGCAGTTGAACAACTGGTACAAGAGCAGCTGGAGGCTCAACATATAAAAGAGTCTGCCAGCCCATGGAATGTCCCTGTGCCTGTTGTAAGAAAGAGATCAGGAAAATGGAGGATGATAACGAATTTAAGGGCAGTTAACAAAGTGATGCAGCCAATGGGTCCTTTACAGTCTGGACTTCTTTTACCATCTTTGTTACCAAGGTCATGGCCTATAAAAATAATTGGCTTAAAAGATTGCTTTTTCACAATATACTTGTATGTGCAGGATAAAGGTTTACTTTCTCAGTATCTCCTTTGAATGATAGACATCTACTAAAGAGATACCACTGGAAGGTAATTCCACAGGGAACGTTAAATAGTCCAACTTTATGTCAGTATTTTGCACAACCACCATTAGAAATAATTCATAAGCAGTTCCCTCCATCTATCATTTATCATTATCTAGATGACATTCTGTTGGCTGATTCTGATAAAGATGTTTTAGAGAATATGTTTAAGGTAACACAAAGAATTCTGCCATGCTGGGGGTTACTAATTGTTCCAGAAAAAAAAAATACAAAGAGGAGATTCACTTAGTTATTTGGGTTATAAAATCAATCAACAAAAATTCCACCACAAAAGGTATAGATTCATAGGGACCAATTGCAAACACTTAATGATTTTCAAAAATTGATGGGCGATATTAACTACCTGAGGCCTACAATTGAATTAAGTACATTGAGTTAAGTAATTTGTTTCAAGCATTATAAGGAGGTTCAGATTTAAAGATGACTAACAACTGAAGCAGAAAAGGAGTTAATTCATGTAGAACAAAGACTCAAAGATGCATATGTGGATCGAATTAATCCTAAACTTGATTTTATTTTGGTCATTTTTGTCTTCAATTAATTCTCTTACTGGGCTCATTATGCAAAGAGGGTATTATGAGGTATATTTTTTTAGTTCAGAGTAAAAAATCAAAGACATAAATAGAAAAGATTTCTGAGTTAATTATAAAAGATAGTATAAGATTACATCAATTGTCAGGAAAAGATTTGGCAAAAATTGCAGGCTGTCTCAATTACTGATTTCTCCAAAATATGTATGCAAATCAATTTCCAAAGGGCAAGGCCAAATGATCAATCACATAGGGACTAGACAACACACAGATTTGACAGACAATATGTAAATTGAAGCAACAACACAGACTGGACTGACAATATATAGACTGGATAAAAACAGAAACTGGGCAACAAATGCTGCAGGTAGGTTTTCTTTTTGTTGTTGTTGTTTTCCCCAGATTAATTACATTTTTTTTTTCTTGGGCTCCAAACAGAAATTTTCTGCCCTAATTAGGCAGGAAGCAATTATAAAAAAACCACAGTCACAATTCCTTGAGTTGAGATGGATGGTTTTGATGTGTTATGGTGGTTATCATCTAGGATGGTAGGTTTAAATTATTATATATTGTTAGAATTTAAGGTTGTATTGTTTTTATTGTATATAGATAGAAATTTAAGCTTGTTTTATATGATTTGTTCTATATTGATAGGAATTTAAGGTTGTTTTGCTTTCATTGTATATAAATAGAAATTTAAGGTTGTTTTGTTAGACTATATTGTATATAAGCTGTTTACTTAAAATACAATGTAAAGTTCTAGGTTTGTGGTTCTTCATTTTATTTTATGTAGATTGTTACTGTTAGGGAAAAATAAATTTTTAAACAAAAAGGAGGATATAAAGTGGAAGTTTCTGGTTATGTCATGTGACACAGCCTCACATGGTGTTTTGCTGAGGCAAGACCTACGGGAGTACATGTGATGTTTGGAGAGAGTGTAAGTGGGACTCAACAGACAGTGATAGGGCACCTGCATGGCTAGCTGTCTTCACCCGTCTGGCTTCTTCACTGATCTTCATTTCTTTGAGAGAGGTAGAGTAGAGAACTGGCATTCCGGTTGGTCCTGGTAGCTCCCTCTGACTTGTGCCAATTCAGCAGAGGCCTGGCAATTTCTGCTGGGTCATGCTGCCATTGCTGATTTGTGTTTGGTGACACTATTGAGCTGAACTGCTGACATCCTGACAAATGGAGATGGAATCTCTCCCAAGGAACTACTTCTAAACAGGCCCACATCCCCTTGTCCTATTTACCATCTTTTCTTTGGACAATTTACCATTTACCTTTGGACAATGGCCTAGAAAGAGGGTTGAAGTGTTTGAGAACCCTTATGTAGGTAGGTTTTGAAAAATCTAAGCCTACAGTTTTCTGCTATGGCCTCCCCAGTGCAGAGCAGCGATATCTGAATTCCAAAGAATGACAAGCAAGGCTTTGCTGCTGCAACATGAAATAACACATCTGGCCCAGAATATAGAATTTTCTTCTTTCTTTGTTTGAATTTTGTTTGAATACTTTTTGGTTTTCCCTAAGAGCAGGGAAAACTCAGTATTAAAGGTCCCTTGAGAAATGTTTTTGGTTTTTTCCGTTTGTTTGTCTGTTCACTTGTTTGTTTTTGGTTTTTTATTTTTGTTTTTGTTTTCTTTTTGTTTGTTCTACTAATAATGGAACTAACTCATTGTCAATGGTCCCTTCATGGGAAAAAATTTTAGAGTGAGCTAAACCAAACACAATCAAGGCATAAAATACTAAGACAATGCTGATTAAATTTCCAAAGGTGTTAGTAACTCATTATATGAATGATATTTTACGAGCTGATTCGGGGAGGGGGATGTTTGATGAAATAAGAGAATTTTGCCTTGTTGGCAATTACAAATGGCTCCTGAAAAAATACAAAGAGGAGATTCTATTAATTACCTAGGATATAAGATAGGTTTTTTTTTTTTTTTTTTTTTTTTTTTTTTTTTTTTTTTTGGTTTGGTTTGGTTTGGTTTGGTTTGGTTTGGTTTTTCGAGACAGGATTTCTCTGTGTAGTCCTGGCTGTCCTGGAACTCACTCTGTAGACCAGGCTGGCCTTGAACTCAGAAATCTGCCTGCCTCTGCCTCCCAAGTGCTGGGATTAAAGGCATGCGCCCCACTGCCTGGCATAAGATAGGTTTACAGAAAATTCATTGCTGAATTAAATCAGTGTATATACTTTAAGGATGTGATAAACCTTGAAATGGAAGTCAGGACATTCATTGCATTGGAGAAAAGGAGGAAACGGAAAGCTATGGATTCCTTCAAAGTTAATTAAGATTAGATTTGGCCAAGGGAGGCCTGAAAATCTTGGCTGCTTACATGGAAGAGACCCAGAAGAACAACAGGACAGGTGGCAGTGAATGTTGCTCCCGCACCTGGGAACAGCTCCGGAGATTAGCCGAAGCATGAAGGTCTACGCAAAGCCAAAGAATCTCTTTGTTCCTTATGACTTATTATTACATGCCATACTTTCATATGCCATGGATGGAAATTTATAATAGTTTGGTTATGTAGTCCAAATGGACTTATGAAGTTACCAGATGCCTTTCACCCACTTAAGCATAGAGCATAGAATCATTATTAGCAGATTGGTGCACACCACAGATTCCATATATGTGTTAATGAAGAAATGTCCCTACAATATTACCTTCAAAAGTTTGTGTGTTTTCAAAGCAAAAAAGAGCAGACACCAATGAAGACAAAGCAAGTAGCCTCCGATGGTCCAACTCACACAGACTGCTTCAGCCAGGACCTCAGTTAAGCCCTACAATTTCCTATCCCACAGAGCCTGAGCAGCAAGTGAACCAGACTGCTCGCCAGGGCTTGGCCAAAATCTAAATTCTCTTAGGGTCCCCAAAAGATGCCTTCACCCTCAGACAGCAGAAATCAATTTAAAGAAAATGAAGCACTCATTCCCAAGAAGTGGGGTGGGTGGTTTTGGTCTTTTGGTGGGTTATGGATATTAGTTGTTGTTTGGGGGCATTGATTATAAGTTGTTATTGTTATTGTTCTTGGTCAGGGAGGAAACCAAGTAAAAGAGGTTAGATTCAGGGATCTCTTTCTCTCTGTCTTTTTCTCTCCTCTATCCCTGGTTCTCTTCTATTATTAGGGGAAGTGGGGGTAAAAGGACAAGGGGAAGATAAAGGGATTTGAGGAAAAGAAGAGTGGATTATTATATCTACTTTGAGACTGAGAAAGCAACGAGTCTCAAACATTTTAGATTGGTATGAAATTTTTGTATGATGATAGAAATTTAAGGTTATATTTGCTACAACATATTGTACATATGATTCAATTATTGTTTAAGGTATATATGCTTGTGCAACTCAACTTAATATATAGCATAAAGTTCTAATCCTATAGAACCTACTATTGTAAACTGTTTAGGATAATTAAGAAATGCAAGTCAGTAGGTAGTCACATGTATATAATCAAACTTGTAGTCATGGTAGGTACTAGTTTAGATAATTACAATAATAAGCTTTATTTAGCCTCCTGTAACATTTTCAAAGTTAAACAGAAAGTAAATAGCTAGAAACAAACACCATTTCTCTATTTAGGTAGACTTTAGATGGATAGGTGCTCCGCAAAGACTTCAGAGATCTGGAGAATATGTCATGTAAGGTGCTTTAATAATAACAGGCTTTTCTGACAGACATGTTAGCTCCTGGAAGCACCTCCATTCTACTCTGAAGAAGATGATGGGCACCAAAAAAACCCTCCACCTGGAGTTTGCTTCAAACGTGGCAAAGCTGACCATTGGGCAAAAAACTGCCCCTTATCTTGACTGCTGTCAGCATGCTGTCCACACTGGGGATATCAGATCACAGGGAGGTCATTGACTCACTTTCCTGAGACAAAGTAGAACAGTCCTTCAAAATTCTTGCTTCACAGAAAGAACTGTCAGATATTCTGGGCCTGGCAGCCAAAGATGGATGCCACAACAACACAGAGGAACCTTGGGTAACTGTCCATGTCGGTGTGTGTGTGTGTGTGTGTGTGTGTGTGTGTGTGTGTGTGTGTGTGTTCAAGTGCATGCCCACCACAGCACCACTACTAACACCACTACTACACCACTGTAGATGGTTAGAGGACAACTCTCAGGAGTCGATTCTTGATTCTCTCCTGCCACCTTGTGGGATTCTTGGATTGAATCCAGGTGGTCAGACTTCTACCTGCTACTCTCCCCTGTGACAAAATATTAGCATGAACCTGGACAAAGGGTGGGCTGAAATTCTCTGCACTATTCTTACATTCCTTTAACTTTCAGATTATTTTGAATAGTATTTTTAAACTATAATAGTGGCAATTTAAAAAAAAAAAAAGAAATGCACAGGGCAATCCAGTACAGAAAAATGCTTGTGACAGCTCATTGTGTAAGCTCATGCATGGGTCAGAGGCTTACAGTGTCACTTTCTCTAGTTCTGTGATTGAAAACTTTAAGCCTTCTTCCACTCCTGAAAAAGGTAAAACACTCATACACACAAAACCAACACTGGCGCAGATTCTTCAGCCTTTCAGACATTCTCCAAATTCCACACTGTCAGACTATTTACTCCAAACCCTCAGCACTATGTCAGCACCTCAAGCAACAATTGCTGGATAAAGAAGCTGTTGATACATTGCTAAATTTTTACAACATGTGCTCCCAAAGACAAGGGGCCCCTTCTCTTATTGCTTCCTGATAGTCAATAATTGTTCATCAAATTTGTATATATAGCAGATAAATGATTTCAAGCTTGTATTTAATAAACTATCTGAATACAAGAATATTTCACAAGTTTCTTTAGATCCTTTATGGAAAAATAGGCTTTAACATACAGTACATTTCATCTGATTGAACTGTTTGTCAAAGGCACTCCACAGGATCCCCCAAACAACTCAGGCTGTTGCCAAGACTATAAGTTGTTCTCTGTAAACTGGCAGTAAGGCCCATTGCTAAAGACAATACCCACTTAATTAGTTGAACATGAAGATGTGGAGCTGGTACCTACTTAGAGTCTTCACCCTATATCCCAACATATTAGTTACAGGAAGTTACTCTGCACACTGTCAAAAGAGAAATATAAACACCAAGGCAGTCACAAACCTATCTACGACGGTGTATTACCTGTAAGATATGATAGGGCAATGGTGGAACAAAGCTTATTGGACTAACCAACCAATAACTGATCTGACTTACATAGGCCCACTCAATGAGATGGAACTCATACCTGACACTGCTTAGGTAACTAAGAATCTAAATACCCCAGGGACCTAGGGAAAACCAAAATAATACTGATCTAAAAAAAAAAAAAATGTGGTGATAAAATGACTCCTAATGACGTTCTGCTGTGCTTTTAGATCAGTACCTTGTCCAACCATCATCGGAGAAGCTTCCTCCTGCACGTGTCGGGATCCGTACGGAGACCCGCCGCCAGACATTATGCAGAGTGAGAAACCTTGCAACACTCAGCACTAAATGGGATGTCTACATCAAATCCCTCCCCTCAGCGCTTAGAGAACCCTGAGGAACAGGAGACAGAAAGAGTGTAAGAGCCAGAGGGGATGAAGGACACCAAGAAAACAAAGACCTCTAAATCAATACGAGCGGAGCTCATATGGACTCAGACCCTGAGTAGCATGTACAGGGTCTGCGTGGGTCTGCACCAGGTCCTCTGGGTTTGTAGTATGGCTTCCAGTTTAGTGGGTTTTATAGGATTCCTGAGCATGTGAATGAGTGAATCTCTGACTTCTGTGATTTCTCTTACTCTTTTATTTCTTTTATCGACTGACTTCGATGTGATAGCTTTTGTTTCATCTTGTTACATTTTATTATATTTTTGAATGAATGAATGAATGAATGAATGAATGTAAATGTAGCTACTAGGACAATGGAGGTATCCCTTATACCTGCTGGGAGAAGGGAAATCAGTTTCCTCCAGTGAAATGACACTGGGTATATCAACCACTCAGGGCAGGTCTAGTGTTCAGTAGTAGTTGATTTGACAAAAATCTAGGATCCTCTGGTTTTTTATATGCACGTTTATTTGGTTACGGTTTGATGTTTGTTTTGTTGATGTTTTTGCTTTTTGTGGGTGATATATGTTGTTCTCTAGGTTTTGAGCATTGTATTGTTGCATCAGGATTCTTCTGAGAAAGAACTTAAAGTCCGGTGAGTATGGAGGAGGAGAGGATCTGGAAGGACTTGGGGGAGGGGACCAATATGATCAAAATATATTTAAATGTAAAAAATTCTTTTAAATAATAAAATACTGTATTTGTGGGCTGGCTATATAACTCACTTGGTAAAGTACTTGCCCAGCATGCATGAAGCCCTGGATTGGATGCCTGGCACCAAATATTATATAGTAGCCCATGTCTATAATCCCAGAACTCAGGAGGTGGAAGCAGGAAAAACAGGAAGTTCAACATCATCCTCAGCAAAGCTAGCCTGGGCTATATGAGATTCTGTGTCAAAACAAACAAACAGACAAACCAAAAACTTACATATAAGGGTTAGAGAGTTAACTCAAAGGTTAAGAACACTAATGGCTCTTCCAGACAATCTGAGTTTGTTTTCTGCCACCCACTCCATGGTATATAACTGCCTGCAAATCCAATTCCAGGGTATCTAACCTCTGCAGACGTCAGCATGCATGTAGTGCATATAAACTCTTGCAAGAAAACATGTGCAACATAAAATAAGTAACAAATGGATCTTTAATAAAAAGTAATACAGCTGGGCAGTGGTGGTGCATGCCTTTAGTACCAGCACTAGGGAGGCAGAAGCAGGCAGATCTCTTTGAGTTCAAGGTTACCCTAATCTATAGAATGAGTTCCAGGACAGCCAAAGCTACACAGAGAAAAGCAAATTAGTTAATTTTAAAAACAATATATTTGCCCACTCATAGAGGTCTTAGAGAAACACAAGGCTGGGTTCCTGATCTGAACACAGACATGTCAGTCTGAGCAATGAAATTTTCAAAAGATAAATATTTCTAATGATATCATGTAACTAGATTAAGTAGCCAATATCCAAGATTTAACAACCAATGTATTTTCATATTTTTTAAATGGGAGGTTGAAAAGATAGATCAATTGGTAAAGTGTTTACTGCACAAGAATGTACAAGGACCTGAGTTCAAGTCCCAGCACCTGCAAAAATGCCAGTATGTAGTGGTATGTGCTTGTTAATACCAGCAATAGAGAGAGGCTGAGATAGGAAGTTCTGGGGCTTGCTGGCCGGCCATCCTAGCCTAGTTAGTGAACCTCAGTCCTAGAGAGAGACTTTTTATGGGAAAAAAGAAAATATAGGGTCTAGGGAGATGGTTCAGTGGGTGTTTGCTGTGCAAGCATGGGGACCTGAGTTTGGATCCCCAGCACCCACATACAAGCTAGGTATGATAGTGCACCTCTGTAATCCCAACAGCCCCAAGACAGAGATAGGCAGATCCAGGAGCTTGCTGGCCAGCCATTCTAGCAGAAATGTAAAGCTCTAGGCTCAGTGAGAGAGACCCTATCCTAAAAAATAAGGTGAAGATACAATTGAGAGAGATATACCAATGTCAACCTCTAACCAGCCTCTTTACAGTCTCATCTGGGTGAGTGTAGCTATACACATGCACACACACACAACACACAGAAGAAAATATAACAAGTGTGATAGTGCCTGTGACCCAGTTCTTGGGAGGCAGGAAGATCAGGAGTCCAAATCCAGTTGTGCCTATATATTGAGTTTGAGGTCATAGGAGACCCTGTCTTTCAAAGAGTGAGAAGCATTAAATATGTGTGTGTGTGTGAATCCTGTTCCAGTAATATATATATAAAATATTTTATATATACATATATACATATATATACACATATATAATCATAGCATATATCACAATCACATATATCATGTTATATCATATATTATGTATTATATACTATATATATTTATCTAGTATATATTATGTATTATATTCTATATTATGTGTTCTATATATCATATATATTCTGTATTCTATTATGTATTACATCTTATATATTATACATTAATTATATATCATATAACTATATATATTATTATATATAAATGGAGGAGAATAAATGACATTTTAATACCTATCAACAAATCTAATTGTGGGAAATTCTGCGGTCAACTAAACATTTTAATAAAATGGTACAAACTGTATCAAACTATTTTATACTGAGCACACAAGTGTGCATATGTGTGTATGTTCATGCATCATAGTGCCTTGTGTTTGCATGGTTCTATCAATAAAACTCAGACCCTTACACAGCAAGTACTTTTCACACCGAGCTGTCTCCTCGGCCCCTATATTGAGTCTTGTAAGACAGTCTGCCAATGTTATTTAGCTCACCATCTGAACCAACTGTGAGTAAATACTGATGCAAGATGACGTAGTTAATGTTAAATTTTGTCATTTAGTACAGTACTATAATTTTGCTTAAAAAGTAAGCAGTCCTATTGTTAATACATACACCAAGTGCTTATGAATGAATTGTTGTAATTTATTCAAATGGCCAAAACAACAAAGAGAATATGGAGCTGGGTGGTGGTGATGCAGCCCTTTAATCCCAGCACTTGGGAGGCAGAGGCAGGCAGATCTCCGAGTTTCAGCAGCCTGGTCTACAGAGTGCATTCAAGGATAGCCAGGGCTACACAGAGAAGCCCAGTCTTGAAAAACCAAAAAAAGAGAACATGGTATCTGCTCAAGTGGTGACGATATTCATTGACCTATTATTATGTGCACACAACATACGTGCATGTGTGCATAAATGCAAGTGTGTGTGTGTGTGTGTGTGAGAGAGAGAGAGAGAGAGAGAGAGAGAGAGAGAGAGAGAGAGAGAGAGACGCTTTGGTTCACTGAGAGCCTTCCTAAAAATTAGAGGACAATAAATACCTGAAGTTGCCCTCTGTCCTCCAAATGCCATGAGCGCCATCCCCCAAAATTGATCTGGCTGTGAATTTATAATTCCTTCTTAGAGCTGGGGTTATAGAAGTGTATCACCCCCACCTCTGCCTCCTTTGACTTGCTTTGAAAATTCCCAACCAAAAAAGACTTAAAGTGTCCAAAGCTGAAATCTCTGCACCCATCATCACATCATCCTTCTGGTGGTGCCTTCCTCCTTTCAGTCATTGGAAGTTTCCCCCTTCCAATTATTCAGGCCAAAACCTTGAGGTTATTCTTCTCCGCTTAATCTTTGATCACCTTCTCACATCTAATCAGCCAAGACATTTTGTTTGCCTTGTATTCAAACCTTATGTAAAACCTACTTTATCGATAGATCCAGATGCCATCTTCTGCTGTGTGTGATGATGATGTATGCATTTAATCCCAGCACTTGGGAGGCCGAGAGAGGAATGCAGACTTTTATGTGTTGGAAGCTCACCTAGTCTTCATAATAAGTGTCAAGCCAGGGAAGGCTACAGAACAAGACTTTGTTTTAAAAATAAATTTAAAAATACCACTGTCTATCACCTGGGCTATTTCCTCATGGCTCACCCTGTCTCCCACCCTTTTTTAGACAGAGTCTCACTGAACCTGGAGCTCTTTTGGTTAGATGGGCAGGTCAGCAAAGCCAGAGGATCTGCCTGTGTCTGCCTGCACAATGCCCAGCACACCACCATGGCCAGCTGTTATATGTGAAGGAAGTACTTAAGTACTTTACACATAGCCATTTCCCCAGCCCACAGAGTGACCCCCACCCCCGCATACCCTTTTAAGAGCTCCTCTGTGCTAAGACCTCCCATCGATGCCAACAACAGTTAGAAAAACTCTCAACCCTACAAAAGGCATACAAGGCCTGCAGCATCTGCCCATCACTACCTTCCTGCCCTCATTACTTTTCCTACACTCTTTTCTTACTACGTAGTCTAAACTGGCTTCAAATTCACAGTCCTGCTTCAGACTACCTAGTGATAGAGTCACATGCATGAGTCACCATATATAGAAAGACATGGCCGTGCCTTCCAACTTTGCTTTATGTAAACTGGCTTCCTCACAGCAGGGCAGGCATGCTTACGTTTCCTCATCAGGGCCTTTAATAGACTGTCCTCTCTACCTGGGTTATTTCCCTCAGGTAACTGCACTGTGCACTCTAATTCCTCCAAATGTGAGCTCAAATACGCCTTCCAGGTAAGGGCCTACCCTGACCGTCCAGCCTAGTACTTATTAAATCCTTTTCTCTGCTGTTTTTATTCCAGAGTGCTTTTAAAATCACCTTTCTACCCAGTTTAGTTATCTTACTCTGTGAGACTGGTCCTTGCTATGTTGCATAGGCTGATCGGGGACTCCTGAGAGTGTGATCTTCCCTGCCTCAGCCTCTTCAGTTGCTGCCATTCCATTCAGCTTCAGTTCACTTGTTTTAATAGGTTTTTTTAGCCAGAAACTCTGTGGCAGGCATAGTTCTATCCCTAGTGCTTCAAACAGTATCTGGTACACAGGAAGTAAGTGTGTGTGTGTGTGTGTGTGTGTGTGTGTGTGTGTGTATCAAAATAAAAATATGGGCCAGGTGGTGCTGGTGCACACCTTTAATGTCAGCTCTCAGAAGGCAGAGGCAAGTAGATCTCTTGAGTTCAAGGCCAGCCTGGACTACAGAGTGCATTCCAGGAAGCCAGAGTTACATAGAAACACTCTGTTAAAAAAAATTATATATATATATGTTGGGGGGGGGAGCTGGAAATTAAGGAGGACCTTAGATCTTTCTTTGGCTGAGATATAATTCCTTATAAAATACAGATAATCACACTCATCTTTCATTTCTTATAATCTTTAATTAAGGAAGGACAGAAAGGTACCTTTCTTCCCCCTCCCATCAGCTGGGGACTGAACTCAGAACACCTCATACACAGGCAGCAAGCACTCATCACTGAGCCATACCAAGAGGAGTCTCCTCTTTTACTGGATGGAGAAATCATGGACCTGGAAGCTTGTCTCAGTCAAACTTCCTAATACACACGCAGCTAGATTCTAACTAACGTGTCTACCAAACATCCTTTCAGGTAAACTGGTTATGTTCAACTCTAACTAATAGGACTGTCAAACACTGTTTTCTGGTAAATGCCCAGTCTCCATAAAGATCCCTTCTTTCAAAGCAGCTAAGACTCCATATACACTGACACTGCATTAAATATTAAAATGACTGTATTCTCAAAGCACCTTGATTTACCTCTGTTTAGCCCCACTCTTCTCTGTATCAGCTCCACTGGCCTTGCCTTGAAAGGTATAAACAATTCTCTAAACCAGGATTTTGTGTGAACAGGGTACTGGGTTTCCAGTGTCAGAGAAGCTAGAAAAGGGCCCAAGCCTTCCAACCCCTTACCTTGGGAGCTTCAGGTAGGGTGAGGCACATTTTTCACTAAGTGTTTACAAACAGAATTTATATATGTGTGTGTATATATGTATATAAATATATACATATGTATACATACATGTACATATATATGTAAATGTACACCACACACACACACCACTCATGGAAGGAAAGTGGGCTAAGGGCTGAGGAACCTCTCAACAATAGAGGTGATGACATTTATCCCCATGGGATAGAGCTGAACTAGAGACCAATGTAGTTCAGGCAAAAATAGCCAGGCAGATTACAGGAGATCCAGAAAGGAAGAGATCCAGCAAGGCAGGGGTGGTTTTTTTTTCCCCCCCTAAGGCCTGAGTGGATGGCATGGTCCTGGGGTGAAGGGCTCATTGCTAGAGGAAAGATCCTTGCATGCAGAAAGGAAGGGATTTGCTCTGGCACCAACAGCAATGAAGTTTACTGATTCAAATCATCATGAATCTTGGGAAAGGAAGGAGCTTTAATAAGAAAATCTCTTCTAGTTTCTCACTTGCAGGGGAGTTGGCAGCTTAGCACTCTTTCTCAGTCTCTTCAGCTCTGGGCTGAGCTAGTAGCCTGGGTAGGAGAATAAGGAAGACTTGGCAACAGTAGGACAGGAGTCTGGGCTCATGTGCTGTGGGTTGGCCTCAGGAGGTGAATGAGCCTCCTGCAGTGTCTGGCAGAGGCAGGCCTGTTGCTGCTATTTGGCAGTAACTGATTCCCCAAAGAGAGCAAGGCTAATTTCTCACTGGCACCCAGTGACACCAGCACCTGCAGGTTAAAGCAAATGACAGAGCAGGGCAGAAGGGTGAGAAATGGCTGGTACATGCAAGGAATTCCCCTCTAACTGAGAAAAGCAAAATGGGCCTTTTACAGATTTGGAATAGACTGGTCAAGACAAGAAGTCTCAAGGGCTATGACTCAACAACACCCAGGTACTTATTTCTACTCTCTTTGGGTACTGGCCATAAAAGCAATGCACCAGGCGACCCATTCACCTGTCCCCTACAGTAAGGAGCTAAAGAAAGCAGCAATGACAGACAGTAAGCCAGACCCTCTGCTTCCCAGTGGGTCCTTCATTTCCTACTATTTAATTGTTTCCTCACATGGACTGCCAGAAAGTCTTTTAGTCCAGTACCATCCCATCAAATACCTGCGGTTCTAATGATATCATACCGAGCAATTCTACCCTGTGACAGCTCAGATGTGTGAATCCCACCGGGTTCTTTAGAGACTCTAAGTAGAAGCAAAACAATGTCGTATTTGATGAGAATAGGCTCTCGACCCAGACTTAGGAGTTCAAAAGCCCTTTTCCTCCTGGGAGCTTGTAACTTTGACAGGTTACTAAACTAGTTCTGCTTCAGTGTCCTGCAACATGAGGGGACTAATAGCTTAATCTAGACAATAAAGGTAAAATGCTGAGCCCTGTGCTACAGCTTCGCGGCCTCAGTATCTTCTGGTTTTCCCCATCTCCCATTTTGTGTCTGGAAGAGATAAGTTATGACTCTTGGGGTCTCAGACATGCCCTAGCCCACTGGAGCCTTCCAGATCCCCGCCCTTCTCTTGGGTACATTAGGAAACCCATCTCCTATGCATTGTCTTTGAATTTCTTATACCCACATAGGAAATATTTTGCATTTCTAGGTATCCTGGGTCCTCACAAACTACACTAGGGAAATGCTGTGAACTTCAGGGCCTTTGATCATCGTGGCTCATGAGTCCACTGGCTTTACCTGATGAATACAGGGCTCCTGTCGGAGGCTCCGAAGGGCAATGAGGGCAGCCTCCTTGACAGTTGGCTGAGGGTCTCCACATGCCATTTCTAGGAGCCGCTGGGGTACTTGGCACTTTAATAGCTCCTTGCTCAATCCTTCAGGTCCCAGATTGCCTAGAGCCGATGCAGCGTTGCGCCGGATACCATCCTGGGCATCTCCAAGCAGCTGGGTCATACTGGGCACTGCAGCTGCCAAGGCAGGTCCCAGGGGACCAGCCTGGTAGGCTGCATTGCCCACAGCAAAGCTGGCACTGCGTCGCACAGCAGGGTCCTTGTCTCCAAGCCCTAGCAGCAGAAGGTTGAGCAGTCCCGACTGGCTCTGTAGTGCCCCTCGTAGGGCCATGCTGTGCTGCAGTAAATGTCCCAGGAGCCCATAAGTACGGACCCGCACAGTGTTTTCTGAGTGGCCTAGGAGGCTGCGCAGCGGCCGATAGGATTCATCAGTGCCAGACAGGAGCTCTTGGATAAAGGACAAGTGGCTGGGGGACAGAATCCGGGCTGCGTGTGTCAGCAGGGACAGGAGGTCAGAGATCATGAGGGGCTGGTCACTCAGGAGAACAACAGAGAGGAATGAGATGATGGCTCTAGAAGAGGTGGCCACTGTGTTCACAAACTGCTTGAGAGAGGTGGAATCCATGAGGGCCAGGCGTGTAAGGAGGCCAATGGGCAGCTCTGCTTGTAACAGCGGAAGGTGGTGGCAGCAGACCTGGAAGAAATGAGAGTTCAGGCAAAGGAGAGGGATACTGTATATGGCAAAGGAGAGCCAAAGGCTGGCAGACAGAAATGCCAAGCCAAGGAAAGAAAGAAACCTCCGAGGCAGCAGAGCCTTGCCCCACAGCATAAAACATGAAAGCCACTTGGAGCCCAAGAGCAAATCCTTTCTACACTTACACCTGGCTCTGCAAAAGCACAACTTCTGCCTCCAAAGATCCAAGGTGTAACACTAAAGAGTGCCAGGGCAGTAATTCCTGACCAAGGAGCTGAACTCCAGAACCTGGCCTCTCTACTGAGTTCCATAGAACCAGACGAGAGACCAGTGAGCAGGGGGAGTCATTAGCTCAGACCCAGCGGCACGTCCATGTCTGAGTCTGAGTGCTGCCTCCACTCCGACACTTTGGTCAGCTAGATTGACCCTACTCTTTGAGGGCCTAAGAGAGTCCCAGAGCTATCAGGACGTGAGTCAGAGGACACAATGTTAGCCATCTTCCTCTCCCACCTGCACACCTGGAAAACACCTCCACGTACCTGCAGCAGATAGACTGCAACTTCTGAGGCCCTGAGTTCAGCCAAGATACCTACGAGGAGGTCATCGTCCACATCCAGGGCGAAAGGGAAGCAGAGCAGCTTGCACACAGAGAGCACCACACCGGGGAGAAACTCAGGCCCCTGAGGCCTAGGAATGGGGGACAACAGACTTGCCCTTTAAGATGCTGCCTCCCTCACTCCACATTTGCTCTCACAGCTCTACTTTCCCAGCCTCAGCAACTCTTAGGATCCAGCCTAAGACTCTTGGGATCCTTGCCCCACCCCTCGCTTTCTCCTCTCCTTAGAGCCTGACTCTGCTGTTTTTCTAGTTCAGACTCACGCCTGGCTCAGGTGGTGCAAGAAGCTGGGTGAAATCAGGTGCTTCAGGGTCAGCATGAGGACACTGCCATGCTGGGACAGGTGACTCAGGCATAACTGGGGCTCCTGGGTGAAGATGACCATGGCCAGGCTCAGCAAGGCTGCCATGCCTGAAAACAACAGAGAATGCAGACCTAGCAAGAGTCCCAGATGCCCCTGATCACTCAAGGCTCCCATAACCTGTCTGGTCCTTTCAGTCCCCCATTGGTGAGCAGTTATTTTATAGTCCCTGACACACTTTGCACACAGTAGAAGCAATTATCTGTAGGATAACCCAGTTCTAAGCTGCCTCCTGTGCAAACAGAGCTATGGTAAGAGAAAGACACCTTGAGGTGAAATCAGTGTCCAGTCTGGCTCTAGGCTGGATGGATTTGATAGTGACAGGTCATCTTCCTGGGCAGACACCTCCTCGGGCAGCCTCAGAGCCATGGAAAAGCGGTGCCACAGAATGGTCCACACCTCTGAACCAGCCACATCCCTGATCAGGCCAGGCTTCCCCTGTTAGAGAGGAAGACGTGCAGAAGGCAGGGCTCCAAATGCCTTTTTAAAATTTCTGTCCCAGATACAGAGTCACAGAAACCATTCCATTGGTCTACCCACCTAATATTTCTGTATTTTCCTTCCTTTCCTTTCACAGTTCCCCTTTATCTTTCCTCCCTCCCTCTTTTTCTTCCTTCTTTTTAGAAAATAGCATCTCATCTGGGCAGGCAGATCTGAGGCCAGTCTGGTCTACAGAGTAGCTGGGCAGATAGATCTCTGAATCCAGCCTTGTCTAAAGAGTGGATGGGCAGACAGATCTCTGAGTTCAGTCGGGTCTACAGAGTGAGTACCAGCACAGTCAGGGCTACACAGAAAAACCCTATCCCCCCCCCCCCAAAAAAAAACCCAAATCAAAAGCAAACAAAGAAAAGAAAAATTCAATATGTATTATGTATAATACTCACTGTGTATGCATTCTGCCCTCAAACTTAGGGTCCTCCTGCCTTCAGGCTGCTCTCAAATCCTAGGATTGTAAGTCCACCACCACACCCAGCTTATGTTCCTTTGCAAATATAACTTAACCAGACCTCTCAACCTATGTATGTGCCTATTGAAAACCAGGAAATTAGCCTGTTCAGATCTGCTCATGTCAAGGCCAAGTTGTATACAAGGATTATTTTAAAAAAAAACAAAAAAACTTTTTCCATTGAAACAGGATCTTATGTACCTTAGGCAGCCTTGAAGTTACTATATGGCCAAGGCTGGCCTAGAACTTATTGATCCTGCTACCTTTAAGTGAAGAAAAATTTCATCTAAATAACAATAATAAGAAAAAACCCACAAGCCCCAAATCCCAGAGAAGCCGCTTTTCTCCCACTGGATTCCTAGGGATGCAGCTGGCAGCTCACTTCCGGGGATCTGTTGAGGGCAGGGGCCATTTTCAGGCTAGTACAGTTAACAGCAGAATGAGAGGATAGGCAAGCTTCTTCATTTCTACATCCTAGTGACTCCAAACTCCACCTAGGTCCTCTCTTTGCTTCTTAGTCTCACAGCACACCTGTACCTGTGTAAGGAGCTGAAGCAGAAGAACGAGGAGGCCATCATAGAAGCCACAACTACATGGCGGAGTCAGCCGGACCTGTTGGAGAGAGATAAGAGGAACAGAGATGCTCAAGAAGGATGAGGCAGGTACCCAGACCAGGCTCAAGAAGGATGAGGCAGGTACCCAGACTGGGCCTTTCAAGAAGGATGAGGCAGGTACCCAGACCAGGCTCAAGAAGGATGAGGCAGGTACCCAGACCAGGCTCAAGAAGGATGAGGCAGGTACCCAGACCAGGCTCAAGAAGGATGAGGCAGGTACCCAGACTGGGCTCCCAGCACCTCTGTGAGTAGGGAAAGCTCTTGGCCTAGCAGAATGGGACAAGTTTTGGATTTAGGAATCTTGGGTTTTGCCTATTCCTTCATCATGCTCCTAAAGACATAGTCAAGTAAGATAAGCTTTTGGATCCAAAAACAATTCTGTTTAGGAAGATGTTTGCTAAACAAGAAGTTGTTTACACAGTGGAATGTGCTTAACAGCACCTCTAGAGGCAGAGACATATTCAACAGGGCTGGAATGTAGCTCAGTGGTAGAACATTTGCCAAGATTGTGCCAGGCCCTGAATTCAATCTCTGTTGGGAGCCAACTTTTAGCAGAAAGCGGCTATCAGCTTTGCAGCCATCTTGAGCCATATACTCTGACATGAGACTTGTTTTATATCAGCCTACAACAGCTGAGCACACTCTGATAACATCTTGGTTTAGGTACCCAGGATCTTTCCTTGGGCGTGTGAGATTAAAGGTATGTGACTTAAAGGTGTGACTTAGAGATCAGATTTAGAGACAAGACCTAAAGGCATGATTAAAGGTGTGACCAAAAGGCATGGCTTAGAAGTGAGACAGATAAAAGGCGAGAGGCAGACAGAAGAGTTCAGAACAATTTGGAGTAACAGAGATTCAGACACTGGGAGTAGACATTAGACACTTGGAAGAGAACAACATGGAGTACAACTAGGAACTAGGAACTAGGAACTCAAGACTTGGGACTTGGACTAGGAAGAGAGACTGAAGAATAAACAGGATTGAATCACACTCTGTCTGGTCTTCATTCTTCGAGTCCATCCTCACTCTCTTTCTTGCTGAACCCTGACCTGAAGACTGGAGCAGCAGCTTGGGCCGGGAAACAGTGGCAGCCAATTGTGGAGTGGAGAGGTCCCCAACATTTTTGGCCGCCCAAAGTGGGGCAGCTCAGGCCTCAACATTTTTGGCGCCTGAACAGGGACTAGTGCAGTTCTCAACATTTTTGGCACCCAAACATGGGCTAGCTTGGGCTTCAACAAATCTCCAGCACTCCAAAAGAAGTGGATAAAAATCTAAAGTCAGACAAGGAAAGGTGGCAGTAAAAGGCAGGACATCCTAAGATGTGCAGAGTGTAGCACAGAGAGAAGTATGCAGGCACAGAAGTTCATAGTGAAGTCCAGAAGTGAATGACAAGGCTTTGGAGCCCACTGGCATCAGATAGGCCATGACAGTCTACACTGCAGCGGTCTACAGAGTCTGAAGCATTTCCTACAAGCAGTGGGAAGCCAATAAAGACTTACACAGAATGACTTTTGTTCCCGAATTAGCAATATTTTGTAAAATCTCGTATCCACTGCTTTATTCTCAAAATTTAGAATACAGCAAAACACTCAACATACGGTTCTGTGTTCAAAACCACTGACTGAATGGGTAGCACTATTTTCCCCTTAGAAAGCTCACTCTGGTGGCAATGAAGAGAACAAATAATAAAGAAGGAATACTTGAGTCGGCAAGAGACTAGAGAGAGAGAACACACAAGTAAAGCCAGGTGGTCAGTTAGGGTGCCACAGAGCGACAAGACAGAGTCAAGCCTAAAGCAGAATGCTGGACCTGGGGAGCCATCTATGGGGGTAACAGAGGAAGAGCTTCTGTGTGAATGTTAGTGCTTTAGCTAGTGATATGATCCCTCTGAAGGCCAACTTCATCAAGGACAAGCAGGTGACTATTCCTACATTTGCTGTGTCTAATCTTCCAAGTGTGTTGTGGGAGATGTCATATATAAGTTATAAAGTGCAGTAAGTTCTACAAGGATGACAATTATATAAATATGAAGCCTATCTTTTTTCCAAAAAGAGGGAAGCATTCAAAAGGGGTCAGGCAATGGTGGCACACACCTTCAACCACAGCACTCAGGAGGCAGAGGCAGGAAAATCTCTGTGAGTTCAAGGCCAGCGTGGGCCACAAAGTGAGTTCCAGGACAGCCAGGACTACACAGAGAAACTTTGTCTCAAAAAGGAAAAACTGCAACCCAGACCAAAACAAAGAAGTCCAAAGGGCCTGAAAGGGAAAAGAAGAAAGCAAACAGGAGTCTGAGTTCCTGAAGAATACACTGCTCCGTGTTAGTTACAGAGACAGAGCAGGACATTGCAGCAGAAGGTCTGCAATTAAAAAGTACCAGGAAGGACTTCAGCCACAGAAGCATGAGCTCCTGGAGGGGACCAGAGCAGGAACCTCTTGCCCCAGGTACCTGGGCAGCTTCTTTTACTTCCCCCTTCCCTGCCTCCATCTTTGGAAGTTCTGTATCAGAAAAGAAGCACTGACCAGCCCAGGCCAGAGCAGCCCACTGTCTGGAGGCAAAGACGAGGAAGAGAGGCTTCTTGACTCCTTTTCCATTCTGTAGTTTCCTTCAGGATGACCAGATATGGTCTGTCCTCAGGAGGGCTGCCCTGGTGCTGGACTCAAGAAACATGTCTGGGCCTTTCCAGTGCCTTACCTCTGCAGGGGCTGACAAGGCATGTGCAGCTGCAGCAATCCATTCCCGGGGCTGGAGGTCAAAGGTCACCCCTTGCTGACCAAGCTGTCCTAAGAGACAGGCTGCTGCATTCTGTGAGAAAGGTAGAGGAAAAGGAGGGACACGTGAACCGAATGGTATTTGGGACATGTAGAAGATGCTTGCTGAAACAGCTGTGAATAGAAGGATGGCTGCCTGCTCCCAAGAGGGTCAGAAGAAGGGCAGAATATGGGAGAAGACCGAGAACTCACCACAAGAGAGACGACATGTGAGTGGGTAAAGAGAGTAGCGACCTCACTGCCCAGTTTTTCCATCCTGGAAGAGAGGTGCATCAGAGGTTACAATGGGCTAGGAAGGGTCCTTCCTCTCCCTTGTACTGCATGCTCCACCCACACTGCATGTCGACCTCCAAGGTCGAAAGGTGATGAGAATCCAGGCTTGTTTTTCTGTACAGAAATGTCGGTCCCTTTTCTAAGAAAAGGCTAAAGGGCCCTTTGCGTCACAGTCAGCTTTTTGGGAGGAAGACTGACCAGTGCAGGAGACCTGGCTGTATGACTCACCCTGAAGGCAGATCTTGGAGCCGAAAAACAAGAAGGGACAGGAGGTAAAGTGCCACCTCAGTGGACTCTTCCCAGTCTGCTACTTTTACCTGCAGAGGAAACCTGAGGTATCAGAACAACTTCTGGGTGAGATGGAACCACCATGAGACACCCAACCGTGTTGGTATCACACTGGCTTACCTTGCCCTGGACTAACATCAGCAGGGACTCCAAGGCCAGGGGCTCTTGCCCCAGAATATGGCACAGGTGCTCACTAATGTAGCAGCAGGAGTAGAGAACCTAGGGAGGTCAGAAGGAGGCAGTCAGTGGATAGGACTGAACTAGGCTCCTACGGTGGAAGACTCAGCTGAAAAGCAGGCAAGCCTCTCAGTAGAGCTGGCATCCACACGTGGGGATTGACACAATTTTGACTGTTAATATGGCTGGTGTAAGAAAAGCCTAAGTAAAGCACACCTCGGAGTGTGTCCAAAGCAGGGAAAACCCGTCCTGAATGTGCATGGCACTATCCCACAGGCTGGGGCCTGCACGGAATGAAAGGGGAAAAGAGAAAACTAGACACCACAGCACCACAGGTATTCCTTTTCTCTGCTTCCGGGGTGGCATCACGTGAACTGCCCTGCTCTTCTCAGCTGGGCCTCCCATGAAACCTTTCTCCTCTATGAGTTCTGGGTGGCCTAGAACTCACTATATAGACCAGGCTAGCAGGCTAACCTCAAACCTGCAGAGATCAGCCTCCCTCTGCCTCCTGAGTGCTGGAAATTAAAGGCAAGCATCACCATGTTCACTATGGATAATCAATCAATCAATCAATCAATCCCTCCCTTCCCTCCTCCCTCTCCTATTCCTTCTCTCCATCCCTCTCTCTCTTTCTCCTTTTCTCTCTTTCTCTTTCTCTCTCTCCTTCCTTCCCTTTCTCCTGCCTCCTCTCCCTTCCCGGAGGTCCTGGGAATCTAAGCTGTGGGAAGGAAGTACCTTGAGAAGGTGAAGGCATAGGATATGGTGCCGTAGACCAGAGATGAGGGATGGCCTCAGTTGGCTGCTGTCCTCAGTTAGCTGGTTGGCCAAATGCCAAGAGACCTATGGAGACATATTCACTCTATTCCATCTCCTTATTCCACTTCTGTTCCTCACATTTCTTCAGCTGGCCAGGGCTCTCAGACTCGTGCTGGCCATTTTTGGGGTTACTAGGAATCTCAAGCCCCATTCCATTCCCAATCTCCATGAACAGTGGAGAACTGAATCCTGCCCTAGTTTGATTTTAATGGCCCTGTCACCTGGGCAGTCACTGCTGAGCCAGGTTGGCCAACACTCTGGAATTCCAGCCATACTATGTTGAACAAGAGGCCCAGACCAGCATGGGGATGTGTATGTCTTGAAATCCTGAACGTTATTCTTCGGTCTCTCAGCAGAAACTGTGGTGAGCTTCCCCCTCCCCCACCCCCCAATTCCCATGTTGCAGGAAGGAAGGAAGAATTTGTATCTCAGACCTGCTCCTTGGCGTCCCAACAGCTGGGCAGCCCCACAGGGGCAGTACACATGGCTGCCAGGGCAGAAGAGATGGCTCCAGGTACATCTTCACTCTGCTCCCGCAGCGGCTGGCTCACTTGTGGTGCTCCTGTGGAGAAAGGCAAGGTGTATTGGTAAGGTCTGGTTGATTCTCACACATTCAATTTTTTAGGATATTTTTGCTGTGTCTTGCTTTTTTTAAAAAAATTTGTTGTTGTTGTTATTGTTTTGTTTTGGTTTTTAGGGGGGTAGGGTCTCAGTATGTCCCAGGCAAGCCTTAAACTATGAAGCTGAAGATAACTTTAACTTGATCTCTTGTATCTACCTCCAGAGTGTTGGAGCCATGTACCGCCAAGCCCAGGGCTTCATGTCTGCTAATTTATGTTTTTTGAGCACCTGCAAAGTGCCAGGCACCATTCCAGATGATGGAGGTAGGAAGGACAGAGCCAGGCCTAAGAACAAGGAAGTCGGGTCACCTGGTGGTGTGTGGAAAGGAAGCTGTGGAACTGTTAGGCCATGAAGGAGCCCGTCCAACACAGCACGCTGTGTGGTCAACAGGCTGGAGTAAAAGGCCTTGGAGATGGCCCGGCTGTTCCCATCCACAGCTTCACACAAGACAGCAAAGCACTGAAGGAGAGAAGAGTAGAGTTAGCAGCAGGGCTTCAGAAAACTGACTGGGCTTTAATGAGAACAGGGACTACCCCAGGAACCTAGGAAAGGGGTTAAGAGCCCTGGAGAGAGTTGTCTGACCTAAGACTTCCTCCCAGGGAAAAGCATCAACTGTGTTCCTGTTTGACAGACCGTCCTTCCCTCTCTTTCCCCTCCCACCTCCACACACTCTCTCTGTGTACTGGGAGTCAGCCCTTGCACATGCTCTTACATCTATCTAACTAATCCTTCTATTTTCTCACCAGCATCTCCCTAGATGGCATTTCTAAAATGTGGAACATGGATATAACAATTCAGAAATTCAGGAAGAAGGACAATTATTCTAGATGCCTCATTAAACTCAGTATTCAAACGATGTGACAAATGCTGGCCAACGACAACTTACTGGTCAAAACTTTGTCTAGATACTCAGAACTTTCTGACTCAAAAGGAAAAGGAATAGGAAACTAGAATCTCAGACTAGAAAAGGGAATGGATCACTAACTGGGGCAGAAAATTAGCCACAGCTGTGATTCCCAACGGCTAGTTTCAGCAACGACCTTGGCCACAAGTGTTTGTATCCGTGGGACCGTGATAACTCAGCTGTCTTCCCATTCAGTCCTCCATTCTCTTGTCCTAACTCAGGGCCTGAGACAGAGAACTTGAGTAATTCATGCGTCTTAACATAAACAAGGCTGGAGAACACAAGGTAGTCTGCAAGATGCCTCATCTTTTTTGGTTGTTGTGTTGTTTTCTTTTGTTTTGGAGACATGGTCTCACTATGTAGCCCTGGATGTCTCAACTATATGTAGAGACCAGGCTGGCTCTGAACTCAAAGAGATTTGTCTGTCTCTCAAGTGCAGGGATTAAAGGCTTGGTGTTTTAAATTTTAATTATTTATTTTTGAGACACTTATATTTTTGGCCCTTGATAAATGGCAAACCACTTAATGCCTCTGTAATTTAGGTGTGGTGCTCTTTCTATCTCAAATGGCCTATCTCCTTCCCTGCCCCCACCCACCTGGAGAAGCTGCTATGCATTCTTGAAATGTTAACAAGCATGACTGCCCCCTTCACAGTTTGAGGACTTTTGTGCAGCGCCAATGGCATCTTCTTCAGTGGCACTTCTACACTGTAGAGAGTTCTGGTGGGCTTTTCACTTTCCCTACTTGACTTTTTGTTTTGTTTTGTTTTTTTCAAGACATTTTTTCTCTAAGTAGCCTTGGCTGTCTTGGAACTCAATATGTAGACCAGGCTGGCCTCAAACTCAGAGATCTCTGCCTGCTTCTGCCTCCCAAGTGCTGGGACTAAAGACATATGCCATCCTGCCCAGCCCTTCTTGACTATCTTTAGTCTCTTCAAGATAGAGACTCTCTTACTTGTGTGGCATATGACACATAGTGAGAATTCAACATTTGTTGTAATAATGTAATTATAAGACAGGGCTGAGAGAAATGCAGAACAAAATAGGAAAGACAGAAATCTGGAGGTGAGAGATTACCATAAGGCTATCCCTTCGAAATGTCTGCTCGGAATCATCTGATTGGGCCAACAGCTTCCCCAATAGGTCCAAAAAGAGGCTGGCGGCCTCCTGAAACACCTGTAGGCTGGGGAAGAATGAACCCATGGCATCTTCCCATCCTCCCACTAAAAGCTTGGATATGAATATGGCAAATGGGTCAGTTCTGGAAAGGTAGGAGATTTCTGCCAAGGAACACATTAAAATGTTTCTCCTTTCAACTCTGCTAACATACACACCTCACATACACCACACACCTACACATACACTCCTCACATACACCATACACCACACCTACACACACACCTCACATACCTACACACACACCTACACATACACACACTTCACATACATCACACACCTACACACACACTCCTCACATACATCACATACCTACACACACACCTCACATACATCACATACCTACACACACACACACCTCACCTATCTACACACACACAGCTACATATACCTACACACACACACTTCACATACACCACACACCTAAACATACACACACACCTCACATACATCACATACCTACACACACACACCTCACATACACCACACACCTACACATACCTATGCACACACTCCTCACATACACCATACACCACACACCTACACACACCTCACATACACCACACACCTACACACACACATACCTCACATATACCACACACCCATACACACACACACACACCTCCCATACACCACACACCTACACATATACACCTCCATATATCACACACCTCAAATACACCACACACCTACACACACACACCTCACATACACCATTTAAGCTCCTCTCAGCTGTCTTTATACCTTGATCCTTCTACTGAGGACATCTACGCTGGGTAACTGCTGACTCTTAGAGTCTGATGTCTTGGGGAAAAGCTGCAAGTGTCTAAAGGTCCTCATGAGGACTAACTAGATTCTGAAGGCTACTGAGCTCATCTCCAACTCTGACCCGCATCCCCACTACACACTTGGCCTCCTAATGAGGGGAGGAAACAGAGTAGATATTGAAGTAAGGTGGAGAGCTAGCTTCTGTTCTCCCACCTGTCGCCTGTCTGGCTCCTCTCCAGATTGAAGGTGCACGAAAAGTAGGCCTGAACCACAGCCATCAGGTCCCGTAAGAAGGCCCCATACCAAGGTTGCTGTGAAGAGAGGGGAGAAAGGGCAACATGAGGAATGGTGACTGAGAGCCAAAAAGCATCAACAAAGCATGCAGAGTGCCAGTCAAGGTGGAAAGAGACCGGAAGGAGGAAGCCAAGCATGTCAGTTAACCAGTCAGAGACCATCTGGGGATGCTGGAGGGGAAGAGGAGCTACCTTGCATTACACTTCCTTTTCAGTTCCTTACCCAAGTCTGACACTCAGCGCAGAGGGCAGCATCCGTGGTCTGCCTTACCGTCCCTCAAACTGGGGAATAGAGGGGGTGTTCTCTGAGTTCAGCCATGGCAGGATCCAAAGTAGAGGTTTGGCCCCAAACACACTGGACCTTGATTCTAGCTCTCCCACCTGCCAGTGAAATCAATCTCCCACCAGGCAGTGACTGCAGGAGTTAATTTCTGAACTTCAATGTCCTGGTTTAAAAATTGGTAATAAAGCCCAAGTCCCGCCTCCTGAGGCAACTATTCTAAATATTGGGAAATTATCCATTTTCTAAAGTTCTGGCTTTTCTCTTCAGGTACATGGGCTCGAACTTGCTGTGTTGCCACTTGGCAACCATGGGCTAGAGCTGAGAAGCAGCCCCATTTAGGGTGGGGATGTCTATCATCCTCCCTACAACTCAGATAGCGGTATACCTGCCTACTCCACCTACTCTACTAACTGATACTACTTGCTTAGCCCCAGGAGGCATCAGAATTTGCAAATGATGGTCTGGTCATTAGAAAAAGGAAGACAGAAAACAAGAGGTGGTCAGGCCAAACAGATGGCAGCTCCAAGGAGAGGAGCCAAGGAAAAGGAGCACCTCTCATCTTCAGAGGCTGCTGGGCTGTGTGTACCTGCTGCATATTGCTGCTCTCCTGGCTGTACCTAAGAAGGCTGAGAGGCAGCTCAGGCACTCCTGCCTCCTGGCAGAAGGAATACAAGAGCACTGAGTCACTGCAGCTGGACAGGAGACTGCTCAGGATGCGGAATGCAGGAAGGAGGTGGGAAGCACCATCCAGGACGCCTTTCAGGATCTGGGGGCAGGAGAGAGAGAAGCCAGCATTTGGTATAATTATAGGGAAAAGAAGAAGAGTCACAAATACTGAATGTCTCCGAGGAGGTAGCAGAGCAGACGTAAGTCTGCATTCCTTCTTTAGAGGAGCTGAAAAGCCAGGAAAGAACACAGCACAGGGGAACTGCACCAGAGATGGCTATGGGAGCTCACCAGTGATCAAGGGGCAGGAGACTAAAGATCTGTTCACCACGCCTAGTACCGTTGTCGTTTGTTCCCTCCCTTGTCCAGGCTTCAACTTAAAGACCACACAGGCATGAATCCCATGCGCTTGCGCAGGCACACGCACAAGCACACACACGCACACACACACACACACACACACTTCTGAAAAGTAAAAACAGACATGAAACAATGTTATTACATCATTCAGCTCTAGATCAAGGGCTGGCAACATCCCACGTGTGGAATTTAGCCCACCACATGTCTATGTGCAGCCTGCACTCCAAGGATAGGATCACACTCTAAGATAGTGGGAATTCTTCAAAAGAGTAACACTGACACCTAACGTCTCATAGTTTGTTGTCGCTGTTCTCAATTTGGTGATTTACTCTCCCGTTTCACAATATGCAGAAAAGAAGTACTTGTTTTAAAGACAGGAAACAGATGTATTTGTATAGATCAGAGCCCAGTCACAGATCAAAAGCTGGGTTTTCATGAATTCTGATCCAGGGCATCTTATCCCAGAAGCCAAAGACTTTCTGTTTTCCAGGAGACAGGCTGTGCTGTGGAGATGGCTCTGTGGGTAAACGCTTGCTGCACAAGCCTGATGATCTAAAGTTGATGCTCAGAATTCACACAAAAATAAAATAGAGAACCAACTCCACAAAGCTGTCCTCTGACCTCTACTCATGTACCACAGCATGTGCCACAAAATCATTAATAATAATTGGCTAATTTTTTTAAACAGTCGCGTGATATTGCTAAGATTGGGTGCAATCTCCCAGGCTCAAGAAACGATCTGCACATGCCTTTAATTTCAGCAGAGGTAGGTGGATCTCTTGTGAATTTGGAGCTAGCCTGGGAGAGAGACCCTGTCTCTAGGGGAAAAAAAGGTGGTGGGAGAGGGAGGAGAGAGAGAGAGAGAGAGAGAGAGAGAGAGAGAGAGAGAGAGAGACAGACAGACAGACAGACAGACAGACAGACAGATCTACCTAGCCTCCCAAGCTCCCAGGATAGAAGAAAAGACTACCTCCCACATCAGAAATGCTCTGGCAACATAGGAGGACGACCGTTAGATCAAGAGCGAGGCACCAATTTATTCAGTGGCAAAAGAAGAACTTAAAAAAACACACACACAAAGAGATGAACTTAGATCTTATTTTATGATCTACAAAAACTCAAAATGGGTCAGAGACCTTAATGTCTAAAGCTATAGAATGTTTGGAAAAGTCTTCAAGATCTTGGGTTTGGAGGATTTCATTTTTTTTTCAAGACAAGGTCTCTCTGTATAGCTCTGGCTGTCTTGGAACTTGATCTATAGACCAGGATGACCTCAAACTCAGAAATCCACCTGCCTCTGCTTCCCAAGTGCTAGAATTAAAGGTGTGTGACACCACTGTTCAGTGGCTAGACAATATTTCCTATTCATAATTGCAAAAGTATAATTCACAAAAGGAAAAATTCTGATAATCTAATAAAATCAAAATTCAAACTCCTGTCAAGCATAGTGGTACATGCCTCCTGGAACCCAGCATCTGAGAGACAGAGGAAGGAGGATTCTGAGGTTGAGGCCTGTATGTACTACATGGGGAGGATCTGCTCAGTACCAGCTAAATAGCAAGACCTCTCCAACCCCAGAAAAATAAGAAATATACATTTAAAATATGTGCTTCAAAATATATCATCTTAGAACAAAAAGATAAACCATGGACTAGGATTTGCAAATGAACACTTATCTGATAAAAGTCTTGTATCCAGCCAGAATATGAAGAGAATTCTTATAACTCAATAAGAAGTAAAAAAAAAAAATCAGTTTTTAAAAATGATCAAAAGAAAGTGCAATGGTGGTGCATGATTTTAATCCCAGCACTAGGGAGGCAGAGGCAGATCTTTGTGAGTTTAAGGCCAGCCTGGTCTACAGGAGTTCCAGGACAGCATGGCTGTCTCAAACCCCCTCCCCCAAACATAGAAATTAATTTTTAAAAAAGAACAAATAATTGTGATGAATGCTTTGAATCTAGCACCCAGGAGGCAAGGCAGGTGGATCTCTGAGATCCAGCCTGGTCTACACTGAGTTCAAGGCTAGCCAGTGCTACACAAAAACTCTGTTTCAAAAAAAAAAAGTCTAAGGATGTATAAATGGGCAAAATAAAGCATCCATATTAAAATATCCAGCATCCATCACAGTGGGACTCAGATTAAACACTGAAGTGTGAGGGTTTTTTAAATTTATTTTTATTTCACATGTATGAGTGTTTGCCTGCATATAAGTCTGTGTACCACTTGTAGGAGCTTAACTTTTAATGCTAATTAAAGTGTTGCCCCTGAAAAACAAACACCCAAAACTCAGTCATCCCATTAGATATCTGTGGTATAAAATACTGTATACTGATGTGATTATATTTTAACTTTATCAATAATAATTTTATGGAACTATTATGGTTGTTCTCACTTTGTAAGTACACAAGAGCCTCCATTTTGCCTCTTGGCTCATGAGGCCTACAGTATTTGCTATGAAAAAGTTCGCTGAACCCTGTTCTAGACAGATATTTTTACCTTCAGGAAGAGGATTGTGTAGGGTTTATGCATGGGTTGAACATAATCATACGAAGGTGCGTGATACCGTGGCTGGCTGTTTTTTTTTATTTCAGAGGTACATCTATGCATAGATACACATTCACTCTAGCCTTCTTGAAATAACTGGAAGAGGACAGCCTCTCTGTCTCCTTATGGTGAGAAGTCATCTCTGACATCTGACCATCCCAATCTCTTGCACCAAACCTTCTGCTTGTTACCTGCTCACCAGTCCCACGCAGCTGACTCTGGATGCGCTGGCAGAAGTCAGGATTGCACAGCAGGGTGAGGGGGGACTTCAGCTGCACAGGCACAGGCTCCGTAGTCTCTAGTAAGCGTTGCCACTCGTCATCACTGTCTGGCTCCTGGGCATGGGGAGGGAAAGAGGTCAGGAGGAGTAAGTGCTGAGGTCATAGCTCACAACCCGAAATTAGAAACTGGGAGGCTTATGATGTAACAATAAGCAGCCAGTGGCTGCTTCAGCATAGGTGTGTATCTTCAGACACTGTCAAAAACAACACAATGGGCAGGCAGTACTAAGGGGTTTTGAAAAGTCCTTTGTGGAGCACTGTAAAGCCAGTTGGGAAGGGAAGACAAACCATGGTCTGTCTCTATTAGGAACTAGGAAGTCATTGATAGACCATAGGACTTGAGGATTACCTTATATAGGATTTCTACAAATAAGGCTGACCATAATCATGAAAAAACAATTTGAAGAGCACTACAAAATGACTTGCTTGTGTATTTTCTGGCTGGGCATACTTCTCCCAAAGGCTCAAGTTCCAAAGTCCTAGTCCCGGCGTGGTAGCATCTAGAGATGCTGAAACCTTCAGGAGATGAAGCCTAGTGGAAGGTGCTTAGGACAGCTGGATGCCATCATGCAGAAGACATCACGATCTCCCTTCCCCTGTATCCTCCGCTCTGTAGTAGGGTGTGAATGGAAGGCCTTATATATCCAAGGCCAGAGGCAAGCAGCATGCACTCTCCCACTGAGCCATTCTTCCAGACAGGAACAATGTACTTCTCCTGAGACCCTGGTTAGGTTTTGGTTCAGCTTAGTTTGGTTTTTTGAGACAGAGTTTCTGTGTAGCCCTGACTGTCCTGCAACTCCCTCTGTAGACTAGGCTGGCTTTGAACTCACAGATCAAGCTGCCTCTGCCTCCCCAGTGCTGGGACTAAAGGCATGTACCACTACCACCTGGCTCAAAGGAATATGATCATAAAACCTTGGACATGGCCTTACCCAGCATCTCTGGCTTTAGGTTGAGATGTAGCCCTTCCATGGCCCTGCTGTGGTGAGGTTATCAGCAATGCCATTTTCACTAGAGCTGAACCTTGCTCCTGAATCTTTAAAACTGTGTGCTTATTAGTCTAGGAAAACATTTTTACTATTTGATTATTTTAGGTGTGGGTGTTCTGCCTGCGTATGCAGTTACACCATTGTATATTCCTCATACCAGCAGAAGCCAGGAGATATCAGATCCCCTGAAACTGGAATTACAGACAAGTCAACACATGGATCCTGGGAACCAAATCCCAATCCTCTTGGAAGAGCAGCCACTGCTCTTAATTGCTGAGCCATCCATCCCTCAAGAGGGAAAAACATTTGAGTAAAGTACATTATTGGAGCAATAGGAAGAGGTGAACGTGGAGCATAATTAGTTTACTCATGTATTTATTGTTGTTACAATAACAGTACAGTATCCATGTGACATTGATTTCTTTTTTTTTTTTTTTTAATTTTTTGATACAGTTTCTCTATGTAGCCCTGGCTGTCCTGGAACTCTCTATGTAGATCAGGCTGGCCTTCAACTCACAGAGATCTGCCTGCCTCTGCTGCCCAATGGCTAGGATTAAGGCCGGGGGTCGCCCCAGTTAACTGTGAAATTTCTGACTGATTGTGTAAGGGAATGACTTTATTCTTAGGGAATATACTCCAAGTATTTAAAGGTAGAGGACATGTCTACAGATTGCCTCAAACTGATTAAAGAAGACAGTGTGTCCATCTGTTCATGGAGACTCACATAGCAAATAGGACAAAATGGTGACAGAGAGGTAGACTCTAAGGGAAGGTTTTGTTGCTGTTGTTATTGGTTTTTGCCATGAGCTCAACACCAACAAACTGATTAACACTTCTCTAAAATGATTTCCAGGGCCTAGATCCATGGCTAAGTGGTAAAGAATACTAGATGTCCTTCAAGAGGACCTGGGTTCAATTCCCTGCATGGTGCTTCAAAACTATCTGTAACTCTAGTTCCAGAAGATCCAATGCCCTTCTTGTAGCCTTCATAGGCACCATACATGTATGTGGTACACAGACATACATGCAGGCAAAACATGGACATAAAATACCATAACAAATTTTTAAAAATTGTTTCTAGAGCTGGGCGTGGAGGCTCACACTATAAACCCAGCATTCTAGAGACTGAAATAAGAGGACTCTAAATTCAAGGCTAGCCTGGGCTACATAGAACCTATCTCTTTTGATGTTCTGCACCATGGAAACTAGCATTACTGTCCTACAAAGGATGTGGCACTGAAGGCATCTTAGAAACATAGAGAATGAGCCTGCCAACATGTTCATTTCAGACTGCCTCAGAACTCTGAGAAATAAATTTCTGTTCATTATGAATCTGGTATTCTGTTTTGGCAGGACAAAATAGACAGAGATAAGGGTAAGGATATAAAGGAATTCTAGAGCTGGAGAGATGGCTCAGTGGTTAAGAGCACTGACTGCTCTTCCAGAGGCCCTGAGTTCAATTACCAGCAACCACATGGTGGCTCACAACCACCTGTAATGTGATTCAATGCACTCTTCTAGTGTGTGTCTGAAGACAGCTGCAGTGTACTCATATAAATAAAAAAATAAATAAATAAATCTTTTAAAAAAGGAATTCTATATAGTCTTATAGTCTCATAGTTATTATTGTCTTTTAATTGAGTGTTTGCTTGCATGTATGTCTATACACCATCCACATGCCTGATGCCTGAGGAGGTCAAAGAAGGTATTGGATTTCTTAGAACTGGAATTGTGGGTGGTTGTGAGCCAGCCATCACATGGGTAGTAGAAATTGAACCAGCAGCTTCTGCAAGAACAAGTGGTCTTAACTGCTAAGCCACCTTTCCAGCCCCATGATACAGGTTGAAATTATTTCAAAATATAAAAATTAGAACTCTACAATAGACACAAAAGGTTGAAGAAGAAAATAAGTGCTATGATGTAGAATCAATGCCTAAAGTAGATCATACAGTAAGAGAGGCACAATGTAAGGCAACACACACAGGATAATGTACAGACAGCCACGCTGCACGTGTACATGTATGTACATGTGTGTACATGTGTGTGACGGTAAGCCTGAAGCGTGAAAGGAGACAGATGAGTGATGGGAGCCGTCTTTGGAAGTGTGGTATGCTTCGACAGAGATCTTCATTCTTATTTGTTTTGTTTTGTTTCTTTTTTTAAGATGAGGTTTTATTATCTAGCCCAGGCTAGCTGAATATTCCTAGGCTCAGGAGATTCTCTTCTCTCATCCTCCCCAAAAATCCTGCAACTGTAGGGAATGTGCTAACATAACATCTACCTTAGAACCTCCAACTTTATCTGTGCATTCTAATTTCTGAGAATTACATGCTCACATAATATGTTAACAAGGCTGTCTTTAACACCGAGGGAGCTTATACTTACAACTCATCTTGTTCTAGAAATCATGCATCTAGACCTAATGCCCCACCTCAGTTTCAGGATCCACTGCATCAGTACTCCGACGGCCCATCGTCTCTGGCCTCAGCTCTGGGAAAGTTTGTTCACACTCCGAGGTGATGTGGTTTTCCCTGCCAAAACAAGCCAGGGAGTAAGATGACTTCCAGACCTGTGAGGTCCGGCTCACTGCTTTGTAACTCCCTCCAGGCTCAGGTAAGGGCCTAGAGGAACCCGTCACACACGTGGATAGAAGGTGTTTCTTGGAGGGTTATGGGATGTGGTCATATGGTACGTGTTAACATCCACACACAGATTCTTGACTGCCCTCCCAGTCTGATCTACTGTCCAGTAAATTTGTTTTTTATTCTATGGCTTTCCATTTGAATAATTTTCCCTTTTGGATGGAAATAATCCTTGTCCTTTCAAAATACAACTGAGACATAGAGACAAAATCTTCAAGTTTCCTGAATCAAGAAACAATTAGAGGGGCTGGGGAGATGGCTCAGTGGTTAAGAGCACTGGCTGCTCTTCCAGATGGCCTAATTGGGTTCTCAGCACCTACATGGTAGCTCACAACCATCTATAACTACAGTCCCAGGGGATCTAATGCCCTATTTGGGCGTCTAAAAGCACTGTACACGTGATATACAGACATACATGCAGGCAAAACACCCATATGCATAAAATAAAACTAAAAGAAAAAACTAAACCAGAAAGAATTAGAACCCAAAAACCTAGGACTCAGACTCTCAAAGCCCTGTCTATATTTAGGCTATGGCTAGTGACAGGGCCATGTCATGCTTACTATGCTTATAGCCAGAGTTCTGCTGAAAATCCCCACACATGCGCACACACAAGCTGCTTCACCCTTCTCACCGAGGTGCAGAGGGTGCTTCTCCAGCCCCCCAGTCTTCCCAGTTGTTCTTCATTTCTGAAGCCAATATACCAGCCAAGAGGCTTGATTCCTGAGGCGTGGCCTTTAGTCCAGGCACAGGGGCTGTGCTGGGTGTCACCTTGCAAAGCCTATCTTCTTGTTCAAGGGTGGATCCTGCATTCTGGTCTTCCTATGGCAGGTGGGTAGGAGACACAAGAACTGTTTGTGCTCTTTGTATCTTTTTGCTAAGTCTCTAAAAGTTGCCTCTTTCTCCAGCCCCGACCCCCAATCACTAGCCTGCCCATGTTGTATATTTTCCTTGGAGCCACACACCTTCTGCTTGGCTTCAGCCATGCGTTTACAGGCCTGGCGCAGGATGCGAGACTGGCTACCCTTGGGTGCCAGGCGATGGGCCTGCTCATCCTTTAGAACCTGAAGTTCTGGGGGTAGGCGAGTAGTAAATGGGGTGCCCAAATCAGAACCTGCTGGTTCAGTTATTACTGCATAGAGAAAAGAGAAGACATGATTGTTCTAGGGCTGCAGCCATCAAGTCTACTTGGCAAGGGACATCAGTTTCTCTAGGCCTTTGTGGGAAGAGGCCATTTTCACAAACAAAAAGCAGGAGTGGTAAAGGCTTAAGGAGGAAAAAGTCCAAGTTGGAAGAAGAAGGGGTGTGGCATCCAGACAGCAGGGAGGGAAGAAGCCAGGCCAGAGCCCTAGGAACCCTGATGACTCACTGGTGACACGGCCAGCAATAAAGGGGTGATGTAGGAGGTCTGGCCAGGACAGACGCTGCCGAGGGTCCTTGGTGAGCAGTCCCTGCAAGAAGTTCTGTGGAGAGAAATCAAACTTTACCAGCCCTTCCCTCCAGGTTCTCCCTAACCTCTCAGCAGTATGGAGGAGCCGACTGTGCGTCTGTTCTTAACACAGCGCAAACACAACCTTAACAACGCTTCCCTTAGGATCCCAGGCAAGCCACTGCCTTCATTTCCTAGGGAGCCATGACTGTTATTCACAGACATTCCATAATCCATGAGTAAAAACAAATCTCCGTGGCACCAACTCTGTGGAGCAGAGAGAAAAATCTGGAAGAGGGGATGGCACTTGCACAGTCAGATTCAGAAAGCAGACATCCATAGTCATGGATGGTCTGTGGATGGGTGTGAACAGATGCACGTATGTATGGCTAAGCCCATACACAAACACAAATAAGCAATGCTTCAAGGATATATTTGGGAACAAACACAGAAATCCGTCAGTGAATTTTCAGACCCAAGGGACAAAAAAAGGTATATCTGTTAGGAGGAATCCCTTAATTAGATCTGAAACAAGAACAGAAGGTAGGAATTGAAGAGACGCTCAGTGCTTGAGAGTGCTCACTGCCCTTCTTCCAGAGGATGGGAGCTTGGTTCCCAGTGCCCACACCAAACAGCTCACACTGCCTGTCACTGCAGCTCCAGGAGATCCAACACCTGTAGCCTCCGACGCATACACTTAAATAAAAGCCAATCTTTTAAGAAAGGATCATTTAAAAAGTAAAACTGCGTAAATGAACCAAACCAGAAGAGAAGGTGCTAATAGGCTCTGAGCACTCTGCTGAGACGTGGTGACTGGGGGACTGCAGCTGTCCTTGAAGGTGCCTGCAAAGCTGCCTGAGGAGGAAGCAATGTTCTAGGTTTACTTCCCTCATTTAAAGCTCCTTCATATAACTTGTTTGAAAATTACTTGAGCACCCCCAACTATCTAAGTTAGGGAAAACGTGTCTCCTTCCATCCTAGATAAGTCAAAGGAAACTTGTAATAAGATTGCATTCTGGGAGAAGCCTGTGCTTAAGTCCTGATGAGGCCCACAGTCTTGCCCTAGATATAAAATGAGGTCCTCTTCCCTCCCCCACCAACCTGGTCCCATTTCTTGTTACCCACCCCTAATCGCCAGCCACTTTAGCCACTGCAGAGCACTAAAGACAGCATGGGGAGCACCTAGATTGCATCTGATACTGTCTCTGATGGGGGATCAGAGGGACTGGGGGTATGTAACAGCCCAGTAGTTCTTCTCTCCTGGTGGCTTGAAATGACTTCCTATTGTGGTAAAGCACAGCCTGCCAGCATAGGCTGCAGGAGCCATCCTTACATCTGGCAGTCCTTAGAACAGACTCTTGGAGAGCCTCCTGGGACTACACACCTGCAGTAGAAAAGCAAAGCTGCTTAGCCTGTACCAACTTTGGAAAAAAGGTTTTGGAAAAGGGGTATGGATAGAGGCGGGCCGGTTTCTGATATAGAAGTCGTCCCCCCTTTACGTCCCATTACCTTAAAGCAGGAACTAATGGTGGATGGCCAGCGCACAGGGTCCTTGAGAATAAGGCTAACCAGTTGAAAGATGCTGGTGGTGTAGAAGGGAGGCGTGCCTACAGCCAGCTCATACAGGATGCAGCCTACAGACCAGAGGTCTGCTGTGTGGTCGTATGGTCGCTCCTCCACCAGCTCTGGAGACATATAGAGCGGTGTGCCTTTGATAGACGTCAGCACCATGGTGTTGGTGCTCATAGCTCGGGCAAATCTGCAGAGGTGGCAGGATGGAAATACAAAAGAAAAAGGTCATCGAGACCTACTCACAGCTGGAAAATCACACCTGGGGACAGGGGCTGATGAGATGGCTCTGAGGTAAAGGTACCCGCCATCATGCCTGATGACCTGAGTTCCACCCCTAGGACCCACATGGTTAGAAGGAGGGAACTGACTCCTAGAAGTTGTGCTCTGACCTCTGCAAGCATGCCATGGCACATGGGCCCCCACATCTCCATATTACAATAAGTAAATAAGTGTCATAAAAATATTTTTAAAAAGAAAATTAAGCTGGGCAGTGGTGGCGCATGCCTTTAATTCCAGCACTTGGGAGGCAGAGGCAGGTGGATCTCTGGGTTTGAGGCCAGCCTGGTCTACAGAGTGAGTTCCATAATGAGTTCTAAAAAAAAAAAAAAAATGAAAGAAAAGAAAAAAATTAAATCTGGCCATTTACTACACATTAGCTATGGGATAACCTGAACCAAAGGAGACACAGTACCTTAACTTAGTTCCAAAGGCCTAGTCAGAGCCCCAGTCTCCAGCTATGGTTCTAACATGAGGCTTACACATGCCCAGTGGGGAGTCTAGGACTCCCTGAAGAGGAGAGACATAGATGGAAGCTCAGAAACCCTACCCAAAGTCACAAAGTTTGATGCCACCACCCTTGGCGAGAAGAATGTTCTGAGGTTTCATGTCTCGGTGTAGGATACGGTGGGAATGCAGATAGTATAGGGCTGACACCAACTGGGCAGCGATGGCCTGAACCTAGGGGTCAGACAAGTGAAAGAAAGGTCAGAGGACGGAGCCAGCTGAAGAGCCAAAGACTTCCGGAGCTGAGGCTAATTTGATTTTCTGTTCTTTCCTTCTCTTCTAGAACCTCACAGTTCTCTGTGGCCTCCTTGCTTTTTGTTCCTCTCAATTCATCCTTTTCTCTGCTCATTCATTTATTCAAGGAAAATCTATTGATCTATTGTATCTCTCCTATTGGCTGCATGACAATGAACAAATTCTGTGCTTTCCTGGAGTCAGCATTATAAGGTGAGAACAACACAGCACACCCAGGGCTAGTACAGAGATAATGGAGTTAAAGCATGTAAAACAGAATGGTGCCTGGCATGGGAAACAGTCTGTGTACATCAACTGTTTAAGGGATCCCTCAAACAAGGCAAAAAAGCCAGGAAGACCATAGACTGGTCTTGAACTTGCTACATATCTGAGGATTACCTTGAACTTCTGATTCCCTTGCCTCTACCTCACCAGTGCTGAGATTATGTGTATATGCCACCAAGTCCAGTTTTATGTGTATGGGACTCCAACCCAGGGCTTAATGCATGCTGGGCAAGTACTCTACCAACTGAGCTACAGCCCCAGTTTAGGGTGACTACTTATAAACAGTGATGAGATTTCTGGGGTTGGAGGGCATCTACTTGTTAAGAGTATAAAGAGACCCCAAGAGTGATTGTAGGGACACTCCTCAAGCAAACTCTACTACCAGCCTCTTTGTCCTAATGGTGAATCCTAACCTAATGGTAAGCTTCTCTTACTGTTCTAAAACTGGCCTTTCTTCCTTAAAGGCATAATAACCATGGCTGATATCCACAACATTAATAATAGCTATTTATCCTTTTGATGAATTAAACCACTAATCCTCAAATAGCCTTACAAGGTAGATATTATTATTGTCATTTTACCAATGAAAAAACTAAACCCAAAGACATTAAGAGTAATTTGTCCATGGGGACCCAGCTAGTGAGGGGCAAAGTCAAGATTTATACTCGGATATTGTGGCTCCAGTGTTTACTCCCACACTATACTGCCTGTAGATATAGCTAGAGTCTTGCACTCTTCTCAGGGGTCTTCAAAAACTGGCTGGTGAGACGGCTCAGTGGGTAAAGGCATTTGATGCCAAACCTAATGATGTGAGTTCAATCCCTGGGACCCATATGGTGAAAGGAGAGAACTGCCTCTGAGTCCTACAAGTTGTACTCTTAATGTGCACTCTGGACTGCATGTGCAGGCACATACCTCCCCCCACATACACCACACACACACACACACACACACACACACACACACACGAAATAAAATAGAATAAAAAACAAGTTTAAGAAGAATTGTCAGGGGCTGGAGAGATTGCTCAGTGGTTAAGAGCACTGGCCGCTCTTCCAGAGGTCCTGAGTTCAATTCCCAGCAACCATGTGGTGGCTCATAGCCACCTTTAAAGGGATCTGATGCCCTCTACTGGCCTGTAGGTATACATGCAGCAGAGCACTCATAAATTAATAAAATTTAAAAAAAAAAAAGAAGAAAGAATTGTCAGGGCTGAGAAGATTGCTCTGCTGGTGAAATGCCCACTGCATAAGCATAAGGGCTTGAGTTTGGGTTCTCAGCATCTACGTTAAAAGCTGGGCCTGGTGTCTCACATCTATAGTCCCGATGTTTTGGGGAAGGGGTAAAGATAGGCAGATCCCTAGAGCTTGCTAGCCAGCCATTCCAGCCAATTATCAACAGTCTTCGGGCTTAGTAAGAGATCCACTTTCAAAAAATTGAAAGCAACTGAAGAAGACAGCATCTCTAACCTCTGGCCTCTACATGCATGCACATGTGTGAGCACAAGCACTTATACATATGTGCACATACACAAATATGCCCTCGGATATACACTATAAAAAGAAAGACACACACACACACACACACACACACAAACTCTTGACAACCTCAACTTGCATCCTAGATCTTCACCGAGACAGAGATCCAAAGTGTGAGAACATTTGAGCCAAGAAGCACACCTGGTCTTCAGGAAGTTTTCCATCATCTTCCAGAATCTGAAAGAGTTCTCCCTCAGCATAGTCTGTCACCACCACCACCTGTGAGGAGAAAGCAGCGTGGCACTGACAGAACAGTCATGCACTCTGTGGTTGGGAAATGCCTGGGGTCCTTGGGCTTGGAGGGAGGCATCCCGATACTGTGCAAACATACCTCTTTGTCAGTCTCGAAGCTGTCAAGCATATGGACGATGTTGGGGTGCCACAGACCCCGCATGATCTCTATCTCTCGTTGCAGATTCCTCAGCTCTTTCTCTGAGCGCCCCAGTTTGGGGATGAACTTCAAGGCTACCACCTGTCAGTGAAGGTAAAGTGAAGAGTCAGGACCTAGCTACACCATCAAGAAGTGCAAAGAAACTACTGTGCCGGCTGAGCTGCCTGAGACACACCCCATTCTGTCAGGCTGCCTCTGGGCAGCGTAAGTGTGAGGTGTCCAGCTTGTGTGAGCTATCACACATGCTGGAGCAGGCTCTGGTGACACAGCCATCTGTGAATCATTTCTGCACCTGTAAGTAAACCCTCACTTACTCGTTTAAGTAACCCCAATAAAACTCACTGGCGAGCTCTTTCTCTCTCTCTCTCTCTCTCTCTCTCTCTCTCTCTCTCTCTCTCTCTGTGTGTGTGTGTGTGCAAATATTTCAAGCTTTATCTTAGAGCTCCACAATTCAAGACTTCATACTTCTTGACCAACTCTTAGTATAAATGTGAACACATACTCCCCCGCCCCCGGGTACTATGGATTTACTCTGGCTTTGTCAACCCATCACCAGGGGGAAACAATTACTGGCAAATATATCCCTTTGATGGGACTCTGGGAGAGGTTTTCTGACATAAGCAAAGGACTCAAGGTAAGATTTACGGAAAGAAGAAGGAAAACATAAAGATGGAAGAAGGGATTTCAAGGGGTTCTCTTTTCTTAGGTAATACAAAGAACAGTAATAATTTTTGTCATTCAGTGGATGTCAAGCATGGCTTCTTGGCCTTTTGGCTAAGATCAAGCGTAGTAGGTGTCAAGCACTGTATTAAGTGATTAAGTGTGAAACACATCAATCCTCAGACCTTATCAATCTTCCCCCATTGTACAGTTTGGGGAAACTGAAGCATGGGATGCTTAGGTAGTTTGTCCCTACTTCTAGGGCTGGGATCTGACTCCAAGAAATCAAATTTCTGAGTCTACGTACCCTAGGAAGTATACAAGAGTCAGAGTCTAGAAATACACACTGTGCAACTCTTCTGTCCCAAGTTTCTACTGGATAAGTGGGTCACCAAATCCCACTTAGAAGGTATCCGTGTTCACTACCTGAGCACTGTATTTTTTTCGGCCTTTATACACTCTCCCAAAAGAGCCTTCTCCAATCATCTCCAAAACGTGGTACTTTTCCATGGCAAGGGTTTCAGGGTCTCTCAGAAGGTAGAAAGAAGACGGTGACGAAGAGCTATAGATCCGGGGGTAGTTCCACACATCTGGGAGGCCTGGATCATAACAAGAGAGAAAGAGACACATTATCAGCCTTGCTTTTTCCTATTTTTCACAATAACTAGGGCCTCAAAAATATGACCAGGGTGGAAAGATGATCAGGTCTTAGAGTGTCTCCCCCTTCCCCTCCCCACCCCGGCTAGGTGCCCATAGCACACTGGTGTCCCATTTCCCCTCTCCACCAGCGATGCTCACATGCTCCTTCTATACTCTCCCAAGTTCCTGACCCCCTCAGCTTGCCCAGCACCACCACTCTGGTCCCGAGCCCAGGACCCCTAAATTGCCCCCAGCCTAGACGCTCCAAGATCTCCAGGCTGAGGGCTGGCCGCTGGGGAGCCTCTAGCTGGGTCCCTCCCAGCTGCCTGTGTTACTTTTCTCCATTCCTCATTGCTGCTCTCGTTAGTTTCCCACACTCTTACCAGTTTTACTCCCTGGAACTGGTCAGAAGTTTAAAGGACAAAGCTCTCAGAGGTGTGTGACAGATGCGAACCGCCCATTGGCACTTTCTAGGGCACTTCTGTCGCTCGGCTAGCAGGCCCCACAAAGGATCTAGAGTCTTCAGTTGCCTAGAAACGGGGCCAGCTTTCTTTTACCCCGCCCCGCCCTAGTTTTCCGCCTCTAACTTCCCAAAAGGTGTTTCCGGTTCCGGCCAAGAGCCGGAGAAGACATGGCGGCGTCTGCGTCGACAGCTGCCGGGGAAGAGGACTGGTAACTTTGGGTCATAGGTTTTGGCTGGCTGCCTGGATCTGGTGCTGGGAAATAGCAACAGCTTCGGACCGTCCGAATCACGGGCATAAAGGGTGGATCAAGGGGCGAGGGATGGAAGAGACCCTGACATCCTTTCGTAGGCGAGCTACTGGACCGGGAAAGGAGGGAGGAGGGACGCTGATCTGAGAAGGGACTGGGTCTACGGCGGCCTTGCCAGCAGGGCCCACGCCTTATCGATCCCATTGCCCCCTCCTAGTGGCCTATCCCTACCCACTTCTCCCTGATGGGGTTTTCTGGGCCCTGGAGGATGGTTGCTCATCACACCTCCCACCTCTCGGAACGGACGCCCTCCTCGTGCCCCGAGGATCCTGCCCCTTGGTCCAGTCCATTTCTGCCTACGCGTTCCTTAATCTTCCCATATCCCCGACAGCATAATAACTGTGTCAGAAAAGCCCCACTCCCTTCATAAGCCCTCCTACTCTCTCGAGCATTCGTAATAAGAAACAAAAAGCCTTTAAGGGCTTTGGGTTTTGGACATAAGATAAAAATGTGCTCACTTCATATTTAATTAGCTTGATGTGATGCTGACCAAACCAGCTAGCTCCTGCGAGTCAGTGTCAGCTATTAAAAAAAAAAAAAGTGGGTGTGGCATTACCTCATAGAATAGTTGGGAGGATCCCGGTGGATCTGTAATATCTATAAGCCTGCTTGCTTTTCATTAATTGCTGAAATATAAGACCTCAAGAGACTAGGACATCTATATGAGTTAAGGCCTTATACTGTCATTATTAGGACATCGTACTGGGGACCCCCATACCCCACCTGTAACCTATGACCTTATTTACCCCCAGTCTGTATCTTACATCCAAGGCTCAGGTGACCTAAGATGGGCAAAGTACTGAAGGAAGTCTTAACTGAGGCTGCACTCAATGTTACGTTGGTTTAGAGAGCCCAGCCAGACTAGTGCTTTCCACTGTCAGGAAGGACTTCTAAAATTATGAAGGGACACCTGAGCCATGACAGAGTAGCGGTGGCTGCAGTAGCCTATAGCAGCCAGAATGTCTTTTTTTTTTTTTTTTTTAATTTGTAAAATAATAAGCTTTATATTTTAAGGTTTCTGCCTAAGGCTTAAGAAGAATGCTAATAATAACTATCACTGATAGAAGTGACGCTGGGGTGTGCGCCCTCTCGATGCAGAGAAAATCTATAGGAAAACGGATACAGGTTTCATATCACCCGGGTAGGGCTGTGGACAATCACTCTTCTTTGATGTCATTACAGCTGTTTTTTCCATGTTTAAGTGTGAGCCCTTTGATTTATATCAGGACCATGAACCCTGTCTTAGACATGGTAACTCTCAGGGTTACGTACACACTCAGAGTCCTCAGACTATGCCCTTCTCTGTTTCTTTTTAAAGGGGGTTGGGGGGAAGATCACTTAGATCCTATGTCTCAGACATTTGTGCACTTTATATAAACAAATCCTTTCTCTCTCTCATAGTAGCCCTAGTGAGTATGCTCTATTTTCACTAGGTGGTAGACAGTGTAACTCAGGCTTCTAAAAATAAGTAACCTGACCACATAGCTTGGTAAGTAGTTTCTGCTCTACTATTACCTACAAGGCCTATGACTCTTCTAATGCAATATAGCTTTTATATTACCTAGACCTGTTCAACCTGATATGTCCTTTGAGGATGCTTAGACTGGCTGTTGCTGGCAAGGTTATTGGCAGTACCCAGAACACAGGGATCTGTGCTAAACAGTAGTATAGGTAGGCAGGAGTAGTACTGATAACCTTGTTAATAAATGAATGGATGTCATATATGTGAGTCAGAGGGAAACCCACTAAAGGATAACTTACGCTGTAGAAGTTTAAGCAGGGAGCCAGGACCTGGCTCTGATTGGTCCCATTCCTCTTGGGTTAAGGTTTGGTTAGTTTTAACTCTCTGGGAATGTGTTTTCTCAAGTTGCCAGTGTGATCTCTTAAAAATTTAGTTTCCATGCTTTCTACCTGGCCAGTTGACAACTTGAAGAAACATTTCCTGATTTTAAAGAATAATTTGGCCAGAGAATGTATTCAGGCAGATTTGTTTTAAAGTCAGTCTTCATCAGCCTTGGCAACTTCAGCAGGGAGAGCTGTAATGGTTACCCAGTCTCCCCCTTATTCTCCAGGGTCCTTCCCTCTGAAGTTGAAGTATTAGAGTCTATCTATCTGGATGAGCTACAGGTGATGAAAGGGAATGGCAGGTACGTATTCAGCTAGGGGCGGGCAGGGGTCTGAGTCGTGAGAGAATTCTGCACAGAATCTGAACTTAGGGTACTATGAGCCTCCCCTCACAGAGGTGAAGTTTGTCTGCTATTCCTTTCATCCTCCCCCCCACCTCGCCCCCACAGAGAAACAAGTCCAATGTGCATTCTTCTACCTGCTTTACTATCTCACCCCCTCCTCCCTGGCTTTCAAGCCCCTGCCTAGTCACACCCTGCGTCTTCACACCCCTGCCTAGTCACACCCTGCGTCTTCACGCCCCTGCCTAGTCACACCCTGCGTCTTCACTTCATCCACCTGCAGATCACCATGGGAGATCTTTATCACTCTGCACCCTGCCACCGCAGAGGTCCAAGATTCGCAGTTTGTCTGCTGTACTCTGGTTCTTCGGATCCCAGTACAGGTGAGGCTTCTTCTGCACAGTAGTAAAGGGAGGGAAGGGGGGAGTCCCTCGAGTGCATCACTTTAATGACTATTTGTTGCTTTTCTGTATCAGTATCCCCACGAGGTGCCACAGATCTCCATCCGTAACCCTCGAGGACTTTCAGATGAGCAGATCCACAAGTAAGTAAGGCCAGTTGGAACAGGGAAGATTGAAAATTCAGCTCTGCCTGTGGCTGGAAGGGAGTCATTTTAATATGGGCTTCTCGGTTTTTTTCCAGGATCTCACAGGCACTGGGCCATGTGGCCAAGGAAGGACTAGGCACTGCCATGCTCTATGAACTCATTGAGGTAAAGTATTATGGTCTGGTAAAATATCCTTTCAGGCAACATTATATCTGCAGCCAGCACATTTAGTCTTTATTTGCATAAGGCCTCAATTAGTCTAGAAGGTAACTCCCATGTCCCCCCCACACCCACCAAAAAAAAAGAAGAAGAAAAAGTGTAGTTGAGTAACTCTCCTGAGGTGGTCAGTTCTAAGCATCTTGATGAAAAAGTACTTTTCCTCTTCGATTTTCTTGTGGAGTTTGTGTTGTTCATTTGTTTTATTTATTTATTTTGTTGTTCTTTCTTTTCTTTCTCTCTCTTTTTGTTGTATATTTATTTATTTTTGGTCTTAGTTAGGTTCTATTCCTGTGATTAAAAACACCATGATCAGGGCTGGAGAGATGGCTCAGTGGTTAAGAGCACTGGCTGCTCTTCCCGAGGTCCTGAGTTCAATTCCCAGCAATTCCTTACAACCATCTGTAATGAAATCTGATGCCCTCTTCTAGTGTGTCTGAAGACAGCTACAGTGTACTCATATAAATAAAGTAAATCTTTAAAAAAAAAAAAAAACCACCATGATCAAAAGTAGAAGGGAAGAAAGCATTCATTTCATCTTATACTTCCAAGAACATTCCGTGACTGAGGGAAGTCAGAGCAGTAACTCAAGGCAGGAACCTGGAGGCAGGAAGAAGCCATAAAGGGGTACTACTTACTGGCTTGTTCCTTCTGATGTGCTCAACCTGCTTTTTTTATAGCTCCCAGGACCACCAACCCAAGGGATGGCCCACCCACAATGGCTGAGCCCTTCTCCCTCATCATTAATTAAGAAAATGCCTTACATTTTGCTAGGCATTTGTCATAGGCAGTGGCTTGCCTACAGGCCATCTTTATGGAGGTATTTTCTCAGTTTTGGTTCTTAGATGATTCTAATTAACCAAGGCAGGTTCTCACTATGTAGCTCTGGCTGGCCTTAAAGAGAGAGCCATCTGCCTCTGTCTCCCAACTGCTGGGATTAAAAGTATGTGACCCCATGCCCTGCATTTTCTCTGCTTCAATTTCAGTACTTTTTCTTTTTTTCTGTACTGAAGTTCAAACCTAAAGCTTTACACATATTAGACAAGTGCTCTACTACTGAGCTATATCCGAAACATTTTAAAAACTTTTTAATTCAGAGAATGAGTCACAAGTGGTCAAGCAGGCCTCAAACTTGTGACATCCTGTCCCTGTCTCCCAGGTAGTTAGTATTACAAGCTAAGGTATAGTGGTGCACACTTGTGATCCTAGCACTACACTTGTGATCCCAGCACTTGGGAGGTGGAAGCAAGAGAATCTATAAGTCCAAAGCGCCTTTAGCTACATAGTAAGTTCAAGGATGTCTTGGGCTACATCAGGCTCTGTCTTTAGAAAAAAGAAAGAAAATAGTATATTCTTTCTAGTTAAGTAAACAACTCACATGACACAAAGGCAGAGTAACAAAATACATAGGTAACTTTCTTGTTTGAGGTTAAAAACACAGGAGCAAAATCACCCTTGTTTCCTACTTGAGGTGAAGATGGGTGGTGGAGAGTTAGTGAGCGGGCATGTAGAACACTGTAGCCATCCTGGGTCAGACCCCAGTACAGCTTCTGAAACTCCACAGTGTTAGCTGTGCAAATACACATGTCATAGAGCAACTTGTTGCCTTTGATTGCAGTCCATTTGGGTTGTCTATTTGAACAAACGCATTGCCCCATGGGGGAATTTTACTTGAAGAATGTTAAGAAAGGCCTCAGTGGTGTGTGCTAATAAGTCTAGCACAGGGAAATCTGAAGGAAAAGGATCTCTTGAGCCCAAGAACTTGGGCCGAGACAACAAAGCATGACTCCTGGTTCAAACAAAAGAGGCATCTCAAAAATGAAAATGAGGTGTGTTTGTTTAGTTTTGATTGTTTAGTTTTGAGACAGTCTTACTGTGTAGTCCAGGCTGGCCTCAAACTCAAAGCAATCCTCCTACCTCAGCTTCCTGGATGCTGCAACGGAAGCTACCATGCTGTGTGTCAGTGACGATGAGTTCTGGGTATTTTTTTCTCTCTAAGATATATTGTTTTTATCTCTAAGTATATTGAATGTGACCTAGCAAGGAAAGTAATTGACTTAGATTTTGAAACCAGGAAAACCAAATGAGGAGATGCAGAGTAAAATATTACCAGGATAGGAATGTATAAACAATAGATAATAAATTAGGCTTGGTGGATGTCACATCCAGCCAGCTAGTCCTGGAAGAAGTATCTGGGATGTGTCCACAGTCTCCTGCCTCCATGTTTCAGCAACATCTTCTCTCCTTTTAGAAAGGGAAGGAGATTCTCACGGATAACAACATCCCCCATGGTCAGTGTGTCATCTGCCTCTATGGGTTCCAGGTGGGTTTCTCAGCTGGGATCTGGGATCTGGGATGAGTTTGAGCAGACAGGGAAGGGCTAGTGAGTGGACACTAATGCAGGACCGTGCATCTGTCTTCCTACAGGAGAAGGAGGCCTTTACCAAAACACCGTGTTACCACTACTTTCACTGCCATTGCCTTGCCAGGTACATCCAACACATGGAGCAAGAGCTGAATACACAGGAACAGGAGCAGGAGCGACAGCATGTTGTTACCAAGGAGGTAGACATCGCCAGACCCACTGTCTCACCTGGACTTTCATCTCCATCTCCATCCCTCCATTCTGGTGGCCTTTCATTTTTTCAGTTTTAGATACCTTTGAGATTAGCTCTTACCCCTGTTCAGAAAGAAGGGCATCCTTGCATATACTGACATAGTGCATGCAGCTTTGCAGCATTTCCAGACCTCTCCTTAGGCAGCCCTTTCCTCCTCTGTTCTGCCTCATTTCAGAGCGGCTAACACTTGTGCCCTTTGATCCCAGCCCTCCAAAGACTGGGGGCTGACAAGGCAGCAGGATGTGATTTCTCCTCTTGTTTTAGAAGGCAGTCGGTGTGCAGTGTCCTGTGTGCAGGGAGCCTCTTGTGTATGATCTTGCCTCGCTGAAAGCAGCCCCTGAACCCCAACAACCCATGGTAAGGGATTTCCTTCTGCTCTAGCCAGTCATTCTCTAAGGAGAGAGAAATGGCTGCTTGTCTCTGCTGAATTCTCTAGAGTTGGGTTTGACTTGCTTAAGACTATTCTGCAAAGCCACAGCCCCCACCAGGAGCCTAAGGCTTCAGAAGCCCAACTCTGAGGAACAAACCAAGAACTCAATATTGGGAATGTGGCTCATTTGGTAATGCACTTGCCTAGCACACATAAAGTCCTAGGTTTGATCCCCAGCACTGCATTAAAAAAACTGGTATGGTGGTACACCCACATAATCATGGCACTCAGGAAGGATAAACAGATCAAGGTCATGCTTGGCCATGTGGTGAGTTTGTGACCATTCTGAGCTATAAGGAACTCTTGTCTAAAAACAAAAACCCAGGAACTTTGTGCAGCTCCCTAGGAGCTCCCTAGAAGTTAGGGGGTTCAGTCATCTATCTGCTTGCCACTCTGCTTCCTTTCCTCCAAGGAGCCGTACCAACCCAGTGCAGAGAGCTTGCGCCAACAGGAAGAGCTCAAACGGCTGTATCAGAGGCAGCAGGAAAAGGGTGGCATTATCGACCTTGAGGCTGAACGGAACCGATATTTCATTAGCCTTCAGCAGGTGAGGAAAGAGAGGGCTTCCCCTTTTGGCCTCAAATGCCTCCAGCATTCTTATGAATGCCATGGCCCTAGGGTATGTTTCCTTCTGCTATCGAGATTGTAGGTTGATCATGGTTGCCCATAGTGGAGAGGGGTCCCCCTTGATGCATCACTTCTGCCTCTCTTCTCTCCAGCCTCCTGCTGCTCTTGAACCTGAGTCAGTTGTAGATGTCTCCAGAGGACCCCAACCTCCCAATGCCCTTTCTGCAGAACAATCTACTTCCTTAGCTGTCCAATCAACTCTGCCAACTCCTCTACCCATGGCGACCCAGTATGTGTATGAGAAGACTTCGGGGCCTGGGCCAAATCAACAGAGGCCGGGTGAGACTCAGAAATCCGTGCTAGATCCTCCACGACCCGGTCGTGGCTCCTGGCGACAGTATGATCGGAGGCACCCAAAAGGAGGGGAGTGCTGTGCCCCAAAAGGTACCAGTGAAATCCACGAACTGCCACCTCCTGAGAAGCCTCTCAAGGAGACTGTGGACTTAAAGGCAGAACCCCGTAACAAAGGGCTCACAGGTCATCCTCAGGAGAAGGGGCCTGGTAGCTGGCAGGGCCCCTCAGCTCGCAGGACTCGGGACTGTGCTCGCTGGGAACGCTCCAAAAATCGTACACCGGGTTCTTCCTATCCCCATCTACCTCGGGGCCAGGGAACATACCGGTCTGGTACTCGCAGGGAGCCCCTGGGCTTGGAATCTGAGGAAGGTTCCTAGCAGTACTGTTGGGGGACAGGGAATTGGGGTGGGAGGGAGGCAATAAAGATTTGACCTTTGCTTAACAGCATCTAGCTTATGTGGTATGACTCTTTATGGTAAGGGGGTTCCCACCTTTCTTGTAAGTCTGTTCACCAAAGACACTGGGGTAAAAAGGGTCTTCCCTGCCAGTGTGGTCAGTTCTCAGGAGGACAGCATTTGTGCGGAATGCTTAGGAAGTTCCATAGTGTATAACTCCGTTCATCCATGCCCACATTTGCACACGTGTTGTTCAGCTGACTGGTTGGTTGTTTCGATAGGGTGCCATGTAGCCCAGACTAGCCTCAAGCTTTATATAGCTCAAGAATTCCAGGTCTTTCTGTCTCTACCCTGATTCCATCCTATTGCCATCATGGTCAGTTTGTGCATGCTAAGCAAGCGTTCTACCACCTGAGCCACATCCCAAGCCCTTTTGTTGTTTTATGGGGGGGAAGCCTCACTGTAGTGTTCAGGTTGGTCTTGGGATTTTTTTCTAAGAATTATTTGTTCTATGTATATTAGTACACCATCGGTGTCTTTAGACACATCAGTAGAGGGTATTGGATCCCATTATAGATGGTTCTGAGCCACCATGTGGTTGCTGGGAATTGAACTCAGGACCTCTGGAAGAGCAGTCAGTGCTCTTATTGCTGAGCCATCTCTCCAGCCCCGATCTTAAGATTTTTAACACTCTTACTACCTTAACTTAGAATTAAAAGTGTGTACCACATGCACGCCTTTAATCCCAGCACTCAGGAGGCAGAGGCAGGCAGATCTTCAGCATGGTTTATAGAGCAAGTTCTAGGATGACCAGGGCTATAGAGAACCTTGTCTCTAAAACAGAACAAAGAAACAAATGGGGGTGGGGGGAAATGTGTGTTATAACACTAGGCACCAATGTATCTTATATGGGTGGCCTTTCATGGTTGCATATATTTTTCCCATTAACACTCATTCTCTTTTCCCTTGCTCAGGCCATGGCCCCTTTGGGCATTTGTAGATGTAGATCTTGTAGGCACCTGTTATGGCAACTCCTTTTATTCTCAAGTACAAACACAGCAACGGAGGGAGGAAAGAAACAAACCAGATTAGTGTGACAGGTGCTTATGGATTTTTTGAGAGCAGATCGTGGCCTGGTGGGTCACCTCAGAGACTCAACATTGTGAAGAGCCCCCATGGGGTCATTTTTATACAGCATGAAGTAGCCTTGTATCTGGGCGGGACTAATCTGGGATGTAGCTTTAAGGACATGTTCAGCAAAGTTCTCAGCCAAAGAAGGTGCTTGCCCTGGATAGAACCTCTGGAACATCTGGGTCAGCTGCCAGCGTGAGCAGTAGCCCACATACTCCTTCAGATCTACTCGCCCAGGACGTATCAAGGCAGGATCCAGCCTAAAAGTTAAAGCAGAGTCACAGCTAGCATCCTGCTAGCTCCTGAGACAGTCTCCTCAACCCCCAACTCTCAAGACGTATGAGTGGAGCTTTGCCTTCCCGTCTCCTTACCTGTCAATGTGGTTGGTGGTCATGAACACAATGCGTGCCTCGGTGGAGGCTACACCATCCAAAGCATTAAGCAGTCCACTGAAGGTGAGGCGACCTAGCCCTTGGTACTTTATAGGGTCTACAGGATGACAGGAACGTAAGAGCTCATGTTAAAACCATGCCCCAAATCCCCCCTTCAGCTCCCGATTTATCAGTACCACTTGTTGCTGACTTAGGCCTCCAAAAATATTTTCATTTACTTCTGACCCTCAGTGTCTTAAATAACTACTTCACTGGGTTAGGAAAATAGCTCTGTGGTTCAAACAAACAAACAAACAGCTACACAAGCCTGAAGACCCAGGTTTGATTTCAGAATCCCAAGTAAAAAGGTGGATGCGGTGGCTTCTGGTGGCACGTATCTAAATATTAAGGCATGTTGAAGGCAGAGACAGGAGTACGGCAACAAGAGAAAGGGTGCAAGGTGAGAACTGACTTCAAAATGTTCTCTGACCTCCACATGCATGTGCCTGCACACACGTGTGCCTGCACACACATGCACACTAAACTAAAAACAAAAGACTCCCCATCCCCAACATCCTCACTTACTCTCCACGGCCAAGTCTCTACTGAGAAAAGCAGCATCCACATCTTCCAGGAGCACCAAGCTCTGCTGTGGTGCCACGCTCAGTAGATGGTTGAGCCGGTCATCTGAGAGGCTAGAGTCTGTGAGGCTGAGCAGGCAGATGCTGTGTTCCAGTTCTCCAGCCAGGGCTGTTCTGTGGACAGTGACATGGAAGGAGGTCCTAGGCAACCTGAAGATTCTGGGAGCCCTAGGAGGTCGGCCACAAAGGCCTACGTTTCCTATACCACCCACTTGATGTATATCTATGGATCTCATGTTTACCCTGATTCTTGGTTCCCAGATTCATTTCTAATGCTTTCAGTGCAGTTTTTCTGCAAAGGCTGTTTCTCAGAGTCAAGAGAATTTGACTACTCACATAAAACTGCTCTTTCCACAACCAGGGGGCCCATAAAGAAGGTAGCCACGTCTGTAGGGAATGCCTAGGGATATAACCAGGATAAACAAGACCTAAAGTGAATCATGTACTCTGGCCCAGGTGTCCACATTTACCCTCAGCTCTATTCCCATTTAGTAGTCCTAGGATCAGAAAAAGATATCCTCATAGACAGGCTTTCTTTCCCTTTCATCTGAGCTAGAATTTTCTGTAATTTCATCTGGCTATAGAATCACCCAGATTCCAGCTGCTTCTTACCTCTGTCAATATACCACTTGGGGTTATCAATAAATTCCCGGATATCTTTGACAATTCGGTCAGCCAGACCCTGCTGTAGGACCACAGAGTCCAGTGGTCGACGTCGGCGTGGATAACCGAAGGTACGCCATTCAGAACCCACAGCTGTGTACATCACAGTCTTCCCTTCCTCCTGCTGCAGGGCCAGTGCTCGAGCTGGGAGCAAGAAAGTAAGACAGTACGTCTCTTGATCACAGCTGATTCTTCAGTTAGGTAGAGCTCTGACCTGGTCCTCTTCTCCCAAGGACTAGGATCCTTATTCCTCCTCTCCAAGCAGCAGATACCCAACTTCCCCATTTCTGATAGCTTGCCTGTCCCATCTCATACCTTCCTCCAGGATGTTGAAGAAAACCTTTCGGTCAGTGCCCAGGGCCGTGAAGGTGACAGATTCCCAAGGAGTCCCCGTTTGCAAGTCTACCATCTGCATGTCACGATTTCGTTCTACCCGGATCCATTTTCCCTGATACCTGAATAAAATTGTCAAAGTGACCCAACTCCCTCCATTGATTTGCCCTCTCCTCAGAGCCCTTCTTAGCTTTCAATCTTACCAAATGAAGTGGTTTCCAGGGCTGGGGATAAATTCAAACTTGGTGGAGATTCGGCCACTTTCATGCTGGAGGTATGAGGTCTCAACACTGAGGTGCTGAGTGCGGGTGCTGTGTCGGGTAAGCCAGCTAAGCAGCCAGGCATAGCTTCTGTCTCTAGCGGGAACTTCCAAAGTGATCATGTAATGGCGCCGGAATGCCACCAGACCCAACTGGGCTCCTTTCCGGGCCATAGCCAGAGCTGTACCCACACCCACCAGCCCAAATCCAGCCCCAAAGTAGGGATTGTCTTTGAGAGCCAGAACAAAGTCTGTAAATGGCATCTTGAAAGGAAAAAACACAGATGCTTACAGGCTCTAAGGCACTGTCAAAACCTAGGGATGGAGAGCAGCAGAACTGGAAGAAAGCATAAGACTAGTTTAGAAACTAGACCAATCAAACTTGCTCCACTCCCTCCCACAGAAGCATGAGGGACAGGTCAGCAGGACTGTGTGTTTCAGTACTCTTTTGTAGAGTAGGAATGGTGTTGGAATGCTAGGGCAAACACCCCAGGCTCTTCAATTCATTTTGCTCTTCAGATAGCCCTTTTGCCAGAAGACCATTTTCGAGAGTTTCTCAACTCCAAAAAGCAATGTAACCAGCTCCACACCAGGATACCAGAAAGGCAAGATTTTGGTCCCTGCCAAGAGCTGTGACAGAAGGAGACTGAATGGAATCAGCAAAGCTGATTTTTTCCATTGATCTATCAATGACCACATGCCTTACCATCAGAAATCTTTCAAATATTCTCTCCCTTACATCCTGTTCCTAATGTCCTGTACAGACTCTTATTACTTTTCACCTAAACTATTTCATGCAAGTTATTTCAGCGCCTGCATCATCCAAACCCTCCAAGCCCACCAAACCCAGACACGCTACAATTCTATCACTTGTACTCCAACACCCCTGGTGACTTGCTCCCATTGGGTTCAAATACCACAGCCGGATGCGCAGGGATGAACCCTGCGTACACTATCGCTGGTTCATTCAGTTCTGTTGGTAAAGAATGACCCTTTCTTTATTCCAGGCATTCTTTTTAATTGAGATCTTACAGGCTACTTCTTCCACGGAGCCTTTTTCAAATTCAACCCAATAAGATGTGACTAAGCCTAACTAAGACAATGCCCAAGGAGAAAAAAGGCAAATTATTTCCAGCACACCTCTCCTGCAACATTCCTCCACCTCCACTTTGTCCTCAGTCTGGTACGCCGAGCCACCGGTGAATTGAAAGCAGTGACCTCCGCTAAGGCTCGGAGCTGAGATCCAGAATTCCAATGCACCTTTTCATGGAGATCCACTGACGAAGATCTCCTAGCCCCCGGCTCCCGACCCTGGCACACAGCAGCTGACTCTGGAACACCCTATACAATCCAGCTCGCGCTTCCAGGAACGTGGTCCGGAGAAATCTGTCACCCCGCCCCCTTACCTCCATGACTCTCTGGCCCTCAGACTCGATGGTTTCACCAGGCTTACTCAGAGGTAGCGCCGCTAGGCCCGCCCCGGAGTGCTGCATCTACTTCCTGCCACACCCACCACGAAGTCCTTGCCACTCTTCCCTGCAATTCTCGATGGTTCCGCTTTGGGCTTTAGAGCTGGGGTACTCAAGGACATAGAGGGGAAACCATAGAGTTGCACAGGCGTCTAAGAAAGACAGAGTGACCGCCACACGTCAGATTCCCAGAGGCGCCTGGGCCGGGGGCGGCCGCATCAAAGGCCCCTGAGGAGCCACTCCAGTTCCAGTCGAACCATAGAGATGTTGCTCCCGCCAGCCCTAGGGTAGAAGGTGAGAGAGCGGCTGTCGGCGGGAACCAGAGGAAGTGCGGGTGCTGCTAGCTGGAGGTAAAAGTTTCTCTAGCCCCAGCTTGAGTGGGCCTGGGAGGTGGGAATCCGTGGGAGGAGGTGCTGAGGGGAGCGCGCCGATGAGAGGGGCTCTAGCGCATCTCAGCTGCACTCGGGCGCTTCAGTCGCGTCACAGCTCCGGGCCCCGCCCGGGTATCCGCTGCCTCTCCTCAGGACCATAATAGTGACGATGCATCATCCTAAGCCTTCCAGGTTCTAAAACGCCTCTCTTCTCCGCTGGATCTCGTGACTTGGCTGTCGCTGCACAGTGTAGAAGCTGTCGCCGCCTCCACTTTACAGATAGGAAAGCTGAGGCCCAGAGAAGCGAGGCAAGTGTATCTGCTCAAGGCCACAAGGTGAGTCAAAGCCCAGAGGCGCGTGGGAACTGAAGTGCCTACGCAGGGGCGCTTGTTCCCCAGGCTTCCGTGTCCCTTGGTTCTCTGGTCTCAAAGAAAGCACGTTACTTCTTTCTGGCTCACTCCTCCGCCACATCTTCCTGGGGCCATTTGATGGGATGGAAAACTGGCTAGAGCAGCAATAATCAGTAGTCAGTGGAGGCTGTGATTTCCAAAAAGTCTCGCTGACCACGCAAGTGCCCTTCCCTGCACCTTCTGAATGTCTGTCTGTTCTTGCTGGTTTGTTTTGGGGTTTTTTTTTTTTTAAGATTTATTTATATATTTTATGTATATGAGTAGACAGTTGCTTTCTTCAGACACACGAGAAAAGGGCATTGGATCCTATTAACAGATGGTTGTGAGCCACCATGTGGTTACTGGGAATTGAACCCAGGACCTCTGGAAGAGCAGTCAGTGCTCTTAACCACTGAGCCATCTTTCCAGCCCTCTTGCTGTTTTTAAGTGGAGGGATTCTGTAGAATAAGGAATAGACACTCTCACCTGGCTCTTACTTAGTGACCCAGTTTTATTGGAAACAGGGCCTCACTGTGTAACTCTGTCCTGGAACTATGTATACCAGGCTAGTAGGCTGGCCTCAAACTCACAGATACCTGCCTGCCTCTGCCTCCTCAGCCCTGGGAATTTAGTCATGTTTAACAGGGCATGCAGTTTAATTCATTTGTTTCTCAGTTGTGTTTCCACTGGAGGCTTTAGTAAGTTAGTGAATTGGATATTTACCTTGTATTTGAAGAACCACTGGCTTGATAACCTTGTTTTAAAATATCTGGGTTTACTGCAACTTAGCTGCTCCACTAGAATTTTCATTCTGTCTGACTTACCTAGCTTGTTGGTGCTTAGTGTTCATTGAAGTGAAAAATGCCAAATAGACTACTCAGAGCTCCACACCCAGTGCTTGGGATATATTATAGCTCATTTGTACAGTGCTTGCCTAGCATGCAAAAGCCCTGGGTTTGATCCCCAATAGCACATTGTTTTGGGGTTTTGGTTTTTTTTTGTTTTTTTAAAAAAGTGTGAGACTAGAGAAATGGCTCAGTGGTTAAGAGTAAATACTGCTCTTTCTGAGAGCCTGAGTTCAGTTTTCAGCCCCCAAATCAGGTTTCTGACAAGCACCCCAGCTTCAAGGGATCCACCACTGTTTTCTGAACAGCTGAGCTATGATATCTAGGAAGGGAGACTGATATGGAAATAACAGTGCAGTGTGGTTTCTGACAGAACTACATACAAAGGCTGTCAGGCCCCAGAAGAGAGAAAATTAAGAATATTAGGAAGCATTCATAGCAGAAATGATACTTGTTTATTTTCTGAAGGAGTATCTGATTAGCTAGACAAGAGATTTAGGTGGGTTGAATGGGAGGGGCAAGAAAGTAGAAGGGTCTGCGAGCAAAAAGGGAGTGAGTCAGAGAATGGCAAATCATCTGGTTAGGAGGGCAGAGTGACAGGGGTGTCTGGGGAGGTAGGTCGATGAGGACCATAAGTGAAAGAATGGTATTATATCTGTACTGAGGAATAATGAGGTAATCAGGTAGTAAGGGAGAGAGCCTTTGACCCTACCGACTTTTCTTGCCAGCGTCACTTAGCAAGAAACCGAACCTATAATGTCAGCCTCAGTTTGTTGGTTCTCTGCCACTAATACTGACTTTAATCTCATATTTTTGTGTTGAATGTTGTTTTGAAAACATTTAGAATAAATTGTGATGTTGCTATAAAAGGAAATGTTTAAATTTGTGGGCCAACTTAAGAGAAATTAACAGTTTTAACTCTCTCTCTCTCTCTCTCTCTCTCTCTCTCTCTGTGTGTGTGTGTGTGTGTGTGTGTGTGTGTGTGTATTTATAGCTTTTTTTTTTCTGGTTTGTCAGCATTTTGGAAACCACAACACACAAATCAGTGATAATGACAGACCCTGTATTGGCATCCCAGCTGGCTAACGGCACTGGAGAGATGGATGGACTATGCTCTGAACTATTGTTGATTCCCCCACCTCTCTCAAACCATGGAATCCTGGGCCCTGTCGAGAATGCCTGTGCTTCTGGGGAGCCTGCACCTTTGCCTGCTGACCCAGGCTGCCTGCTGGTAGAGGCCACAGCTACTGAAGAGGGTCCAGGGAACATGGAGATCATTGTGGAAGCAGTAGCTGGAACTCTGTCCACAGCAGCTCCTGAAGAGACCTCAGGTACAAACATAGTTGCCACCAGGCCAGTGGGACACAGCCTTGAGTTTGTTTGTCTGTGCTATTTTTGGTCCTCCTCTTTGAATGTGATGAGAACACAAGGTAGCATGCTATTTTTATACCCTGAGATGTTATAATTTGGTTTGCAGTTGGCGCATGTAGATGGAAGGCTGGCAAGGTATGTACAGCCTTATAACAAACATTTGGCAAAGTTTATCCCAAAAGAGCTTTGTGTTTGCTGGGCAAAAAAACCTTTTTGACACCTCTGCCAGTTTGGCTTGCCCTTGCTCTTATGGTCCTTGGGGAGGCTTTCTTCCATACTGACCCTAAGCCAGCCAACGATTAGGCCAAAGGCCCAGCCTCTTAAACCATCCTGAATTTGACAGGGATTTCCAGAAGAAACTGCTTTTTCCTTGCTCTAGTTTCCTGTGTATAGCATACACCCAGGGCGTGCTGTTAAGAGAGTAGGGCATATTATCTATTCCAGTAGGAAGTTTCTCTTTATTCTCTTTACATCTAAAACTTTCATTTTTAGCAAACTCGGGGTTTTAACTGCTATCTCTCAGTTACAATTTTAAACTTTGTCTTCTGACAGTGTAGGATAATAGCAAAGAATGCTGGAGAAATTAGGTGATTAGACCATGTAAGAGTTCTAAACTTCTTTCTGGGGGTAAAGAGAGAGCATGAATAGACTATGTTGCTTTGCACTTTTAATCCCAGTACTTGGGAGACAGAGGGTGGCCAATCTCTGTGAGTTCAAGACTAGCCAGTGCTACATCCTGGGACCCTGTCTCAGGGGAAAAAAAAAAAAAGAAGAAGAAGAAGAAACATTTTAACATAAGCAAGTTAAGGCATCTGGAAAGATGCCTCAGTGAATACGGACATTTGACCTGTGTTTAGTCCCTAGAGCCCACATGGTGAAAGGAGAGAACCGATTCCTACAAGTTGTCCTCTGACCTCCACACGTGTGCAAGCATGTGTATACACATTTTATATAAATGAATTTTTTTTTAAGTAAAAAAATTTAAAAAGCCGGTATTTTATAATTTTAAGAGTTCATTGTTTTTTGGTTTTAGTTTTTGTTTTTGTTTTGTTTTGTTTTGTTTTTTAAGCTAGATAAGATAGTACACACTTCTAATTCCAGGACTGAGAAGGATTTCTGCATGTTCTGAGCCAGAGGTCTACATAGTGAATTCTAGGTCAGCCAGGGCTTCACAGCAAGATGTCTTGAGAAGAGAGAGAATGAATGAATGAATGAATGAATGAATGAATGAATGAATATGAATGACTATATACAGTTCACAAAGAAATAAAGAGAAACAATACCCTTATGGAAGAATGCTTCATTTCATATAGTTATAAAATAGAAGCTATTTTTGCTTCTAAATTTTGGCAAAAACTAAGTATTTTTTTTTTAAAACATTCCTAGAGTTAGGGCTGGAGAGATGGCACAGTGGTTAAGACCGTTGGCTGCTTTTGCAGAGGACCTGGGTTTAATTCCCAGCACCCACATGGCAGCTCACAACTATCTGTAACTCCAGTTCCAGGGGATCTGACACCCTTACACAGACATAAATGCAGGCAAAACACTAATCAATGCTCATAAAATAAAAGTAAATTGATTTTTTTTTAAAGTGTACATATTTTTTTAAAATGCCTAGAATTGAGGAGAGGCTATATGAGAATATATAATATCTTGCAACTCTGGGGTTTGTTTGTTTGTTTTGTACAATCTCACTAGCTCTAGCTGGTTTGGAAGGAAATTTGCTATATAGACTAGATTGGCCTAGAACAGAGATCTGCCTGCCTCTGGGGTGTAGAACCAGGTTATATATAGTAGCTAGTGGTTATACTACCACTGAGCTGCATCTGCAACCCAAATTAAGCTTTTGAAGGTCAGTTCAGCTTTGTCGCAGATTTTACAATATGCTCATTCTGTCTTAGTAATTCCACTCCAGGAACATCTCTTACAGGAAGACCCACATGCATATAGAGATGGGATGCTATTAATGTTGCTGTTGTTATTGGAAACATTTCAGTGGTCCCTTGGGGTAGAATTTCATTTAGATTTATCAGTGCTATGAAGTACTACAAACAGGTTAAAAAGATAAAGTAGACTTAATATGTAGTCACACAAAAATAACTTTGATAGGTGTGTGTTGTAGAAATGATTTAATCCCCGACTGAGGTTTTTAGCCCACTTTAGCTATTTATGTTACCGGATGAAAGACACATACAGCCTTTATATTTGTAATACACTGTAAACAACACAATAGCTGAGCACACACTATCCTCTATGCTATTAGGATCTACTTTCCCATTGCTAACCCTGAGTTATTACTTACTATGTTTCATCTCGGCTGCTTTTAACTCCAGTTAGGCAGCCCTCAGAGCCATGTTCTCTTGACTCCTAACCCATGGCAGCCTTTCCTTGCTCTTCTCCTGCACTTTCTTCCTCCTCCTTCCTCATGGTCTCTCTCTAACCCCAAGCCCTCGAAAACCTAAACCTCACCTATGTCTCCTCTGCCCAGCTATAAGCTGTTGGTAACTTTACCAATCAGAAATAACTTGGGGGTTTCTCTGGGGCAACCAGTTTTGGGGACCCAAAATTAGCATTAGAATATAAGCAGCATTAGGCCAACCCACTACAAGTGTGCTGGTATGCATAGGTAATCCCAGCACTCCTCAGACTAGTTTCCTGAGTACTAGGATTAAAGGAGGCAGAAGGATCTAGAGTGTGAGACTAGCCTAAGCTACATAAGCCAGTGTGGGTACGTGTCAAAACCCGTTGTCTCATGGTTTTGTACAATGGTTTACCAGACAAAAGTGCTTGCCATGCAACCTTGACAACTGGAGTTTCATCCTTAGAACCATATAGAAAGCTTATACATATAAGATGGTTTGGATCTCTAACACAGCACTCCTTTGAGAGATGGGAGGTACAGACAGGAGAATCACCCAGAAGCTGGGAAGCTCAGATACACACCACAGGGACAGAAACAACAAGGGATCTTGCCTCAAAAACAAAAATAGAAAAACCTCAATTCCCAAGAAGTTGTCCCTTGACCTTGATACATACACCATAGCCCACATATATACAAATACCTAAATAAAGAGGTAAATGTAATTTTTTAAAAAGATTCTGTCTCAAGCAAACAAAAAGGCCAACAACTTTGTTCTAGAGCAAGTGAACAGGGGTTTAGGGAGGATAGTTAGAAAACAACAGTCAGATGTGGTAGAGCGCACCTTTAATCCCAGTACTCAAGGGGCAGAGACAGGCAAATCTCTGTGAGTCCAAGGCCATTTGATCTACATAACACGTTTCAAGACAACCAGACTTTGTCTCACTACTACCACCACCACCTGCCTCCCCAAAAAGAAAACAACAAAATAACAGTAGACAGAGAGAGCAGCCAGCAGAATAAAATGTAAGCTAAGCTACCCTGTGCTTGAGTCCTGGTTCTTGAGCTTTGTGGCATTCCAAGTTGCCCTTCTCAGAGCAGTTGGAAGACTAAATCTTGCCATCATCAAGATCTATTTATTCCTTTAAAGAATAGCACGTACTATATCTAGCCCTTCTGAAAAAAAGTTCTTTTATGATTTTTTTGTGTAAATTTTTCTTTATAGACTTTGAAAGTGACACATATTCCTTAGCTTTTTGATATTTATGTGTGGCTGTTTGGCCTCCATGTATGTCCATATGTGCCTGATGCCTGTGGAGGCCAGAAGAAATCTTTTAGAACTGGAGTTGAGACAGTTGTGAGCTACCCTGTGGATGATGGGAATTGAACCTGTCTCCTGGAAGAACAGCCAGTACTCTTCACACTGAGCTATTTCTCCAGCCCAACACATCATTTATATTGGTTATTTTTCCTAGTCTATCATTGTTCTCTTGAAACTTTCTAAATTTTATTTGAGTAAAATATGCCTTTCATAATCTATATTAGATATTTTTCCTAGTCTGTCATTCTCTTGAAAGTTTATTTTTATTTTATTTCTAATTTTATTTGCCTTTGTGTACGTATGTGTGATGTGTGTACATATTGGTGTGTGTACACATATATGATCTTTTGTAGATGACAGAGAGCAATAATTAGGGATCTTCCTCAGTTGCTCGCTACATGTTTATTTCCTTTACATCTTATTTAGCTCTGGGGTGCGTGTGTGTGTGTGTGTGTGTGTGTGTGTGTGTGTGTGTGTGTGTGAATAATATATGGACTTCAGTTCTCTGAGTCTACCATGTGGGTTCTGAGGATTGAATGCAGGTCATCCAGATTGGTGGCAAATGTCTTCTCAGCGCCCTTTCACCTTTTTTTTATTTTTTTATTTTTTTGAGACAGGGTCTCTTACTGTACCTGGAGCTTAACGGTTTGGTTAGGCTGCCCAGCCAATAAGCTCTGGAATCTGCCTGTCATTGCACCCTCAGTGCTGGGGATCCAAACTCAAGTCTTCATGCTAGGCATTTTATAGACATTTTTAAATATGCTTTCTTAATGCTTTCTGGATTTTATTGTTTGTTGATTCATTAACACACTTACTAAACACACATCTTTTGACAAGTATTTGACCAGACATGAGAAATCCAAAGACATATGCCAGATACCAGACAGGTTATCCCTGACCTATAGGCTTATTATAGCCCAGTACAGAGCCAGACTTGAAGTCTGTCTGTACTCCATGACTATGCAAAGATTCATCCACATTTCTACTAGTGACTAACTCCTTCAAGCCTTGTTCCATCTGATTCTGTGCCTTTCTCTGTCGGTCCTCTGCCTGCAGGTGTCCTGGTAAAGGTGGTGGAGGTATACTTCTGTGAGCGCTGTGAACAGAGCTTTGCAGAGCCTACTCTGCTCTCCCTGCACCAGTGCACTGAGACCCATATTCAGGCTGTGCAGGACCTCTCTAGTCCCCCGTGCTCTGTAGAGCTTCCCCCCAGCAACCTCACCCACCATGGCCCTCTGCAGGACCCCAGCCTGCCAGATAGCCCCCTGCCATGTCCTGTATGTAGACAAGAGTTTGTCCAACCCCAGGCCTTGAAGAGCCACTTCAAGATTCACCGGGTCACTCCCAACATGTTCTCCTGCCCAGAGTCTGGCTGTGTATTCTCTGCTGAAGATCGAAAGGGTCTGCAGCATCACCTGAGACAGACCCACAAGGCAGTTCCTGTGCCCTGTTCATTCCGGGGCTGCTCCCTGCTTTTTGGGAATCAGCAGGGAATGGAGCTGCATCGGCAGGCCCATTACCCTTTCCACTGCAGCCATTGCAGCTTCATGGGCTCCAACGTCAAACTCTTCCGGCAGCATCAGCGGAGCCATGGAGCCAGTACACGGGGAGAACTTTCTGCTGTTCAGGGCCTTCCATCCCAGGAGTTACTGCCAGGTAGGTGGCCATGGTCCAATAGTCCCTTGCCTAGAATGTAGCCATAGTTGATCTCTTATAAGAGACATTTGTTTCCAGTATGACTGTTCCATGAATATGACAGAATGTAGTCAGTGACTTAAGAGGATGGAATTATTGGGGTGATATAGGGAAGGCTCTAGAAAACGTAACCAATTAGAATACATGGGACAAAAGGAAACCAGTGTTTATGACAAAGAGTGAAATTTGGCTTATGCAACATACAATCTGAAATTATTTTAGGAATATACCCTATTGATCCATTTCAGACCCTAAGGGTGTACCTGTCAGTGACTGTTGCTACTAGTAGAATGTTTGTAGATTGCCTTTAGAGTGAGTGAGGCTAGAGCTGGATGAAATGGTGCATGTCTGTAATCCTAGCACTTCAGAGAGCTAGAAATTCAAGGTCCTCTTTAGCTATATAGCAAAGTCCAAGCCAAGTTAGACTATATGTAATTATGTCTCAAATAAATCATGTAAGAGTGTGTAGAAAGAAATAGGGTTATTTTTAAAAGAAATATCAGGAAGGGTGGTACTTTATCAGTTTCTCCCGTTAGTCTCAAAAACAACAAAACCAGCATGAGCTGAGTGTTGGAGCAGGGAACAGAGAAAATAGATCAGGAGACAACAGAATATGAGACCTTGACTTGCTGGGCCCCTTTTTTATTCTAATATCCAGAAAGAAAAGATCTTTTAGGGGCAAGGTGTAAGCTTGAAGTCCACATTAGACTTCTCAGTAGAACAATGAGCATTCAGGGTATATGTCTGTGCTGTGAAGCATCCAGCCTTAGCGCTGGAGACCTGGGCCAAGGAAGTACATTCTACTCTTTTCTGCCTCTTAACCCCTCCTGCCTTCCGAGTAACTCCAAAGTTCTGACATTCAAGGAGTCTGAGAATTTTGGACTAGGTTTTTACTCTTGCTCTTCAGATCCCTGCCTTGAATAAGAATACATCCACTTACTTAGCATCCAAGATCCTTTTCTGCTAAAAAGAGAGAAGGGTAGTTTGCTTGCCAGTAAATAAAGTACCAGCATTCAGTACTGTCATTGGCCCTTGTGGACTAAGTTTTATGTGTTCCTAGCTGCCAAACTGCCTCCAGGAGACAGAGAACCTTCTGAGGAAGCAGGTACGCCTTTGCCTGGGCAGGAGTCAGCTGAGGAAGAGGATGTAGAGGAAGAGGAGAGTGTCGCCCAAAAAGACTCCCAGAAAGTCTTGAATAAAAGCCAAGGGGCTCAGCAGTTGGAAGGTAATAACGTCACTGAGATTGAAGCACTTTATGGTAGGGAGGAGTGGATAGTGGGGAACCTGGGTTTTGGTTTTCTGAACTTCAGTTCAGATCCAAGTATTTGTTTATTTGTTTGTTTAATGTATATGAGTACAATGTAGGTGTCTTCAGACACACCAGAAGAGAGCATTGGATCCCATTACAGACAGGGGTTGTGTGGTAATTGGCCTCTGGAAGGGCAGTCAGTGCTCTTAACCACTGAGCCATTTCTCCAGTCAGCATACATTCTTTCTGTTCTACTTAGACTCAAAAGTCAAGATCTAGGGCCAAGGAAGTAACAATAGAGTAATCCTTAATATGTGTGAGTCCTTAGGTTTAATCCCAAGGACCTAAAACCCACCACAAAGTCTAGTAGGTCAAGTAAGCTAATAGCATGGGGCAGATGTAAATACAATTTATTCTTGTAGGTAAGGTTTCCTTAGCCAGTGTCTTAGTTAGACTTTCTGTTGCTATGATGAAACACTTTGACCAAAAGCAAGTTGGGGATGGAAGGGTAATTATTGGGCATACACTTCCATATCACTGTTGATAATTGAAGTCAGGAAAGAAGTTCAAAACAAGCCAGGCACCTGTAAGTAAGAGCTGCTGCAGAGGTCCTAGAAGGGTGCTACTTACTGGCTTGTTCAGCCTGCTTTCTTATAGAACTCAGGTCCACAAGCCCGGGAGGGTTCCACCCACATCCCCCATCAATCACTAAGAAAATTTGCCTTATAAGTTTGCAGGGCTGATGCAAACAGCCCAGTTTTATGAAGGCATTTTCTTGATTGAGGTTCGCCCTCGTTGATGACTTTAGCTTGTGTCACATTAACATAAAACTATCCAGTAGAGACAGGGACCTCTTTAGCAGAGAAAAGGGATTCTGTTCATAGTGTAGCTAGTGCAGGTTATTGATACATCTGTTTTGTTTAACTTCCTAAGACTTTTTTTTCTGAATCTTTGCTTCTACTTTTGGTCTCAATAGAAACAATTCATCCCACAGGAATTGTATTTATTTCTGGTAAATAAAAAGATCTGATTGTATTTATTACCATCTCTCAATTATCTAGAGCTTGGTGAGCCAGTGTTTTTTGAGTACTTTTCTGATCACTCATTTGAGGCTCTTTCTTTCTCATCAGCCCTGCTGATCTTTCTGCTTATTTTTATAAAGCAAGGGCAGCAAGAATAAGAAGGCTGTATGCAGATTCTCTGGTGCAGTTCCAAATAGAAGTTAGGAATAGTGGGTGACTTGGGGAAAATACTTGAACCAGGCCACAAGAAGGTATGAGTAGTCCTTGTGGTCTGTTTCTCTTAATAGAGGAGTTTCTTACCTCTTATTTGAGACTTTGTGTTTAGTTTTCATGGCAAGAAATGCCACATGATATTTGTATCCGGACACACTGTGCCTTCTATTATCTTTCATTGTATAATGAACTATTAGAGAATCTGAATCCTAGCCTTCTGCATTCTCTTTCATAGGGCATGTGGCTTCAGGCACTGAGTCTCTCTTCAAGACACACATGTGCCCAGAATGCAAACGCTGCTTTAAGAAGCGGACCCATTTGGTAGAGCACCTACATCTGCACTTTCCAGACCCGAGCCTCCAGTGTCCTAACTGCCAGAAGTTCTTCACCAGCAAGAGCAAACTCAAGACCCATCTGCTGCGGGAGCTGGGCGAGAAGGCCCACCGATGTCCTCTGTGCCACTACAGTGCAGTGGAGAGGAATGCACTTAACCGCCACATGGCCAGCATGCACGAAGATATTTCCAACTTCTACTCAGATACCTATGCCTGTCCTGTCTGCCGGGAGGAATTCCGCCTCAGCCAAGCGCTTAAGGAGCACCTCAAGAGCCACACAGCAGCAGCTGCAGCAGAACCATTACCCCTGCACTGCTTTCAAGAGGGCTGCACGTATGTAGCTCCTGACCGTAAGGCCTTTTCAAAGCACCTAAAGGAGACCCATGGAGTACGAGCTGTGGAGTGCCGCCATCACTCATGTCCCATGCTCTTTGCCACAGCTGAAGCCATGGAAGCCCACCACAAGAGCCATTATGCTTTCCACTGTCCCAATTGTGACTTTGCCTGCTCCAATAAGCACGTATTCCGCAAACATAAGAAACAAGGTCACCCAGGCAGCGAAGAGCTACGGTGCACCTTCTGCCCCTTTGCCACCTTCAACCCAGTAGCCTACCAGGACCATGTTGGCAAGATGCATGCTCATGAGAAGATCCACCAGTGTTCTGAATGTAACTTCGCCACTGCCCACAAAAGGGTGCTTATCCGACACATGCTGCTGCATACTGGTGAGATGTCATTCATCCTTATAACAGTGTAACAATGTGGTGTAGGTAATGGTCGCCATGAGCTTTTTCTGGGTTCTAATCATCACACAAAGGGCATTGCTTACAGTGCTTCATCTGTATCCACAGTTTATAAGTGAGGCATAAGTTGAGTGTCATTTAACAAAAGTCACACTAGTCTGAGTACATACAGTATGATTTCAGAACCTGTGTTCTAACACTGGACTACCATTCCTCACACTTGTCCAGTTCTAGCCACCCCTAGTCAAGTGCAGACAGGTGACTATTTAGACTTTTAAAGTGAAGAGTTCAAGACAAGAACAGATAACTTCCTTCATAATTCAAGTTTGGAGACAGTCTATTGGAGCAGGAGAAGGGAGAATAAACAACCGTCCATATACATTGTGACTTTCCTTAGAACTAAACAGGTCACTCTAGTGTCCTGAAAATTATACTTGGTTGTTTTTTGAGTTTTTTGGTTTTGGGGTTTTGTTGTTGTTGTTGTTTTGTTTTAATGTATTTATTTTACATGTATGAATAGACTGTAGCTGTCTTCAGACACACCAGAAGAGGGCATCAGATCCCATTACAGATGGTTGTGAGCCACCATGTGGTTGCTGGGAATTGAACTCAGGACCTTTGGAAGAGCAGTCAGTGCTCTTAACCACTGAGCCATCTCTCCAGGCCCTGCACTTGTTTTATCTTAGACTCTTAATTGGTTGCTAGCATTACTGAAGCCTAGATGGCAACTAAATCGGGCCTCCTGCTACAGCATCATCTCTATGATTGGTGCAAACTTCTATAAATTGATGAGCTAGTAAGCCATTTTCCACAGAAACTCTGGTTAGTAGAATAGTCTTTAGACAGTTCTGTCAAAGCTATTGTTGACCCCATTGAACACTTCATTTCTGTACACAGTTTATTCACAGACGCTTAAGTTTTTAAGACCTTTTCCTAAAACCTGTGCCTGTGTCATGTTAAATAATTTATATGTATTATCCTACTTCATCCTTTACAATCTTGTAAGCAAGGCAGGAAAAAATGAGACAAAAATATAATTGAGAAGCTAAATTTCAATCTATAGTAAGACCATAGAGAGGTATGTTGCCTGCCCTTTCTTTACCATACAGAGGAGGCTGAAGGGGTAGGGAGGGTCTAGAAGGAACATGGCCACTAGCCTCTTAGTGCTAGGTATTGAGCAAGTACTGGGACAGCTCGTCCTTGAGTACTGACAACTCTGGTATGTCTGTCTTATTTGTTTGGTTGGTTGGTTGGTTGGTTTTTTTGAAACAGGTGATCTCTGTGTCACTCTAGCTGACCTGAAACTTGCTCTGTAGACCAGGCTGGCCTTGAACTCAGAGATTTGCCTGCTTTTGCCTCTCAGGTACTGGGACTAAAAGCATGTGCCACCACTGCTGGGCAGATATGTCTTCTTTAATACATCAACCATGTGAGATCTATATTTTGTTGCTCCCTTTCTGGAAATAAAGAAACAGGCTGCCCAGGCTATATGGTCCACCATTTAATGAAATAGTTGTATGATTTCTCTGCCTTGATTTTTTTCCCACCTATAAAATAGTGATAATAACAACACCTTCATAGTGTTCTTATGAAGACTCAGAGAGAGGAGGCACCTTATACAATGCTCAGGCACATAGTGCGCACTGTATAAATGCTGGCTGCTCATACACATTACTCTGTTGGAATCTAGAGTCCCAGTTCTGTTTCTTCTCTTGTTTTAATCTGCACTCAGGAAATGAGAAGGAATTAAGCCACAGGTGCCAACTACTTTTTTTTTTTTTTTCTTAAAGCAAAGGTAGACTTTATTCTTTCAAAGCTTACCCCAGTGCTTCCTTTCTTCCTCTCTTCTTTGATATAGGAATTGGAGGAACTGTCTTGCGACAGCTCTAGTATAGCTTTGTGGAGTTTGCTGCATACCTGGTAGTACATAAAGCTTTTGATCCTGCCTGGCATCATAGTAAACTTGCTAGAAGAGATGATATGGCCACTCAGTCATTCTATATCTGACCTGTGTTCTTTCCCCTACATATAATATAAGGAGAGAAACCTCACAAATGTGAGCTCTGTGACTTCACATGCCGAGACGTCAGCTACCTATCCAAGCACATGCTGACCCACTCCAACACCAAGGACTACATGTGTACGGAATGTGGCTATGTCACCAAGTGGAAGCACTACCTAAGTGTGCACATGCGGAAACACGCAGGGGATCTCAGGTATGCACACGCGCTTCTGTCCCTGTCCCAGAACATGATGCTCCTTAGCTCTTGCATCGGGCTTCTGGCCTCGTTGCCTTTTCCATTCTAACACCATTCTCTGATACCATTATCTTAGCTCTGTCACCTAGAGTTGAGCCCTGCGACTTTGACCCATTCTGCATGGTGAGTGTTCTGGGCCAGGAGAAGGAAAATGGGGATTAAAGTATCTTTTGGGGACTGAGGCAATGGCTCAGTCAGTGAAATGCTTGCCTGCAATCATGACAGTTTAAGGAGCTCAATCCTCAGAACCCACATTTTAAAAAAAAAAATATATTATATGAGTTCTTAGAATTTGGTCTCAGGAAAATGGATCTACACACTTAAATGGCACCGAATGGCCACTTTAAGATCCGGACAAATTCTCTAACCTGTGTACGTGGCAGCTTGGTCTGTAGCTTTTATGCTTCCACTGGAGATTGACAGCAAAGCACAAAAAACCTGCTCCATGGGGCTATTGCTATGCCAGTCCCTTAGAATCCATGTGGATAATGCCACCCTGCACAACTGCCCAACTCTACTCAAGATGCCTTTCCTATGGGACGTAGTTTAGGAAGTCTGGTAGAACAGTTTTCTAGCATACACAAAGCCCTGAAAGTCCAATCCCCAGCACCTCATGGGGGCTGGGTTGGGAGCAGTTTGGAGTAGAGAGTAGAGAGACCTAGCTCTGAAGCTAGGCTATCTCTGCCCATCACTTCCTCTGGGACCTTTAGGCAGCCTCTTAACCTCAGTGCCTTGGCATCACCTATAAAGTAGAAATACCTATTTCACAGGATGGTGGAGGGCTGGTTAAATCAGCTGCTTCACGTGCAGCACAGAGTGCAGACCCAGGCCCAAAGTATTTAGTTGGTGACTGTTAACTGTTATGATTATTGTTGTAATTGACTCTTCTTTGTCTTTCTCCCCAGATACCAGTGTAACCAGTGCTCTTACCGCTGCCATCGGGCAGATCAACTGAGCAGCCACAAATTACGGCACCAGGGCAAGTCCCTCATGTGTGAGGTGTGTGCCTTTGCCTGCAAGCGGAAGTATGAGCTGCAGAAGCACATGGCTTCTCAGCACCACCCTGGCACACCAGCTCCACTGTACCCCTGCCGCTATTGTAGCTATCAAAGCCGCCACAAGCAGGCCCTCCTAAGCCATGAGAACTGCAAGCACACCCATCTCCGTGAGTTCCACTGTGCCCTCTGTGACTACCGTACCTTTAGCAACACCACACTCTTCTTCCACAAGCGTAAGGTCCATGGCTACATGCCAGGGGACCAGGTTTGGCAGTTCTGCAATGCCAGCCAAGAGTTGGAGGGGGCCAGGCAATGCCTGCCACCTCCTTCAGACTCAGGACCTTCAAGCCAGCTGTCTGCCCAGCCTGAGAGAGAAGACCATGAACATGGGATTGTAGCCAGCTCCAGTGTGGACCAGGCCCTGCCAGAGACAAATGAGGAGGCTGGCACCAAAAGACAAGATGGCATTGAGGCTCCCCAAGAGGATGACCAGGTTGGCAGCCCCAGCCTGGGGGAGGTGGAAGAGGGTGGCTGCACACTACACTTGGAGGCCCTGAGGGTAGAGCTAGAACCTGAGGCCGAGCCACCACCCCTTGAGGAGCTCACTGAAACAGCCACTGTGGAGTTCAGGCCTCTAGATCCCTCAGGACCGCTGGGAACAGAAAGACCAGGTGGACTGGAAGAACCAGAACTGTCCAGTTTTGACAGTGTTGGGACTTCTGCCTTGGTTGCTGAGGAAGAGCCCATTCTGGAGAAGCTAGCCTCTGAGCCTCCCAGAAATCCCCTAATCTCTGAGGAGGCACCTACCACATTCAAGGCAACTCTGACTGCTGAGACTGTACCATTGCTTCAGTTTCCTGAGTCAGAGTCACTACTTAAGGCCATGAGGAGACAGGACAAAGAACAAGCAGAAGCGTTGGTGCTGGAGGGCCGGGTGCAAATGGTAGTGATCCAGGGAGAAGGAAGAGCCTTCCACTGCCCACACTGTCCTTTTATCACTCGCCGGGAAAAAGCCCTAACTCTGCACTCCAAATCGGGGTGCCAAGGTCGCCGAGAGCCCCTGTTATGCCCTGAGTGTGGAGCTAGCTTTAAGCAGCAGCGTGGCCTCAGCACCCATATGATGAAAAAATGTCCTGTTCTTATCAGAAAGAACAAGGCTTTGCCCAAACCTGTCTCTCCCACTCTACATCCTCAGCTCCCAGGTAGCCAAGCCTCACAGGATGCTGAAAGTAGGAAGCTCCCACCTTTACCATCAAAGGTAGAGCTCTTGCTTCCAAAAGATGCTCCTGAGCTCCCTGGGGAGCCAGGAGTCGAAGAACCTCCTCCCACACCCTCTGACTTCCCAACCTCTCCACCAGGAAACTCCGTACCCCCAGGGGCCTCTGAGAAGTTCCACTTTGAGCAAGGCAAGTTTCACTGCAGCTCGTGCACATTCCTTTGTTCTCGGCTTTCCTCTATTACCTCTCATGTGAGTGAAGGCTGCAGAGGGGGGCGTAGCCAGGGAAGAAAACGTGGGCGCCCCCAGACCCATGCTGTTGTGCTTCCTCTTAACAATGGACACTCTACCCTCCTAAATACTGAGAGTACAGACTCTGGCCCTGGTGATACGGACACAACTGTGGTTCAGAAGCAAAAGGGCGCCCTCTTCTCCTGCCCCACATGTCCCTTTAGCTGTCAGCAGGAACGAACCCTGAGGACTCACCAGACCCAGGGCTGCCCCCTTGAGTCTGGAGATCTGCACTGTGGTCTCTGCCCATTCACTGCTCCTGCTGCTGCTGCACTGAAGCTCCATCAAAAGCAGAGGCATCCCACTGCATCCCCAGCCTCTGGCCCCCGCCCCCTTCTGCAGTGTGAGGACTGTGGCTTTACCTGCAAGCAAAGCCGGTGCCTTCAGCAGCACCGGCGGCTCAAGCATGAGGGTGTGAAGCCACATCAGTGCCCTTTCTGTGACTTTTCAACTACTAGACGGTACCGGTTAGAGGCCCACCAGTCTCGACACACAGGTGTTGGCCGCATCCCTTGCAGCTCCTGCCCTCAGACATTTGGTACCAACTCAAAACTGCGTTTGCACCAACTGCGAGTACATGACAAAACACCCACCCACTTCTGTCCACTCTGTGACTATAGTGGTTATCTTCGTCATGACATCACTCGCCATGTCAACAGCTGCCACCAAGGCACCCCATCCTTTTCCTGCTCTCAGTGTGAGGCCCAGTTTAGCTCAGAAACAGCACTCAAGCAGCATGCTCTGCGACGACACCCAGAGCCCACACCTCCTTCCTCTGGCTGTCCTGTAGAGGTCACTGAGGGCCCCTTGCACTGTTCCCACTGTGGCCTGCTCTGCCCCAGTCCTGCCAGCCTGCGAGGACACACTCGTAAACAGCACCCAAGGCTGGAGTGTGGGGCCTGCCAGGAGTCCTTCCCTAGCCGGCCAGCACTGGATGAGCATCGGAGGCAACATCATTTCAGCCACCGCTGCCAGCTCTGCAACTTTGCTGCCCGGGAGCGAGTAGGCCTTGTAAAACACTACCTGGAACAGCATGAGGAAACTTCAACAGCCCCCTCAGGTGGCGATGCTGGCCAGCCCTCTCTTTGCTGCCCCTTTTGTGACTTTGCATGTCGTCATCAGTTGGTGCTTGATCACCATGTAAAGGGACATGGAGGTACCCGGCTCTACAAGTGTACTGACTGTGCCTATAGCACCAAAAATCGGCAGAAGATCACCTGGCACAGCCGCATTCACACTGGGGAAAAGCCTTACCACTGTCACCTTTGCTCTTATGCCTGTGCTGACCCTTCTCGCCTCAAGGTAAGGTAAAGGACCACATGATAGGAAATACAAGGAACGTAGGCTCTAGAATCTGTAAAGTGTGTGCGTGCGTGCGTGCGTGCGTGCGTGCGTGTGTGTATGAATGAATGAAAGAGAGCAAATATGTGCCTAGTGCCTACAAATCGAGAGGAAGGTGTCAGATCCTCTAGAACTAGAGTTGCTATTTGGATTTTGGAAACTGAATCCTGGTCCTATGTGTGGAAGAGCAACCAGTGCTCTTAATTGCTGAGCACTGGATTCTGTAACACATAATTCAACTGTGATTCTGAATAGGTCCCTTAACTTCTCAAAACTTAAATTCTTCATCTGTAAAGAGATAACACAACTTTATGAGCTTTTGTAAAGATAAATTCAATAACTGCCATGCAGTGCTTGAGAATAATCTGGGTAGTAAGAGCTAACATTTATTAAGCACTTAAAATTTCCAAGTACTGCAGTTTTAATCTTTGAAAATTCAAGTTGGGTCCCTGGGTAGGGAACTCTGGGCTTAGAGTGCTTCCCACTAGCATACACAGGCCCTGTCATCCATATCATATACATGCACACAGACACAGATGCTCACGCTAGACAGAATTAGGGGTTGGCTTACCCAATAACACAGTAAGAAACAACTGAGACCTAAGGAGAAGCACCCTGTTGTATGGGGAGTAAACCTGCATTTGATCTTCCTTCTAGTACCACATGCGGATCCATAAGGAGGAACGGAAGTACCTGTGCCCAGAGTGTGGGTACAAGTGCAAGTGGGTCAACCAACTCAAATACCACATGACCAAGCACACAGGTGAGTTTATGAGTTGACTGTCCTGCTTAAAGGATTCCCCTGTTCTCTGGAAAACCTGAACTTCCTGAGATGTTGGATATCCTCACTCAAATTCAGAGCCTAATTTTCTTTGACATTGGGAATAGGGGATACACCACAAGAACAAATACTAGAAATGGCTCCTCGGCCCATTGAATAGAAACAGAAGAGTGGGTAAACCCGAAAGCCTGGGCAAGTGTGTTTCCAAAGCTTCCCCTGTGATTATGATACACGTTCACACACATATAGGGTCACACATGGAGAACCTCCAACTCAATTTTCATTAAGTACTAAGAGATACTTGGTTTCTATGTAGATGTGATAGAATGATTGTGAGTGAGGAGAAAGGTGATTTTCTTTTAAGATTTATTTTTTATGCGCACTGATGTTTTGACTGCATGTGCCAAATCCCTGGAACTGGAGTTATACACAGTTGTGAGCTACTTATGGGTGCTGGGAATTGAACCTGGCTCCTCTGGAAAAGCAGCCAGTGCTCTTAACACGAGTCATCTTTCTAGCCCCAAGTTCTCTATTCATTTGTCTTTTGCTCTCCAGCATATGGAATCCACTACAGAGAACTATGGATTCTCTGTAAAAGACTGATGCCTGCGTACCTTCAATTACAGCATGTCATTTCCCCCATATGAAAGTATCTTTACCTCTTCCTTTTTTGAATATTTTCTCTCTGTTTTTTAAATTTGATAAGAAAGTGTGTCTAAATGGAGTCTTTAAGTTTTGTAGTATCATATGACCAAGGAATGGCTAGAGTTTCCCATTTAATAACCCCATCATAGTTAAATATTCTTTATTGTTAGGTAGGTTAGTTAGTTACAAGTCCAGTTAGTCGTCAGCATCCATTGGAACCTGTGTGTATACAAGGACTGAGTGGAGGAGGATACTGGAATGGCAGGTGTGCCTGGGACAGAACGGTATGGCCATTAGCTTGCTGCTGTGTTGTTTATATCTCAGTATCATACTGACTTAGGACTCACTGACCGTGTTCTTCCCTCTTCCGTGGTGATTTGTGCTTGTCCTATAGGATTAAAGCCATACCAGTGTCCTGAGTGTGAGTACTGCACCAACAGGGCTGACGCGCTGCGTGTACATCGGGAGACACGGCACAGAGAGGCACGGGCTTTCATGTGTGAGCAGTGTGGCAAGGCATTCAAGACACGCTTCCTGCTGCGCACCCACCTACGAAAGCACAGTGAGGCCAAACCCTACGTTTGCAATGTTTGCCACCGTGCTTTCCGCTGGGCTGCTGGACTGCGCCATCATGCTCTTACCCATACCGATCGCCACCCATTCTTCTGCCGCCTCTGCAGCTACAAGGCCAAGCAAAAGTTCCAGGTGGTCAAGCATGTGCGTAGGCACCACCCTGACCAAGCCGACCCCAACCAGGGTGTTGGCAAAGACCCTACCACTCCCACAGTGCATCTACATGATGTGAAGCTGGAAGATCCCAGCCCTCCTGCTCCTCCTGCTCCCCCTACTGGACCTGAGGGCTGAACCCCTTCCCCACCTCTCCTGTAGGAAGAACATATAATCCAAGATATGTGAACCAGAACTATAGCTAGCCCGAGGAAATCAGGGCCTGAGGGAGGACTGGCTTTGGGATGTCAGTGTGGCTGGAGCACACTCTCCACCCTTGGGACTCTGGCCTTTGAAATTAACAGTTATATAAAAGATAGACTTGGACTAAAACGTTGATTTCTTCTTGAGTAGTGCTATGGTTGACCTATGAATCTCCAATGTCCACCATTGTTGCATCAGAGGCCCTGGCTGTAAGGGCTTTGTTTTTTTTTCACTCCGTCATCTTTCCTTTTTACTGCTTCAAGTCCTATTTTCTTTTACCATTTTCTAAACAGTTGTACCTAATTGCATGTGTCCTTGTGCCTAATGCTCTGTAAAGCATGTAAACATAATATTGCCAGTTTAACAGACTTGTCTAGATCCCTGTCCTATGGTCTAAGCTGTCATCTGAGTTTGCCCTATCTCTTCCTGGGCCTCCGTCCTTTGTCTCTCCCACCTCAAAGAAGTTCTGAAACAGACCTGGATCACCTGTGCAGGCTCTTTCTTCCCTTGCTCCTGGTTTCAAGCTCTTATTTGTCAGAAGAGGATTTTCACCCATTCTGCTTCCTCCCAGAAGCAGCTTTAATCAGAAGTCGGAAGACTGGCTCAGCAGCTGCATCAGGGAGTACAGGCATCGAGGGGTGTAAAGGCCTAACTGGGGAAAGCTATACACCCTGTTCCTTATAGCTTCTCTTCCATTGCCTTCTGCAGCACAGAGGAGATCCCTTGGAAGCTTTGTTTCTCTGCACCGCAAGGCCTCTCCATGCTTCCCCTTCTTGCCCAACAATAGCAGGGCATACACCCACCTGACTACCCAGATGCTCTTCCCCCTCCATATTTTCCCTTCTTGCCCAACAATGACAGACCATACAGGAGCCAAATTGGACAGAGAAGCTCTATTTAGACCAGCTAAGGAGCAGCAGTCCAGTGGGGACTCAGGGCTGAGCATTGTTCTCTAGAGAGTCATAGTTTTGGGTCAGGCATTCTTCCCCAACCTTTGCCTGGGAACCTTGATCCTGGGAACCTTGATCCTTCATTGATCCTTTGGCTGGCTCTGGATTTTGAGGAAGTTGTAGGTTGGAAAGGATACTGCATCTGTAACTTGTTCTGCTTCAAGGCCCTCCCTGTTTTTCTAGTCGGAGATGATAGGAAAGATTAACAGAGAATCGAATGGCACTAAGCCTAGGGCAATAATAAGGAGTAAACTCTAGCATAGGGTGCACAAAAGGGAAGGGCAGGAAAGACTAGATAAGATTTGCTTTACAAGGGCAAGGTATACTGGTCAGAGCATCTCATGCCCTTAAATGCCAGCACTCTGAAGGCAGAGGCAGATGGATATCTGAGTTTGGAGCCAACCTGGTCTATATAGTGAATTCCAGTACAGCCTAGGCTACATAGTAAGACCCTGTCTTAGGGGAAAGGGGTGGGGGCAGGGTAATTTTGTACCTTGACATCTAAAGCCAGTATATCTATCCACTCTTTCTGTGGCACACCCACCTCAGGGCTCATCCATATCCAGGTCTTCCTGCATGCAGGTGTACACAAAGATGGAAGCTGGATGGAGGCTAGTGCCATCTTTGGAGAGCAAGGATACATGTCGGTAACCTGGAAATGGGCAGAAGAATTGGGTCAGGAAGGGAACCACAGTTGGGATATTGGCCAAGAGTCCAAGGTTTGTCTCACCTTGTTTCATACAGGTCCAAGGCAGGGTGTATTGGCCAATAAATTTATTTCGAGATTTCCTGCTATAATCCTTTACCACAAAACGCAACATAGCAAGTTCAGGCACCTGGATCCGGAAATAGAACGTCTCCCCCCAGTATGGATTAATACCTGAAGTGGAGATAGGAATAAAGGAACAGACTAACTGTCTTCATTAGGCCCATACTGAATTGCTTTCCCTGCATTCTCATTTAATCTAGATGCCAATCAATATTTTACAAGTGAAGACACAGGTGCATTATACAGAAGCAGGGGCTAAAGAAATGGCCCAGAAGTTAAAAGCACTTGCTCCTTTTCCAGAGGGCCTGAGTTTGGTTCCCAGAACCCGTGTCTGACGGATCAGATCACAGCTGCCTATAACCCAGTCCAGGGAATCTGATGCCTTCCTTTGGCCTATGTGGGAACACGCAGGTGGTGCACACACATACACATAAATAAAACAAAATCATTAAGAATAAAAAGCATAAGAACTTTTCCCAATTCATAAGCCTATAAGGGAGGGCCAGGATTCCCTGGATGATTTCACTTTGTCTCCCATGAGGGTGCAGAGTCACATGGCTGCAAATGAACAAGATAGAAGGGAATCAGCAGTCTGGAGTGATACTTCCCCTGCCCAGTCTCACCATTGTTCTCCACATAGCTGGTCTCATGCTCCATTATGTCTTCAGGAACACCAGAGAGCTCTACTTTCACCAGTGGATCCACAACAGTTGTCTCTTGGGTTTTGTCCACTTTGGGGAGTCGTTGACCACTGATAACCTGCAACCAGGACACAAACTTCATGAGTCTCTGCTTAGCCCAGCCTTCCCTCATCCAGCCCTCACACCTCTGAGAAGACAGGACTTGCACTATAGCTTCATAGTTTGCAAAATCTTGCATAGATAGTGTATTCTAGTTTCCAACCTAAAACTTTAAAGTAGGCACACCAACTAGAATTTTCTATAGTTTTTACTGTGCACCAGGAATTGTAAGTACTTTTTAACTGATAGTCCTGACAACCCTTTGAGGCAGGTTATAGAGAATTAGCCCTATCATACAGATGAGTTTACTGAGGTTACAAGTTAAGGAACTTGTCCGGTGTTGCACAACTAGAAAATGATTTGAAATTAGTTGGCTTCAAAGTTTGCAATTGAGTAAGGATATCTTCCCTCTTTGATTTATTTGAGACAGTCTCACTATATAGCTCTGGCCTGGGAGTGGTATGCTACCACTCCTGGTAGACAATTTTCAACCAATTACACTCTGTCACATTGAGCCACCCCGCCCACTGTCATACACATACACACTTCTACTCCAGCTATTCCAGGTTCTTCTCAACAGTTTCTGTCATACCTGGACTACAAGGATCTGGGCCTTATAAAGACTAATGGGCCTCTCGGGATTGAACGAACTCTGGGTATCTCTCAGGAATTCTGGCTTCAGCACATAGCCAGAGCCACCATTCTGGCGGAAGAGCCCATCACAGATGTCCATCGCACTTCCTGCAGTCTGCATATTCATAGCCACTGAGAATCCCGGGGGGGGGGGGAGAAAAAGTTACCTTGGGAGCTGAGTGTGATGGCACATACTCGTAAACCCAGCACTCAGGATGCAGAGGCAGGAGGACTCCCACAAGGTCAACACCATCCTAGTCTGTCTACACATCAAGCCCCAGCCAGGGCTATATACCCTGTTTCTCCTCCCTTCCCCACCTCTCCCTCCCTTCCCCTCCCCCTCCTACTCTCACTTTCATATACATACACACAACATTTTTTCTGTGTCTCACTCACATATACACCTAGGTATATGTGTACTGCATGCATGCACACACATCCTCCTTAGCCTTCTAGCCCCTTTTTCAGGGGAATTAGAAGGTAGTAGGTATAAAGATGCCTGCTGGAGTTAGGTAGCAAAAGACTGAGGAAGAAGGACATAGTTTGAAACCAGCTTAGATTATAGAACAGAGCATGGTCCTCAAATCAGTGTTTGCTGGAAACATTCCAATAGATAGGACCACGTTTCTCACCTTTTTTCCCCCTAGTACTCCTTTAAAACATCCCCCTAACCTCCACAGCCATTTTCTCTAGGGAATTTACCTCCCGTCAGCTGATTCTGCACTCCCTCCCTCTCCCTGCTGCCTCCTCACCCATCTGGCAGCCTACATTCCAGTGTTCCTGGGGGTTAAAGTTTGATGAATCTGTCCTCAGACCACTGGGATACACGCGGCATAACTGTCTGGCGTTGTGCTGTACAAACTCGTTGCCTGTAAAAGAGTATAAATAAGGAGATGGAAGTTCTGTCTCTAAGACGGGCTCTCCTACTTCACTGTTCCCAAGGACCCTTTCTACTTACTTCACTGTTCTTGAAATCTGAGGCTGGCTCCAGAAAGGTGACCACCTCCCCAAAATTTTCTTCTCCCTAGAGCTTTGTGCCCACTCTTCATAAATCTTTTCCTTTGTGGGCTGATAATGTAACTTAGTCAAATGCCTGCCTGGCAGGCATAAATCCCTGGGTTTGCACCCCAGCACTGTACAAACCGGAAATGGTGGCGCACAGAGTAATGCCAGAACTTGGACGGTGGAGACGAGAGGATCAGAAGTTCAGGGTGATCCTCAACCACAGAGCCAGTCTGAGGTCAGACCAGGCTATGTGAGGCTCTCTTAAGCCTGCTCTAAGTTTCTGAACTCAATCTCTCTGCTGCTTCCTTGTTCTGTTTCTTGGGACTTACCTCCCTGCCTGCTAGGCCTGAAGTCACCCATCCCACTTTTCTCCTGACCTGCCTCCTTGATGAGGTCACCCACCCCACCTTTCTCCTGACCTGCCTCCTTGATGAGGTCACCCACCCCACCTTTCTCCTGACCTGCCTCCTTGATGAGGTCACCCACCCCACTTTTCTCCTGACCTGCCTCCTTGATGAGGTCACCCACCCCACCTTTCTCCTGACCTGCCTCCTTGATGAGGTTCTTGGCCTTGGACTCAGAAAAGGATGAAATGTCGTAGATGTGGTAGTTTTCCTTGGAATGAATGAAGCTGCAGAAGGGGACAGTCCTCAAGTAGACAACCAGGGCAGATAGGTCTGGGCACAAGATGGTTGAGGAACTCTGGAGAAGAAACTGGACAGAGAGATGGTATTAAATTTAACATGGTTTGAAGAGAGAGAGAAGCTAGTGGCCATCCAACCTGAGCCTCTTCCCGCTGCCTCCCCATTGTAGTCTCCCCTCCTGCCTCACCTGCTTTGACAAGAGAATGGACTCAGGGATGGAATTAGAAGCCTGGGCCAAAACATGACCACAGTTAAGCAGACAAGGCATCGGACACTTCACAACCTGGGGGCGAGGATGGGAATAAAGGCAGTCTGCATATACTGCTCGGATCAGTGTCAGTTCTGAGTTTGGAAGGTCATTGCTATGCTACATCTGGGATAAAGAGTCTTTATTATTTTTAAACAAAGAGGTATCACTCTCCCTACCTCTCTTAAAAACAAATGAACAATAATCATCTCCGGTCAAAATGTATACATGATCCTTGCATGGTGGTGCATGCCTTTAATCCCAGCACTCAAGAGTCAGAGGCGGGTAGATCTCTGAGTTTGAGCCTAGCTTGGTCTTGATAACGAGTTTCAGGTCACCCAAGGATACGTATCAGGACTGCCTCAAAAGACAAAACAAACCAAAAAGCACATGAATCCAGTCAGACATGTCAAACTATGATGGTCACAAAATCCACACCTGTCAGGATTTGAGGACCCCAGAGCATTCGCTTTGGATTTTATCCTCTTAATTTTCATTGTCATCCCTAAACATGACAACAGGCTTAAACACCACAGCCTCAGAACAGGATAAATCATAAGTCCGCTGAGTAAGCCAGGTAAGTGCACAAGAGAGAGAAATGCAAACTCCACACCTAGGCCCTGGAGGTCCCACCAGCAGGACCTTTTCTCACTTGGCCTCCCCCTACTTGGATTGCTCCTCCTCAAATGTATCCTTTCCAAAACATTTTCTCTAACTAACCCATCATAGATGAGACTGAAGTCACAGCAATCAGTGGTCCAGTAACTTCTATTCAAAAATAGCTACACACACACACACACACAGAGAGAGAGAGAGAGAGAGAGAGAGAGAGAGAGAGAGAGAGAGAGAGAGAGAGAGAGAGAGCAACAGACAAGTGGTATTCAGATTTGCCTTTAAGGAGTTTGTGAAGAACAAAGTTGTGTCCAGAGTCACTTAACTCCTTCATCTCTTCCAGCCACCCTTGTCTTCTTTCTTGAACTTGCCTCCCCTCCCACCAGAACCTATCTATTTACCCTACCTGAAACACCTCATGCCACTTGGACTCAGGAGAGAGCCAAGCAAGGGTTTCACGGAGAGAGGTTCTAAATGTATCCATTTTGAACAAACTTTGGTCTAAGATTTTGTGATCCGTGAAGTTGGGAAGCCACTACAATGCACGTGTAGACAACAATAGGTAAGGGACAGTATTGCTGTAGATGGTATAATGCATAGTGATTCAGTAGAGGCCTCTTTGAGAGGAAAGAGCATTTTTTTCCTCCTTGGCTCTCCACCCCTGTTGGCTCTAGACGCTTCAGAAACAGGCCCTCTACTTGTAATGCATGATCACCAAACACCATTACAAACAAAACAAACCAAAATCCTAATCCTGACTCACCTTCTTCTTCTTCTTCTTCTTGTTCCCAGAGGCCTGCTCCTGGGACTCAGGCTGAGTGTCCAACTCAGGGGACATTGGGTCCAGATCTGACCCCTTATCTTTCTCCAGCTCTTCTTCTTCTTCTTCCTTGTCAACCTCAATTGTTCTTAACTTCTTTCCTTTCAGCAAGATCTTCCCCCGAAGCTGCTAGAGAACAGAAACAGAGACATATCTACTTGTCTGCGCAAGTTCCTCCTGACAACAGTGGAGCTCTCACCAGCTCAAAGACAGAAGAACAACGTGGGCTGTCAGAAGTTTCCCAGAGGGGGAGTGATTCCTTAATACATTTGGTAGAGAGTCACTCGTTTTCAAACAAATGTTGGATGTTTCTATCCATATGAAAAAAGAATCAATAGGCCCTCCCTCACTCATTTTACACACTGAAAATCCCCTTAAAGATTTACATATATAAAGGACATAGGAGTATGAAGAGAGATACTGTTTTTTGAATAGTCTTATAATAGAAGAGTCTTTCGAGAAGACATGAATTGAGAGTTGGTTGCTGAAGCCTGTGGTTCCAGCACTCTGAAGGCCTAGGCAAGCAGAACTAGATGCTAAAAAGTGGCAAGCATGCCAGTGCATGTTGTAACCCCAGCACTCAAAAAACTCAGAACAACAAAAGCAGAAGCCCTTCTTTTTAATGTTTGCCATTATGAATCATCTCACTGTGGAGTTGCTTGCAGTTATTTTTCTTCTGTTGGTTGCGTATAATTTGGTGTTTTTTTTTAGAGAGCAGTTCAGCAATAATAATCAAAATTGTCAAAATGCAATATCTCTTCTCTCTCTCTCTCTCTCTCTCTCTCTCTCTCTCTCTCTCTCTCTCTGTGTGTGTGTGTGTGTGTGTGTGTGTGTGTGGTGTATGGTGTGTATGTGTGTCTGCGTGTCTCTGTGTGTGTGTGTGTGTGTGTGTGTGTGTGTTGAGCAAGGGTCTCATGTAGCATAGGCTGGCTTTTAGCTCACAATGTACTAGAGGTGGGCCTTAAACTCCTAATCCTCCTGTTCCAACCTCCTGAATGCTGGAATCACTACATTTGACTAAAATGTAAACTCTGGCCAGCACTTATACATGCCACAGTACCACCACCAATGTCAAACCTAGAATGCAAACACTTTAACCCAGAAATTCAAAGACTAAATACACAAAGCACACCGATAGGATGAAAATTATTAACAACCTAAGTGTCTGCTAAATGTGTCACTGAATAAATGACAGTCCTACATGGAATCAGCAAAGAACAGCACTGAAGAACTATGAAGAGGAAAAGACATAGGGCTGGGGATATAGTCCAGTGGGTAGCGTACTTATCTAGTATGCACAAGGCCCTGGGTTCAAACACTGCCTAAACTTGCTGTGGTGGTACACACCAGTCCCCCCAGCACTTGGGAGGTGGAGAAAGGAGGGTGAGAGGTCAAAGGGCACCTGGGCTACATGAAACCCTGTCTCGTAAACAAACAAACAAACAAAAAGTTGGGCAGTGTGGGCTCACCACTTGGGAGGCAAAAAACAGGCAGATTTCTGAGTTTGAGGCTAGCCTGATCTACAGAGTGAGTTTCAGGACAGCCAAGGCTGTGCAGAGAATCCCTGTCTCAAAAAAAGGGGGGGTGAGAAAAAGATATTCAAAAACATACTTATGATATGAAATTTAAAAATATAAACAGTAATTCCATTCATGTTTTTTCTAATATGAATTTCTACACACATATATACACATATATACTTGTTTAAGCTTTTAGAAAAATCTACTGATAGTGCCGGAAATGTGGCACACCTGGCCGAGGGCTTCCCTGGCAAGCGCAAAGCTCTGAGTCTGAGTCCCAGCGTTTCGTAAATTGGGTGTTGTGGCACATGCCTGTAATACTAGTGCTTGGAAGGTGGAGACAGGAGGAACAGAGGTTCAAGAAAAGGTCGTTCTTAGCTACGTTTAACAACTCTAAGACCAGCCTAGGCTTCATGAGAACCTGTCTCCAAGAGGAGGAAGAGAATCCGGAGGAGGAGGAGAAAGAAGAAGAAATGGCGGTGCTGGCAACAGATGAAAGTGTAGCACAGCGGCACAGCGCAGCATCAGTGAAGTTTGATGCTGAGTGAAAATAAATCCACAGGGCCAGCAAGATGGCTCAGTGAGTAGAGGCACTTGCCATAAGCCTGGTGATCGGAGTTTGCTTTCCGGGACCACATGGTAGGTGAAGAGAACCAACTCCTGTTGATTTCCGCACTTGTGTTTTACCGTGGCACTTATGCCACTACCACCTCCTGCCTCAAAATAAATAATAAACGTGATACTCTTAATGTATTGATATGCACTGTTATGAAAGTGGCTAGGGGGGCTGGAGAGATGACTCAGTGGTTAAGAGCACTGATTGCTCTTCCAGAGGTCCTGAGTTCAATTCCCAGCAACCACATGGTGGCTCACAACCATCTGAAATGAGATCTAATGCCCTCTTCTGGTGTGCCTGAAGACAGCTACAGTGTACTCATATATATATAATAAATAAATAATTGTTTAAAAAAAAACAAGAAAAAAGAAAGTGGCTGGAATAATAATGGGGAAAATTTCCCTTCTTCAATATTGCTTGTAAAGTCTTATGAATGATAAATTAGCAAGAAATAGTCAGGGACAGACACACAGCTTACTTAGTAGAATGCTTTCCTAGAGCATAGAAGGCACTGGGCTTGATCCCCAGCACCACAGAAACTAGGCATGGTAGTACATGCCTATAACCTCAGTACTTGGGAGGTGAAGAGAAGAAGGTCAGGAGTTCAAAGCCAGCCTTAGCTACATGAGATCTTGTCTCCACAAACAAACAAAAGGAAGACAAAAACCCTCACCAACAGGTATATTAAAAAGCAAGACGGCCATTCTGAAGATAGAAGAAGACAGGAATGTAGAAGAGGGAGCCATGGTGAGATTGTGAAAGACATAGTAGGGCCTGGCTGGGCTCCAGAGTCCCTACCTCTGGTGAGGGCAATATATCAATCAGCTGACCCTCCAGGGTGGTACTCAGCAGGTGCTCTCCCAAGATCTCAGTCAGGTGATGTGCCATGGTCTTCTGCTGTTCCCAGGTGCAGTGGTTATCCAGAGACAAGATGAGAGGGTAGTCTGATGACTGGCAGAGGGGAGGGGATGAGACATTCAGACCTATTAACTCCTATAACCTCCCTTCCAAACCCTGAATTCCTAAGCCCCCACTTGTAAGTGCCATGAATATACTGATTGCTAAACTCCCCCAACCCCATTATAGGGCTCTGTGAGAACTTAGTAGGTCTTAGGTCCATTCTTTGGGACATAGTCACATCTAAGGGGCACTGCTGAGACCCTAAGTCTTAGACCTATACCAAATCTGATCCAAGTCATTCTGAGGCCTTCTGAGTTTTCAGTCTCAGTGTGGACGTCAGATTATTCCTCTAGTTATGAGCTCACAGTATACTATCATCTCTAGATTCCTGTTGTCCCCCAGCCCAACTCACCCATGTCTCTGTTCCCCTCCCCCTCCCCCACTACATAGGTAAAAAAAGACAGTTTTAGAAGTAGCTACTAGCAACTAGTGGTTGTTGCTAGTTTGAATACTGTATGAATACTAATTACCAGTAAGAAATACAACACTTTTTTTTTTTTTTTTTTTTTTTTTTTTGGTTTTTCGAGACAGGGTTTCTCTGTATAGCCCTGGCTGTCCTGGAACTCACTCTGTAGACCAGGCTGGCCTTGAACTCAGAGACCCACCTGCCTCTGCCTCCCAAGTGCTGGGGTTAAAGGTGTGTGCCACCACTGCTCAATTGATAAAAGAAGTTTTTAACTCTAAAGCATTGGACAAATATTAAAGGATTACTATGATTACGTGTTGTATTTGAGCCGGGCGGTGGTGGCGCACGCCTTTAACCCCAGCACTTGGGAGGCAGAGGCAGGTGGGTCTCTGAGTTCAAGGCCAGCCTGGTCTACAGAGTGAGTTCCAGGACAGCCAGGGCTACATAGTGACATCCTGTCTTGAAAAAACAAACAAACAAACAAACAAACAAACAAATTCTCACTCTCCTCTTTCTCTCTCTCCGTGTGTGTGTGTGTGTGTGTGTGTGTGTGTGTGTGTGTAATGTGTTTATATAAAATAACAAAAAAAACCCTTCTTTTGTCTATATCAAACTGCTGGCACCAACTGTCCATCTGCCCTTCCAACCCTAGCCAGTCACACTTCCCTCAGACCTTCTTGTCTTTTGTAGTGTTATTCCCAACCTTGGGCTACTACCTGGAAGGCATATTGTGCTAGTGTTGCCAAAACATCTTTGAACAGGATTCGAGAGGTCAGGGTATGCCCATGATAAACAATGGGCTCTCCATCAGGTCCATCCCAGGTATCCACTTCCACACAGCGGCACCCCCGTTTCAAGGCCCTGCAAGAACCCCAAACCCCCAGAGGCAGGAGAGGTCAAGGTGTGATCTTCTACCTAGAGAGCGGCCTCTCCCTTCTCTGGGAAGAGCACCGCTCACTAGCACTTGCCATCCAGACCACTTCAAGTGCTATTTCCCCAGAGGCATCTCAGTGCACTGGGCCATGGCTGCAGCGCACATCTCTCTCTACCTAGCCCCAGTTCATAAGCCTCCCTAGCAAGCCATTACACATTACCTCACAATATTTCTACTACTGTGGATTCTGCAGGCACGTGCCTCTCTCTCCAATAGGACTGGACCTAGGACGTCATACAGGCCTTACAACGTGTACCTTTCAGGCTACCCAGTCACTCAGTTGCCAGTGCTACAATGCTGTCTGACTATTCAGTCTCGTCATGGTTAATCACAACAATGGCAACCACCATTTATTAGCTACTGACTGATAATTTGTGCCCTTTAGTCTTTACAAGAACCCTGGCAGAATGGGCACCGTAATCATCTATATTTCACAGAGAAACATACAGAGGTTAATTAGCCCCAGGACACGGAGAGAACTAGAATTTGACCTAGAGTCGACTGACTACAGAGTGGATTTAACTCTACACACCACTGCCTTACCTTTAAAGCAATGGTTCTCAACCTGTGGGTCATGACCCCTTTGGTAAACTTCTGGCTCTGAAAGTTTACATTATGATTCATAACAGTAGCAAAATTACAGCTGTGAAGTAGCAACAAAATGTTACCGTTGGGAGCCAACACAGCATTAGGCTCTGGATTAAAGGATCAAAGCATTAGGAAGGTTGAGAACCACTGCTTTAAAGCATTCCGTGGACAAGCTCAAAACAAGCCTGGGGCTCCCGAATTCTCAGTTTTCTAGCTTGTGACAACGAGAAGGATCCCACTTATCCATTGGCTTTCATTAGCACTCTGCTAATGTCTAAGATGTTCTCCAAGTGCCTCAGGTACCCAGGGACCCTAAGGCCCTAAGCTCTCTCTATCCCGGCCTGTGTTATCTACCCCTTAGCTTCCCACATGCAGTCCATCCCATAAGCAGGCCCCCCTCAGACCACCACGTACCGTATGTATCCTTCAACACTGCTCTGGCCGCAGAGCTGGTCCCCCACTAGGTAGGTGTTGTGAGAGGAGTTGATGTAGTAGTGGCTCAGAGGCTGAGTCATGTCCTGGTAGAGAGGGAGGCAGTCGGGGTTGAAGATGTTTCCATCCGCAGAGCAGAGGTAGCTGAGGAAGCCTTCCTTGCTCAGAACATGCAGCAGTCTGCCTAGGGTGTGGAGTGGGGACCACGAGAGTGAGGAGCTCTAAGTGAGAGGTCTGTTCACCCACAAGCCTATTCTCCACCACCCCCTCTTGGGGTCCTGTCCCTTAGATGCCTATTCCCAGTTAGCAGAATTCAAATGTGCCACTTGTTATATCTGCCATTTAAAATGTTTCTTCTTTGGTGGTGGCTCCCCTCTCTGCAAAGGAGAGAGGGGATGGGGTCTGGGGAGAGCTCTGTGAGGGGTGACTGGGAGGGAAGGCAGCATTTGAGATGTAAGTTAAAAATAATTAGTTAATTTAAAAAGTTCCATCTCACAGGCTGTTAAAGAAAACCATTAAGACAATTTTCGGCTTCAGACTTTTCCCAGCTATGTAGCCTCCCCAACCCCCACCCCCCGCCCCATCTCTCCCTTTAAGACAGGATCTCACTAGGTAGCTCTAGCTGGTGTATAACTCTCTATGTAGACTAGGCTTGTCTCAAACACACAGAGATCTAAGTGTGGTGGTGAATGCTTTTAATCTCAACCCTTGGGAGACAGAGGAAGGAGAATCTCTGAGTTCTAGGTTAGCCTGGTCTACATAGTGAGTTCCAGGACAGTCAGAGCTGCATAGTGAAACCCTGTCTTAGAAACAGAACATCAACCATGAACCACATAGAGATCTTTCTGCCCCTCGTGTGTGCTGGAATTAAAGGCATGTGCCACAATACTCTCTTGAGCTCACTTGCATTCTCTCTCTCTCTCTCTCTCTCTCTCTCTCTCTCTCTCTCTCTCTCTCTCTCTCTTTCTCTCTCTCTCTTTCTCCCTCTCCCTCTCCCTCTCCCTCTCCTCCATCTATTTTTTACTTTGTGTATGTGTATGTGTGTGAAGGGGGTGCATTGCTATGGCACATGTCCAAAGGTTAAAGGACAATTTGCAAGAATCGTCTCTCTCCTTCCACCATGTGGGGCAAGCTCAAGCTCGGGTCATTAGGCTTGACAATGAGCGCCTTGTCCACTGAATCATCTTGCCAATTCTTCTGCGTGATTTCCTCTTATAAATAAAATTTCTATCACTAAGAAAAGATTTTGAAGAACTTGGTAGTGCACACCTATAATTCCACCACTTGTGAAGCAGAGGCCATAGGATTTTGACTAGGTTCAGAGCTAGCCCTGGTCACATCTTGAGGTCCCTTCTTCTTCTTCTTCTTCTTCTTCTTCTTCTTCTTCTTCTTCTTCTTCTTCTTCTTCTTCTTCTTCTTCTTCTTCTTCTTCTTCTTCTTCCTCCTTCTTCTTCTTCTTCTTCTTCTTCTTCTTCTTCTTCTTCTTCTTCTTCTTCTTCTTCTTCTTCCTCCTCCTCCTCCTCCTCCTCCTCCTCCTCTTCCTCCTCTTCTTCCTCCTCCTTCTTCTTCTCCTCCTCCTCCTCCTTCTTCTTCTTTTTCTTTTTTATGATGGCCTTGGTGGGTTTTTACTGTTGGTATTTTTAATGTGTTATTTATTTATTTATTTATTTATTTTATTACTTTTATTTTTTACAGTCCAGTCATCATCCCTATCCTGGTCTACCCTCCCACAGTTCCTCATCCCATCTCTCCTCCCCGCCTGTTCCTAAGAAGATGTTTCCCCACCGTGAGGTCCTATCTTAAAAAACTAACAGACCAAATACTCTGGTCCAGCGTTATCCAATAGAACTGTTGATGCCCATGAGAATGCGCTTTCTGCACTGTTAGACACAGCAGCCCCTGGATACATGTATCTATGAACACTTGATTGTAGTCCATTTAAAGGTATACAGTTCTTGAAGTTCACACTTGGACAGCACAGAATCCAGTCCCAAGCCTAAGTATATATCTAGAAAAATTATCAATATTCTGACCAAAGTGCCTGTGCTTCTTCCTTGGGCTGTGCAGCTACAAGACCTGACTTATGATGTGGTGTTTGGTGGGGGGACATTTGTCACTATCTTCTTAGGCTACACTCTTGCTGAGGAAATGATCCTTTGACTCCTTTCATGGGTCTCACTGTTGTAAGCATGGATGCCATATAGTAACAGCAATGACTAACAGCTATTGGGCACTCACTCCTTGCAAGGACATTATGTATTGCAGCTTCCTAACACGTGAAGTCAGTATTGCAATACAGCTACCACAGCAAGTTAGATAGGGCAATAGATAGCTTACGTGAAGGAACTGGGATTTGAACCCAAGCAGTCTGATGTCAGGGGACATGCCCTGCACTACCAGACTGTGGGGTCTCACTAATTCTGTTGCAAAGAGGCTTGGTTGGAAGGTATGAGGACCTGATTCTCAGGACCAGTTCCCTTGACCTAGGTTTGACAAATCATAGACAGAGAATGGCAGCAGTTTGGGTAGGAAGTCTCAGTTGAAGGCCCCACTTTTTAACACGATGCACTGGAATTCGGTTCTCAACATGCGGACATCAGAGAACACCGCCAGCTCATAACAGAAGATCCAATCGTTTCCTCTGGTTTGTTCAGTTTTATTTTCTGACTAGCATGGTTGTACACACTTGTTTGGGGGATTTTGTTTTGAGACAGGTTTCTCTGTGTAGCCCTGACTGTCCTAGAACTCACTCTGGCCTCCAACTCAGAGACCTACCTGCCTCTGCCTCCTGAGTGCTGGGATCAAAGGCGGGCACCTCCACCATGGCTGGCCTACTTTGTCATTTCCTTCCTTCCTTCCTTCCTTCCTTCCTTCCTTCCTTCCTTCCTTCCCCCTTCCTTTCTTCTTTCCTTCTTTCTGTTTTTCCTTTTTTTCCTTTTTTAAAAAAAAGTTATGTATTTAATGTATGAGTGCTCTGATCTGTGGGCCAGAAGAGGGCATCAGATTCCCTTACAGATGGTAGTGAGCCACCATATGGTTGCTGGGAATTAAACTCAGGACCTCTGGAAGAACAGCCAGTGCTCTTAACCACCAGGCCATCTCTCCAGCCCCAGGCCTGGCTTTCTACGTGGACGTTAGGATCTGAGCTCAGGTTGCCTGCACAGCAAACACTCTTACTCATTGAGCCGCCTCTCCAGCTCCCCACTTGATCTTTTTAAAATCTCTGTTTTATATAATAAAACTTAAGAATAGAGCCCATCTTATCGGGAATGCAAAACAAGAAAAGAATGTAGAGCTGGGCGGTGGTGGTGCACGCCTTTAATCCCAGCACTTGGGAGGCAGAGCCAGGCGGATTTCTGAGTTCGAGGCCAGCCTGGTCTACAGAGTGAGTTCCAGGACAGCCAGGGCTACACAGAGAAACCCTGTCTTGAAGAAAAAAAAAAAAAAAAGAAAGAAAAAGAGAAAAGAAAGAAAGAAAGAAAAGAATGTAGGGATGTTAGCACAATGCAGGATATTCAGTGAAATCCCAACAAATTGATGGTTTTCTATTTTTCAAAGTCGCCATGAGGGCTAAATTAAGTGAAGCATATGGAAGTGTTTTGTAAATAATTTAGTATGGATATAAACTTCTCACGCTCCAAAAAGAATGGAGGGATGGAAGTGAGTCTACTAAGAGTAGAGGAAAGTAATATTTTAGCTGCACTTATCAAATGCCAGATACTTGGCCTCATGACTGCCCCAGGCTTAAGCTGACCAGATTCTTGATTCAAGGACTTAAGGACTCAAGACCAACTTAAAGAACTTCCAGGAAGCTAACATTTAAAGGAACAACAGCCATGAAACATGGGGCAGAAGAATTGCTATGTAGGAAGAAGGTGGGAGGGAGGGTCAAGCGCCTTCTTTTTTTCCACTGAGGACAAAGCTGATGAGGTGATGTGATGTCAAATGTGAGCTTAGGGAAGGGACAGGACCTCACACTTTTCCTCCTAAGAGATGAAGGTCTGTCTCTATCTTAACTGACAGGGAAGGGCTGCCCTGCTTTAGGTGATGCGGTTCAGTGAGATGCATCTCCTGGGGAGGAGGCCAGGAGAGGGGTGGAGAGGGGTGGACTCAGCCTTCCCTACGGTAGAAGACTCTGTGTCTGGGTCTTTGTTTGGCCTCCTCCCTTCCCCAATCCCTATGTCTAATATTTACACACTCAGTTCTTACCATTCTCAGAAGGCTCATAGCGGTCAATGAGTTCCAGAGCAAGGTCAGGGGCATGGTCGTTCTCTTTCTGTTCCTCTCTAAGGAAATCCACAAATTCCAGCAAGGTCAGCTTCTGTTTGTCAGATGAAAAGTTCTCGAATAGTTCTTCAATCTCAGTGCGCTTAGTCAGGGCCTTATAGAACTGTACAAATTCTTCTGATCCCAGAGTATCAGATTGGGTAACATCTGCTGCCTGCAAGAGATTTAGCAGGGCACGGATGAACTCTGAGAAATGGGATGATCCTCATTTGTCCTGCAGGGCTGTATGGCCAACAAGTTTCAGGAATCTCTCTCTCTCTCTCTCTCTCTCTCTCTCTCTCTCTCTCTCTCTCTCCCTCGCACTGGGACTAACCCCTAATATAATATACACACACACACACACACACACCACATCTGGCTTTTTACACAGATGCTGAAGTAGAACTTGAGACCTATCCTTACATGGCAAGCACTTTAACACCAGAGTCATCTTCCCAGGTCCTACAAGGGTCATCATAATAAGTGTTTATAAAACTCTCAGAGATCTGGGCAGTGATGGCACACGCCTTTAATCCCAGCACTTGGGAGGCAGAAGCAGGCGGATTTCTGAGTTTGAGGCCAGCCTGGTCTACAGAGTGGGTTCCAGGACATCCAGGGCTACACAGAGAAACTCTGTCTCAAAAAAACAAAACAAAACAAACAAACAAACAAAACTCTCAGAGAGTTCCTGATATTTCACATGGTTACAAGTCACTCTAGTGATTTATCTCTGTCATTTAATGTGAGATGGAATTTTTGGTTTGCCTGGTTTTTCTGAGACAGGCTTTCTCTGTGTAGCCCTGGCTGTCCTAAAACTTGTTCTGTAGACCAGGCTGGCTTCAAGCTCAAAGATCTGTTTGCATCTGCCTCCCAAGTGCTGTGACTACAGGCTTGCATCACCACACCTAGGTCTTAATGTTATTTTTTTTATAGAGATTATGACTCATCCTCCCAACAAGACTGAATGGCCAGAGCCTTATTCCCCACACAGGTCCCACTGAGCTTATTATGGTAATGGAGCACACAGGAGTCAAGAAATGAACACTACTAAGTGGGGTCAGAGACCTTCTGGCCGAGTGAAGACATGGCCTTGCTGGTTCCTGCAAACCCTCCCAGGCAAACGCA